>NW_006799735.1:623570-651651 GCF_000442215.2 Lipotes vexillifer
TTCCCTACATTTTATTATTTCAGGAGAAAATATCATATGTAGTTCTTCTCACAGAAACTTTGAAGGGAAATCAAGTTTACAATGTGCTCTTAGTAAGGAGGATTACTGCAGTGTTCTTTCATTGTTGGGGCTCTAAAGTACACTATACCAATAATAAAAATGGTGACCTTTATTAGCTTATGCTATTAGAAATAACTTCCTTTAAAAGTAAAAGATCCCAGTCTCTTGTTTGGTTCTGTAACCACTTTTGGAATGTTCTACTGACTTCTTTTAAATAAGTTTAATTTATGGCTCAAGGTATCGTGGTGACTTCAGTATGAAGTTAATTAATTTAAACACAGACTAGCTTCTGATTCTTTCTGAGATTTACATTGCATCCAAAGATGGTATAAAATAGGTTCACTCCCTCAGAATAGAATGATAAGAATTATTGCTCTTGGACTCTCTATAACTGCTCCAGTTAACAAATGTGTTGGCCTTTTAAAACGATGACTAAAAAGCTCACCATCTGAAAGCTAGGAAAGGAATGAGTTTACTACAAAATATTTAAATGGGATTTCACCAGAAGCTGAGGAAAACCAGAGAAAAATAAACTCTCTTATCTCTTACTTATTTCTTGCTTCTCACTTCCACTTGTTTATGAAAAGAACTGGGGATGAGGCACACAGCCTTGCACAGAGTAGATACTTTAAAAGGTTTGGACAGAAAAAGAGGAATGGAATTAAGGTGGGTTTATTTAATTATTTTAATATACGCTAAATATTTTTAATTCTTTGTAACTGAGCAATGGTGAGTAGAGTTGGTAAGGAACTCACCTCTTTTGCATTGTGGTGAAGTGTGAGCTATAATTTGGAACACATTCGATTACGAATTTGTACTCCAGCATCAAGGCTTTCCTACAGGTCATTAATTTTAGTGAAGTTTACAATATAGTAGGAGAGAGTCAGGCAAATTTGGGCTTGAGCACTGGCTCTCCAATCCAGTGAACTAGTAGATGGACTTGATTCCTGCCTGTTCAACTTGAAGACAGCAACAATCACTACCTCATGATTTTACTACCTCATTAAATTCAATAGCATATGGCAAAGGCCTGTTTCTACTCTGACATATTGTAGTCTTGACCAATCGCCCCTGGCCCCATTTATATAGGGAACTTCCTGCGGTGTGGGTAGTCATTACATATTGATAAATACAATTGACAGCAAAATTTAAAATCTTGCCCTTCTGTTTCTTTTATGCAAGGTGGATGGTAAAGAAAACCTGAGCATCATATCTTTACACAATTGCACCCTATCTCTGTTTTAACCATATCAACTCTTTTCTTTATCTTATATACTTGAACATATATGCACTCTATGAAACTCATTTCTTTCTTTAATGTCCTCTTTCTGAAGATGGACTATACTTTTCCAGGCTTTCCTGATAGATGCCTGCATTCTCTTTGGTAATAGGTTACTCTAGGGGCTCTTGTCTCCCTGTTTACAATTCAGCTGGTTTTGCTTTCCTTGAGAACATTGATGGAAGGCAGATAGGCTGTAAGTTAGATGTGCAGATTCCCTTCTTAGTGTTATAACTTAGCAGTTTCCTTTTCTATAAAATGGGGTTAATATAATACCAATAGGTTGTTGATATAATTACATAAAATAAGGTAATTGAAAATTCTTTTATTGAAAATAGTTACTTTTATTATGTTCTTCCATTTGAATCTGCTATGGCCTAAACCTAAACCAATGTTACCTACATTGTTTGTTCAAAAATCGCTTGTTTATTGACTGATTAGAATGCAAATTTAAAAGAACTTTATTGCTTCAAGTGAGGAAAAAATATTTAATGTTTCTGATGAAACATACATCAATTCATATTTAGGATCATTTTTTTTTTAAAACTTTAGAAGTAGCTTACAAAATGAATATCCTGAAAAGAACGCCTGTATTTACTGTGAAATAAAGTCAAGAGTAACCAAGCAAAAAGAGAATAAAACTAGGCACACAGTCCAGCCATACTGGCCCATTTCTATAATCTCTCTGGTTTCTTTGCCTCCAGACCTCCCCTGCTTTGATCCCTTTAATGCCCAACTCAGAGATAAATCTTGCAAAAATACAATTGTCATCATGTTGCTTTCCTGATTAAGAACCTGCAGGGTCTCCCCATATTCTACAGCATCAAGACCTTAATTCTCTACATGAAATTCAAGGTATTTTGTTATCTGGTCCCAATTTATCTAACCAAATTCATCACCTACTACTCTGGCAGACGTGATCCATAGAATCTTTCTATCATACAGATTTAATAGTTTATGGCCTAGGACCTGACACATCAGTGTGTCTAGGGCCATCTAAAGTTGGCTTCTTTACTGGAAACTTCCTTAACTATTAGAATCCACATTCTTAGTTCATGAATTAAATATCAAATCAAAATACACTTATTGTTGCTTAGAAGATGTCAAGCTCTAAGAAACTTTGTTGGAAACTTTGAGGAGCATAAAGATGAATTAGTCACAATTTTGCTTCTAGTCTGTTACTAAGTTTAATGGGAGCCACAGAAAGTACCATGAAGTTGGAGGAGAGAAAAGAGTAATGCACATTGTGCATGTGTGTATGTGTGTGTGTGTTGGTGGGTGTGCTTAGAGATTTCCAGGATGAGTTGACATTTAAATTGTGCTTGGAAGAAGAGTCAACTAACCTAAAGGGCACAATAATGCATAGTGCCTAGGACCCATGATACTTTCAGGGGCCCACAAATAAAATGCTTTAATTTTAATTTCCTTTAAAATTAGAAAAAATTGAATATAATAGTAATAAGATATATAACAATGAACTCAACCAGGATTATATTTGTCTTTATACCAACGCAATAATTTTTAATATTTTTATACAGGAAGGGACCCCTGAAGACAAAGTGACTTAGGCTCACAAAAGTCATATTGTCACCCTGCCTGGAAGAATGGATGTGATATTAATGGGTAGAGATGGAAAGAGGAAACAATGTGGGCTAAGGTTCCGTTGTGGGAAAATACAGGGTGTGTGGGAACTTCCTGGGGAAAGGTAGTGGTGATCAAACATGACAAATGATGTCAAAGAAAGGTCAAAAGGTAAATACAGAGGGTGGAATGGAAGCATATTATGGAGGCATTATTGTTGGCAATTTTAAAGAGATTTGGACTTGTTGCTCTTTATATTTAGGGCTGTTGAATAGGGGAATGACATGATAACAGGCTCTACATTGACTGCCTTCATTCAACAAATATTGAATTATCAAGCACCTTTATTAAGCACCTCTGATGTGCCAGATGTTGTGCTCAGTGCTGAGCATACAGTAACAGAAAGGGGAGTTCCTGTCATTATGGAGCTAACATTCTAATGGGTTCACCAGACAGTAAACACACAAACTATCAAATAAAGAATAATTTTCCAAAGTGATAAGTGCATTGAAGACAGTAATGAAGGATAATAAATAGAATAAATGTAGAGCACTGCTGTAGTTGAGAGGGTCAGCATTCCAAGCATGAGGAACATAGCAGAGGGAAGAGCAAGTTCCAAGAGCTGGTAAGTTGACAAGTCTGATATGACGCTGATGTGACTGGAGTGAGTAAATAAGAGAATGGGTGCATGGGATGAAGTTGGGGAGGAAGTTTACATTTTTACACTTGATTATATAACATGTTATCCTTCTACCCTTGTTAATTTTTCTTCTTTTTTATTTGATCCTAACTTGCTTCTTTTTTATTTATCTGTGTAAAGCATTTTGAATCCTTTTTGGAACATGGTGGTGTGCTTAAAATTCTCTTCTCTCCTGTCCAACATCTATCAGTGAGTTGAGATTATGAAAGACATTCAATAAACATTTGTATGACCGGTCTGTGAGTCAGTAGATATATTCAAATATCATATGTAATTCCACTGAAAGGAGCCAAGAATTCAGTTTGGTCTTAAATAAAACAAATTGTCATTTGGTTTACATAGTCCTCTGAACATCTAAAATAAAATAAGAGGTATCACATGGCTACTTTAAACAGTGTTGGCCTGCTTCTTTGACAAATGTGCTTAGCACTAGTCCAAGAGCACACCACAGTTCATGATTCAATGTGGAATTTTATCTGTTGTCATTGTAGACCAAGAAAAATACTACCTAGGAGAAATACTTAGAGATTATTTTTGGAAGTTCCAGTATGTATAGATATAATTTTCCCCAATGCCTCCAAATAAATTTTAAAAATTAAGCTAAAGCAAAAATTTAACATAAAAGGAAGATTCTATTAATTGATATAAGCTTTGGAAGCTTGAAGAAGTTGTGTTCAGATTAAGCATTAATCTATATTTATGGAATAGTTAAGAAAAGCAACACAATATTATATAAGTATAAAATGAGCATGCAACAAATCTGATAGATTTTGGTACATTCTGCAATGTTTATAGTATTTCTAAATAAAACAATTTGCTAGGGACTGTAGTTTGTCCCTATATATGTTTGTCACAATCATTGATTCTAACTGCTGCTATTTTCTGGGGGAGTTATTGGGGTCTTACATTTTATTTCAATTTCTGTATATAGAATTAATGTGTTTCTACTTGTAAATGAATGATTGATTATGAGGAGTTTATATTTATGATAAGCTTGGCTTTTATGAATGATGAATAAAGCTTAATAATTTTGTATTGGGTAATGCTTAATCTACAAAGGACTAGACAAAGAAGAATTAATCCCTCAGTTAGTCTGTCCTCCAACTAAAATTGATAGTTCCCATTTTATAGGAGAGCAAAGTTGAGTCAAGGAGACTTAATCCTCTGGTTTTGTGTAAATTTCATCACTTTCCAAAGAAACACTAGGATGTAGTTTAGAAGAATGGAGATTTTCAAGTGCAATCAGATTTACAACTCTTGAGGGTGGAGTGATTTATTATTAATTACTTTTATCCTTAAGCACACATTGAAGCATTACTCCTACACTAAAATCCAGAGAATGTTTATATTAGATGTTCATTTATAATTAAGTTTTGTAGACCTAATTTGGGAATTTTATTGTGTAAATATACATAGCACATTCAGTTTAGCCAAGTATTTTTCAATATAATATCATAGATAGCAAACTTAGTACTACTATGTGTTAAGAAAGAATTCTATATGGGGAACCACTTTCCTAGTTTTGCTCTCTTGGAGCTTATGTATGAACCTCTGGTCCAGGAATTTATATTAAAATATATATTTCCATGTAATCTGGTAATACGTATACTGAGTGGTTTCATGGAGGACTGAGGAATTTTAAGACAAAAATGTGGTTTAGGGGCTTCCCTGGTGGCGCAGTGGTTGAGAGTCCGCCTTCCAATGCAGGGGACACGGGTTCGTGCCCCGGTCCGGGAAGATCCCACATGCCACGGAGTGGCTAGGCCTGTGAGCCATGGCCGCTGAGCCTGCGTGTCCGGAGCCTGTGCTCCGCAGTGGGAGAGGCCACAACAGTGAGAGGCCCGAGTACCACAAAAACAAACAAACAAACAAACAAAAAACAACAAAAAAAACCCCCCAAAAATGTGGTTTAGAATCACTGTACCACATATTTTAGAGAGAACAACATAGAATTTATAATAAAGTCCAAAATCTGTATGGTAGGATCTGATATTAATTTCCAATTCTTCCACACCAAGGATTAAGGGCCTGCTGTGGACAACCTAAACCAGTATAGATAATAGGGTGATCCTATAAGAGTGGGCTTTTCTACTTTGGATCCCTGAAGATCTTTGTATTATACCTGTGGTTTGTGCTGAGATCGTTTGTTGATGCTGCCCAGCTCTAATTACTAGTTATAATTCTTACTCTTATTTTGTTATCACTAGGTGTTGCTGAATGATTTTACAGTTGTCACTTGATTTTTTAAAAAATATTTTTATTTTTAAACAATCTAAAACTTATAAAAATCGCAGGAATAATCCAAATAACATTTTCCTGAGCAATTTGAGACTGAGAGACCAACATGATGTCCCATCACCCCTGAACATGTTAGTATAGAACAAAGACATTCTCCTACATAACCACAATACAGCTATCCAGGAAACTGACATTGATATATTACTACTATCTAATCCTCAGATTCCATTCAAGTTCTGTCAATAGTCTCTATAAAGTCCTTTATAAGAAAATAATCCAGTCCAGAATCATGCATGACATTTAGTTGTCAAGAACCTTTAAACTCCTTGAGTCTGCAATAGTTCTTTGGTCTTTTCTTGATTTTCACAACCATGACATTTTTGAATATTATTGGCTTGTTATTTGGTAGAATGTCCCTCAGTTTGGTTTGTCATGTTTCCTTATGATTAAATCAAGGTTATGCAACTTGGGCAGGCACATCACAAAAGTGACCCTGCATTCTTCTCCTTTCATCCTATCAGGTGACACACGGTTTTGATTTGTTCCATTACTGGCGATGTTAATTTTGATCACTTGATTTAGGTGGTATCTGCCAGGCTCCTTACCATGAAGTTACATTTTTTTTCCCCTTTATAATTGATAAGTATTTTGTGGGGGAGGTACTTTGAGGCTAGGTAAAGATTCCACTTCCCAGCAAAATTTTAATTTATTCATTTATTCATACCACTATGGATTGACAGATTCTTATTTTATTTAATAGGCTGCAGTCCAATATTCTCATATTTATTTTAATGTTAAAATTGTCCCACATTTCCTTATTGGCTCCCCTTTGAAGGTACCATCTTTGTACTTTTGATATTTCTCCACCATTTTTTGAGAATTTCCTTCTTTCTGATGCAACAAAATTTCCCAGGCTCAACTTCTAATTTCCCTGCCCAATCACAGATTGAATTATTTTCCCAGAGAGTTGTGCTTCCCTTAAGTGGACAATGGTATTTAGAAACCAAAATCTGAGTGAGAGGTATGCTCATTACTATTGGAGATTGCTGATTTCAAGCTTCTCAGTGGAGGGAGGTAGGGAATATATCCAGAGTAGGTAAAAATATAAATAGTTATAATAGGTAGGGATATATATTTACATACTGATTTACCTTTATATCCATAAATAGTTTATCTATCTGGAATATTAATAGTTCACATCAGTATCTCCACTTCCAGGGCAACACCACAGAGTTCATTCTAGTTTTCTCCCTTTTCTTATTTGTAACTTTTTGGTATGACATTGAGAAACTAGGCTCTCATTATCCTCAATATATTTATTTGATCAATTATTCTTATGTATCCAATTTCTAAGTGTCATGCTACTATAACCAATCTGCATGTCCTCGTCACTCACACTGGGCTCTAATATGCTGTGCAAAGTCATCACTGTCACTGGTCCTTTTCCCATGCAGATATTCTGCTCATTCCATTCAGATTTCAACACCTCCTATCAGATGGCCACCACCATCCTTGGACAGATGCTCTCCTCAAACTTTTTGGCTTCTGACCCTCTGTCAGGGCTGTCTCCTAATGGTATACCCTCCCCATCCTTCTTGAGCTTGGACAACCAGCAGTCTGTTGTCCCCCCTTCCCTTGGGAACACACACCTGACTCTACTTGGATGCTAACACCACATAATGGGACATTCACCCCCCACCCATGCAAGGAAACACTGCTTACTCTTTTGGGGCTTTGTCGTGCTAAGGTGGGCTGCCCTCTCTCTTGAAGTTCACCCCTTTGTGGATATCCTCTTGCTATGAACTGAATTGTGTCCCTTCTAAATTCACATGTTGAAGCTCTAACCTCCCAGTGTGATGATATTTAGAGATGGGAACTTTGGGAGGTAACTGTGGTTAGATGAGGTCATGAAGGTGGGGCCCTCAGGATCAGATTAGTGACTTTATAAGAAAAGAAAGAAGAGAGAGAGATAATTCTTTCTCTGCCATTTGAGGGCACAGTGAGAAGGTGGCCATCTGCAAGTCAGGAAGAGTGTCTTCACTAAGAACCAAGTGGTCTGACACCTTGATCTTGGACTTGTCAACGAGAACTGTGATCAATAAATGTCTTTGTTTAAGCTACCCAGTCTAGGGTGTTTTGTTATAGCAGCCGGAGCAGACTAATACACCTCCTCACCTCAGTCAGGCTTGAATCACCATCTCTCCTTCTCACAGATGCCCTCCTTAATATTCTCGGACTCTGACACCGTGGCCCCTATGTTTACCTTGCTTGGCATTACCTAATGGATCTTCTACAGAATTGTTTAGGGACAGAAAGGAAGAAAGGGAAAAGGAAAGTCACTCTAATCTGCATAATTTTTCCTACAGTCCCTTTGATAACTGTTTCCCCCTGAGGTATCAGAATTCTTTTGGACAAATGTAGCCTCTGTATTGATCATGAACGGTGGGGGGACTTATGCAAATTCTTTAAATAGGAAGACTTACTTCTTGCTTGGAATCATGTTAAAACAGATCTTTCATTTCCATAGTGCCATGATACTTCCTATATAATGTTATTAAACCTTAACCTAGTGGTAATATTTTGGAGTGCTATCTAATCACATCATACTCCACATTGTATAAGTTTAAAAAATAATACTTTTAGAAAAGATAAAAGTGATGGAAAAATCTGTGTATTTCTATAGGCAGAATCTATCTATGTACATATTTTTTTCTATTTTAGTGACAACTTGCTATTCCCTTTTCTGGGAACACTATTAAGCAGATACTTTCATCGCTGGCTCCTTCTCAAATTCATTTAGGTCTATGTTGCTAAAATGTCACCACTTCAGAGAGGTCTTCCTTGGCCACCCAGAATGCCACCTCTCTTTCTGTCACTTTATTCCCTTGTCCTTTCTAACATCTATCAAGATGTATAAATTATATTATTTAATCATTTATTTGCTTATTGTTTCTCAACCTCAATAAAACTTAAGCTGTGTGTGAAAATGGACTTTATATACCTTATTCATTAAGATGTTTCTAGTACCTTGAATTGTGTCTGGTGTATGACATATACTCGGTAAACATTTAAAAAATATACTCAGTGAATATTCGTTGAGTGACTAAAAATGTATGAAGGCATTGAAGAATCAAAAAACTGTAAAAAGCTATAGTGAATATATGTGAAGTAGGCAAAGTATGAATTTCCATAATTTAGGTGTATTTCAATAGTTCAGGATGGGTCAAGAAGTTGGACAGTAACTAAAAATAATATGTGTTTGGAATTTGAGGGTACTAGCTATAAAGTTTATTAATAGATATGCTAATATCAGGAAAAGCAATAGAGAATCATACGTATATACATGCATATATGTAAAATAAATTTCAAATGTTTCCATGAATAATATATTAATACATCTGCTAATATCAGGAAAAAGTAAGAGAGAATTGTATCTCTATATTTATATTTACCTACACAATTTTTTTAATGTTACCCATATATTATATATAAATATAACTATTACATTTAATAGTTAATGCATATATAGATAGTAATTACTGCTTGATGCTTACCTCAAATATTTCATTATTTCTACATCTTAAATTAATTATGCAATTTTAACTTGAGGTTGGTAAGAACACATAATTTGGAGAGTAAGCCAAGGTGTATTGGGGCACATATGACAGAAACCTCATTTCAAACAGTTTAAGTGAAAATAGATTTTATCTTCTCATGAATCTATAAAATCCAGGGATGTACTTCATACGTGGCTAGATACAGGATCATAAATGAAGTTGTTAGTTCTCTCACTTTCTTTGTCTCCCTCTTTCTCCTTATCTCTTTTTGCTTTACTCTTTTTTTTTTTTTTTTTTTTTTTTCTTGCGTTATGCGGGCCTCTCACTGTCGTGGCCTCTCCCATTTGCGGAGCACAGGCTCTGGACGCGCAGGCCCAGCGGCCATGGCTCACGGGCCCAGCCGCTCCGCGGCACGCGGGATCCTCCCGAAACGGGGCACGAACCCGCGCCCCCTGCATCGGCAGGCGGACTCTCAAGCACTGCGCCACCAGGGAAGCCCTTTGCTTTACTCTTAATGAATTTATTCACAGGCAGACTCTTTCTACATAATTTTTAAAAACTTCATCTCTTGATGGAAGCGGTAGCAAAGTTACATTGTAAAGGGCATGCATGCAGGGAGGGGAGGAATTAATGAGGACAATTTGCCAAGGCTTAGTGATAGCCCAGGGTAAGCCCTGGCTTATACCTTCTCATAATTAGCTTTTGCAGAGCAAAGGAGTGCTTTCAGCCTGAGTTCTTGCAAAAATCTTTGTGAGGACTCTGATTGTTGGGGTTTTGTCACATGCCTACCTCTGAATCGATTATTGGAGCCATGGAAACATTCTTTTGGAAAGTTCCAGGTCATGTTTCACCCCTAGAACTGAAGGGTGGGTCAGCTGCACCTAAAACATATGGACTGAAAATGAAAGGAGAGTAAATCTCAGGAGATGTTTCCAGGTGATAATAAATACATGCAATATCAGCAGAACTGAGAATTTCCTGTAAGTTAAGACAAAGATTCTGGACATATTTGAAATCTTTTGTTGTATGTCTTTTATTTTTCCCCTGTACTTCTTAATAAGGAAATATTGTCAATGCAGCCACTTTATAGTTCAACTTGAGGCTAATTTTGAGCCCTGGTTCCAAAATGTACTAGGTAATTTGAGTAAATGAGAGATACTTCTGCTCTGACTGAAGCAGGATAATTTGACAGACTCCAAATTTAAGGGTTCTGCTGGTTGTTTCTTTAAAAATGTGTGTTTGTGTGTGTGTGTGTTGTGTTTGTGCATATGTATATGTGTGTTGAATATGTGTGTTAAATACAATCTACTTATTTCACTATTTCTTCCATCCCACTGTTATATATCCCACTGTGTCTATGGTGAGGGGTAGGATGAGTTAAGGTCAATTATGTTTGGTATCTTATTTGATTATCTCATAAAATGATGAAAGTTAAATGGCCTGTGAAACACTAGAAGAAAAAGAAATTCAGAATGTTTCTACATTCTTGGGAATAGAGACAGATTTTTTAAGGCTGGGAGGCAATATTCTTTGTGGTTGAGAACAACTACTGAATACCATACACATCTGGGAAGAAATCCAAGAAATTCTTAACAGTCATGAAACATTTGTCAAGTCCCTTACTGCCTCCAAGCATTAATTTCCTTACCCGTAAAATGGCTATACAAATAATACCTAATTCATTGGATTGCTGGAAGATTAAATGAGTTACTATGTGTATACCACTGAGTTTACTATATGGCCCTTAAGAAGCCATTTGCTATTTGTGGTACATTTTGAAACTTCCCCAAATTTCTCTCTTCATTAAGTTATTTTGAGTCAAATCATTTGCCATGAGAAAACTATTGGAAGACAAATATTTTGCCAATGTTAGGCAACACTCAGTAGTTATTAACAGGTTAACCTACATTACTTTTCAGTTTTCTAGAAGAAAGCATGGCTATAGGCCCAAGCAACACAGAGAGGGCAAGAGTATGTGCTCTGCTCAACAGTCCTAGCTGAGGTCCCATCTGACAGCCATTAATTACCAACTGTGTGAATGAGTCATTTTGGATGTCCAGCTAGTACAGAGTTAGATGACTGCAGCCCAGCTGACATCTGCCCATAACTACATATAAGATTGCAAAGTGAGACCCACCCAGTCGACCCAATAAACCCACAGAATCATGAGAGATAATAATACATTATTGTTTTAAGCCATTAACTTGTGGTGTGGTTCGTTACGCAACCATTGATAAACAGAAAAGCAGGACAGGAAAGACAGCAAGCATTGAAGCACCTAAGAAAATTACCTAATGGAAACTGGAGGACAGTAAGCACCAGTATCTTCCTCTTTTAGATCACAGCGTTGCCTGGAACCAGCCCAAATATTACCCAGAGTACAATATAGATATATTCGACTGCTTGGACTATTATTTTACAAATTATTTCATAGGGCTTTTGGCTGCATAATCTACACAAATCTATGAAGATCCGTAAAGTTAGGCTAAACTAAGAAATGTGGAGCTGGCTGTTTTTTCTTAATTCTCTAAGGGAGAATTTGGGTGGTCAACTGAATTGAATGGTACCTCATTTTTCTTATATACAGGGTAGCTTTTTATCTGTGTATTTGTTTTCCAAGGGCTTGCACTATAAGATTGCATAGAGAATCAAAAAAAACATAAAATTCATGAATGAACAAACGACATGAAAATTGTTTCCCCTAAAACATCCTTTAACCTCCATCTTGCTTTAATAGTAGAATCTATTTAGCCCTCTCCTGCGACTTCCCTTCTCTTTGTGGTTTGGCCTGTTTCTATTCTTGGATGTTTTCAAGGCCAATATAGTGCAAATTTACTGCCAAATGAAACTTCAAGCTTTGCAAAAAGTACAGGATTCCATGGAAACCATGAAAGGGTTATTAGAGAAATACTTAGATCTCGTTTAAAGCCACTGGCAAATGAGCAGTTAACAATGGGAGAAGAAGAAAAAGTTAACAGGGATGAGGACAGGATAGGAGTTTCAAAGAGAATGATTTAAAATCAAAGGCTTAAGAGAGATCTTTGAAAAAATTGATTAAGCACATACATATTTGTAAAATAATCCTTATTATTATACCAAAAAAATAAAATGTTTTGTGCAGAATACAGTATCAAGCAATAGTACAAATTTGTCTGTTAATGATACCAAGGAGAAAACAATGTTCTTTGTCTTCTCTAAGAATTGAACCATGTTTGCAATTAAAAACTAAATTTAGGGGCTTCCCTGGTGGCACAGTGGTTGAGAAACTTCCTGCCAATGCAGGGGACACGGGTTCGAGCCCTGGTCTGGGAAGATCCCACATGCCGCGGAGCAACTAGGCCCGTGAGCCACAAGTACTGAGCCTGCGCGTCTGGAGCCTATGCTCCGCAACAAGAGAGACCACGACAGTGAGAGGCCCGTGCACTGCGATGAAGAGTGGCCCCCGCTTGCCACAACTAGAGAAAGTCCTCGCACAGAAACGAAGACCCAACACAGCCAAAAATAAATAAATTAATTAATTTTAAAAAAACAAAAACTAAATTTAGCTAAATATTCGATTATATTTTATCACATTTTTACAATTTTGGTTTCGTTTTTTAAGATAAAGTTCTAATCAAAATCTTTTCCTCTATTTTTAAAAGTGAAACTGTGGTGCCAATTTAAAGTTGCTTTAAGTGCCTTTTCTCCCTATTTTAAGCATATTAACTATTCCAAGATGAGGAAGTAAAGTAATATTTAGCCTCCCAGATTAGGGAGAAATAATTTATTTGACAATGTTTTTTTATTGTCAAGTTAATGGAAGATACTTTCTTAAGTAACTCAGAGATTGCAAGCAATGGATAGTCTTTAATGTAATAAGCTCAAATATTAGTTTACATGAAATAGTCAAATTAAGATAATGGAAAATACATGTTTCTCCTGGGGAAGGATGGATTCAAAGAAATTTTGTATTTGATTTTAGATATTATAAGAGAATATTAAATACAGCACAGAATGGAAAATCCCACTGTCTTTCTACCTCTCCTTTCATTCATCCAGGCAACCAGCAGTTACTCCACCAATTTCTGGGGGAAAAACAAACATGGGACTATGAATCCCATCCCTGTCCTACATGGAGGAGATAAGCCAGTGCTATTTAATGCCTGTGCTGTGAAATGTGCAAGACAACAGAAGGGATTGATGGTAATTGGTTACAAGGTTGTTGCTTCAGGGAGAAAGGAAAAGAGAAGATAGGGCCATCAGGTTACTAAAACAAGCGACCATGATAGTTCAGTGAGAAGCAGAATAATTCCTACATTAGCTGCCACAACAATATATTGCTCTTTAGAGCTCCTGGGTAGTTTCAGAATTATTCTTGGGTATTCCATAAATGAGTGTTAGTCTTAGGAAAAAGTATCCAAAAAAATGTTTCCCAAAGGAACTCTCTATAGAAAGACTTTAAGGTAAGATCAGTGGAAGTTCGAGAAATTGTGAGAGTTGGCATCCTATAATGAAACAAATGTGGTATCCATACATCCATATTCTAGATCCACTTACATTTTAAGGAAAAGATCCTGTTTGGATTAAAAAAAAGAGGGTGGATTACATAAGTGATTTCAGATGAGTTTTAGCCACAGAATTCTCTTTCCTTTCCTTCTCTCCCCTCCCCCACTTTCCTTTCTCCCACTCTCTCTCTTTTTCTGAAAGATTACAAGTAAGGTCAATACATAAACAAGTGGACAGCTGTAGTTGAAATAAGAGTCCCAGATATTTACAGTGTCTGTCCACATCATAGTGCTTGCCTTTCTCTTAGAAATTCCTTCCTGTGATGGGCTATCATAGTCATCTTTGTGCTACATGGCTCTTCAATGTTTATTGTTATCAACTGAATGAGAAGAAACAATTAGCCTAACAAAAGTCAATCAGGTTTACCTCCTAGGATCACGTAACATAGATCAAAGATACTACTTTGATCTGGACTGACCAACTGAGTGGAGATAAAAAGTGAGCTGTGATGTGGATATTTTTGACCGTGGAAAATTCCAAACGAGGAAGGGATAAAGAGTGGAGAATAGGGCTTCCCTGGTGGCGCAGTGGTAGAGAGTCTGCCTGCCGATGCAGGGGACACGGGTTTGTGCCCCGGTCCGGGAAGCCCCCACATGCCACGGAGCGTCTGGGCCCGTGAGCCATGGCCGCTGAGCCTGCGTGTCCGGAGCCTGTGCTCCGCAACGGGAGACGCCGCAACAGTGAGAGGCCCGCATACCGGAAAAAAAAAAAAAAAGTCATTAGGAAATTAAGCAGTACTAAAATCTCACCTGTCCCTGTATTTGCATATTATTCTCCACTCTTTTTTTTTTTTTTTTTTTTTTGCGGTACGCCGGCCTTTCACTGTTGTGGCCTCTCCCATTGCTACCAGTATTTCACTTTACTGGTTCCTCTGAATAAGCAAGATTAATTTATAAAATCAAGGTTAAAAAATTATAGTTTGGTTTGGACTCTCTCTGTGCCAATCCAGTATTTCATGAATAAATCTCACATTATCATGGGTTTCTTATTAGAATGTGCTGTCTATATAAACTGTTAAAATTTATTTACTCATTTTCTAATTCATACTTAACTGACCTTTTTTTCTACTAATAAACAGTCTGTGACTTGGGTTAGGTGTTACATGCTTAATATCACTCTACTGTGCTGAACAAACCTGTTTAAACAAACCACAAAGCTGTGACACAGGACAGAGCACTGAGGCAAAATCATTTTTAGCTTCTTCCATTTAAAGTCATGCTGGTATTTACAAAAGCAGGCAAACTACACATTGCTTCAACTGTTTAGATCATCATTCTCCCACAAACCTTCCAAATCATATTTCAGATAAGAGCCCTGAAATTCCAGCTTTCACAGTGACATTTGCACCTGCATATGGAATTCTCTCCTACGCTGGTTGGCAGCTGGTTTAGCACTGAGGAGTCATGTTTTGTTATTTTTCTTCAACAAGACTGATAGTTCTTGATAATATTTCTCCCAGCTCTGTAAAGTTGGGTTATACTTTCTTCATATTAAATGAAAATATTTTATTTTTTCATTTAAAATATGCAGAACAGATTTTAAAATTTTGGTATAAAAATGGAACAAGGAGATATTACATAATGGAATGATTTGTTTTCTTATATTCTTTTATTTCCCCACTCTCTTAGACCGAGTCCCCTAGGAAACAGTCTGAACCAAAATGTACACACTAATGCTCTTTGGCAGGGGTGGGATGGCTCTGTGCAAAGTGAGAGTGAAGAAAAAAGGGAAATGAGGCAGGAAAGGGGAGTGTTTCCTGTGATTTCACAAGAAAATGCAGTCAGTTATTTAGTCATATGGGGTATCTCAGGACAAGGTTCATGAAATCACTATATCTGGGAGCTATGGTTGGGGTAGAAAAGTGAGAAATTCGTCTTACGGTTCCACTGTCTCTCATTGGTCAAGTCCACGCCAGGGGCCATGAATTCCCCACACTCCTGAGTTGTACCATGCAGGTCTTCCAACAGCTGATGGAGAAGTCACAGCCTCCACAGCTCCACTCTGGCTAGTGGTTAGGGACAGCGGTCTGTACTTAGCAGCTGGGGACTTCTAGATCTATAGTGATTATGGCCATAGTTGGACTTTATAATCCCCTGAAACTGTGTGAGTCAAAGCTAGGGCTGCTCAGGCCAAGAACAAAGGCATGTAGTTGAGGTCTGGAGAATAGGAGACAGAGGAGCCTACTGGGCAGCGCATAACTGGGTCTAGTGAACCGACACAGCTGTGGATACTCTGTCCTATGAAAGAATTGCTGATTTTTACAGCTGGGTTGATCTTTAAAGGTCATTTACTCCAAATGTGACCTTAAAATAGGAGGAGATATTTCCATTTTCAGTTAAGGTGGAGTAATAGGGACTGAACTTACCCTCCTAACTGAAACAATTTCCAAAAAAGTTCAATGTATATTTAAAACAAAACAACAATTTTCAAGACACTAGACATCAGACAATGAAGGATAGTGGTAGCTGAGAAATAGGAAACAAAAAAGGTGAGCGCAGTGAATGCTGTCACCTACTTCCTTCAAATTTTCCAAGCCAAGGGAGAAAGATCCAGTAGGAGCTGAGTAGACTCTCTGTGTTAGGAGATGGCGCTGTGAGTGTGGGTAGACTTAGGTGGCTAGAGTCTACAGTACTGAGTATCAGAAAGAAGAGAGCAGCAAAGAGAGAGAGAGAGAGCGCTCCAGAAATCTGGCAAAGATACCTCTTGAGTATGCAGCTGAATGCTGACTAGCACATGCATGCAAGGAGATTATACAATGGGTTGAGGAAAGAATCATGTGATAGTAGTGTTAGGAGTAACAGTGCCTAGCACTCACACAAGACTGGGAGTAATGCCTGTTACTACCAGCCAAACTGGAAAACCTCATGATTCAAAGGGTGTTGGGTACAGTACACAAAAGAAACTTGCCTGAATATTGGGAATCTTTGGTCTTGACTAAACACTGCTCTGATTCTGCCTAACAAATATAAAAGCAAGACCTGCAAGGAACAAACTATTTGCAAGTAACTTAACTGCATCATGGAACAAAGATCACAAATAGTTATATAAAAACAAAACTATCAAGAACTCAGTAGAGTAAAATTCACAATGACTGGAAAAAACAAAAACAAAAGCATTATAGACTTGCAAAGAGGTAAGAAACATGAGCAATCTTGAGGAGAAAAAGCAATAAATTGAAACTGATTTAGAACTGATATAGAAGGTAAAATTAGCAAACAAGGACATTAATACTGTTATTATAACTATATGACATATGTTCAAAAAGTTAAGTAGAGACATGGAATATATAAAAACCTCCCAATTTCAACTTCTAAATATAAAAACTCTGATGTATGAGATGAAAAATACCCTGGATGAGATTAAGCAAATTAGAAATTGTGAAAAGAAATATTTGAGAACTTAAAGACATAGCAATAGAAACTATCCAAAATGACACACTAAGAGAAAAGATAGTAATAATAATAATAATAATAATAATAATAATAATAATAATAATGATAAATTACAAAGGGTCCGTGATCCTTGGGATAATTTATGAGGGTCTACTAAAAGGTAACTGGAATCTCTGAAGAAGATTCAATGCTAACACTAGAGAATGCTAGACTATCCATATGAGTATCAGACAAAGTAGAGTTCTGACTAATACTATTGCCAGGCATTAAAATGTTCATTTCATAATAGTAAATGGGTCAATTCAAGAGAATATAACAATCCTTATCTGGTAGGATATACAAAAATGTACTACAATCGTTAAATGAGTTTATCAAGGTTGCAGAATAAGAGACCAATATACAAACATTTATTTCTTTACCATAGCAACAATTGTTCAGAAAATAAAATTGAAAAAAGAATACTTTTCTTTAGAAAAAAATTTGTAACTACGTGTAGTAATGGATATTAATTAAACTTATTGTAGCAATCATTTTACAATAGATATCAAATTATTATGTTGTACACCTAAAACTAATGCAATTTTTTTTTGTTTTAGTAGAAATATGTGCCCACTTTATTTATTTTAATATAAATATATATATTGTATTGAAGTATAGTTGATTTACAATGTGTTAGTTTCAGGTGTACAGCACAGTGATTCAGTTTTACATATATATATATATATATATATATATTTACATATATATATTCTTTTCAGATTCTTTTCCCTTATAGATTATTACAAAATATTAAGTATAGCTCCCTGTGCATTGCTAAGAGAAATTAAAGAATGCCTAAGTAAATGGAGATAAACTATACTCTTGGGTTTGAAGCCTTGATTTTGTTAGGATGTCAGCTCTCCCATAACTGATATATATGTGAGAGAGAAAGACAGAAAACATGTCCGTGGTTGCCTGGAAATGGGAGAAGGACAGGGAAAGCTGGATGGGAATGACTGCAAGGACCCTTTGGGAGTTTTTGATATATTCATTATCTTGATTGTAGTGGTGGTTCATGGTGTGTACATATGTGAAAACTAATCAAATTGCATGCTTTAAAAATGTGCGACGTGTTGTTATAAAAAAGAGGAACCTGGAGAACAAAGGTCTCACAGGGAGTTATAGGTAGAACTGGTAAAGTCCTATAACTACCAATATATTTCCTTTATTCTAAAAAGTATTTGAAAATAGCATAGATTATTAGATCTAGTGTATATGCAATCCATAATACTTTAAAATTGTCTGTCTTCTTCCAAAATCAAAGAAGCACAATTGCAGTTGTTACTCATATGGCCTTTGAAAGTCTTGGAGTCCAGATGCTGCAGGGGCTGCCATAGCCGGAGTTACAACACTGCTTATTGTGGAGTCCCTAACAAGATGTGGGATGATAGTTCACATTTTAGTGTGATATATTTACAGTAATCCTCACTTCACCTAGCATTGGGGGTTTCTAAAGCTTTACCCTGACTTAGAATCACCTGGAAGCTTGTTAAACACAGATTGCTGGGCCCCATCCTCAGTTTCTGACTGAGTAGACTGATCTGGGGCCGAAAAATATGCATCGCTACCAAGTTTACAGGTAATGCTGATGATGTTGCGTGAGCAACCGCATTTCGAGAACCACTAAGATAAATGCCCTAGATTGAAAGAAAAAGAAGTCATTCATGCAGTTGAATTTAATTTTTTAGCTAGGTTTGGATTTAAATATGCCCAGGTAGGAGCAGAGAGCAAGCCAGCATCTGAGCAGCCCAGTGAGAACACTCTTGCCAGATGCCATTTCTCCCTTCTTGTTTCCTGGATCTCTTCAGTTCAAAGCAAACCTATTTTGTAGGCCTAGGAGTCAGAACTCCGTTTACTTTTCAGATTTAAAATGTTTAATGATAGTCCAAGATGGCGCTGTTTATACTTGAATCCTCACAGAATCAATCAAGATCATAAGTTCAATAAGGTATTTTTTTTAAGTGTCTACTCTGTGTCACCCTGTGTATTACACACAGTGAACAAGTCAGGCATGGTCTTTACCTCTTGAAGTTTTCTGCCTATTGGGAAAATTGTCATTATACATTTAAATAATCAAGGACACTTTGACAGGTGTACAGGAGAGCTATAAATATTATTGATGAGCAGCACAAGTATAATATTCATATTTTTGAAGAAAATGCATATAATTTTGTTACTTGATTGGATCTGTATGTGCCTTCAAATCCAATGACAATTTCTGGTATAATTTGTACAAGTGTAATGGACAATTCTAATGATTATGACACTCTATTTCCTATTTAAACTTTCACTGCTTTTGGCTTTATCTCTGAATTTGTATCTTCTTTCTCTTATAATTTCTACCTTTTGTTACTTTTCTATATTTAGAAATCATGGTGCCAGTTTATTCAATGTTTATCTTTTCTTTGTCTGATTTTATCTAAACCAAAAGAGATCTCTTGTTTATTGTACTTTTGGAAAAGAGTCAGATTTTTCTGAACTTTGTTAAATTACCACTTCCTTTGCAAGACAAGTGCTTCATAGGAGACTTTGATGTGGGTGTTCAATAAATACATCTCCTCTGTTTCCCGAATGTTCTTTCCTTTATTCTTTCATAAACATTAAGCTTGTGAAATTCATGAAAAAGATAAATCTCAAAATTGTCTTGAAACCTGAAACCTATGTATACCACAATGTTCGCACAGGCTCCTAGCTTTCATCTAAATGCCATTTCCAGAGCATAATGTTTCCTCTTATCATCTCACAACCTTTTTAAATTTCAATGAAAAGTTTTCTCCCATTGCAATTTTCACACTGAAAATCCCTTTGTGAGGGTTACTGTGTAAGTATGTACAGAGAAATATCAAAGTTACTCTGAGAGGTAGATAGTAAATGATTGGCCAAGCTGGTGTCTTCTCTCTTTTTTTGTATCTTGAGACGCAGAGAATATTACAGCCTGAGGGCTGAGGGGGGCAAACTCTCAGGGCTCACAGCTATGACAAACCATCAGCTGGGATGTTCAAAGCTAGGCTCTGTTACCAGCTAAGTGACTCACCAGCTCACTCAGAATACATGAGATAATTTGTGATGGAGCAAAACTTCATAACTCCAAATTATGAATGTCAGGGTTGCTTCAGAGTTGTTCTTTCTTTCAGCATTCATAAAATATTTATTCAACAAATTAGAAGATCATGGTTAGTAATTTGCCAGCTGTAGATGAATACCAAGCTTCTACACTTCTTGTTCCTTAATTATGCCAGGCTGTCTAAAATCATGGGTCTCAAGATCCTATGACATTATCTACTATTTGCTCATTATGTCTCTGATAGCTATCATACCATCTTAGATTCTCATCTCATTCTTCCATTTAAGCATTTTTGAGATCTACTATGGTCTAAGCACTTTGCCTACCTCTTGAAAAGTAATATAGACTCTACTAACTTGAAGAGTCTACACTTTAGTTGGGTAGAAAATAGACCATTACAGTGTTGTGCCACAGGGAAGTCCAGAAAAGTAGAGGACAATGGGCACATCAAGTTTTTCTCTCATTAATCCAGTAACATTTCCCATGGATTTTCTTCTCATTCTGAACATGGTCCATGAAATAATATCCTTACCATGTCCAGAGTCAGCTAGTATGACCCAGCATCTTGTGCTATGGTTCCCACTGCAGTTTGTGCTATAAGCAGACCTGCCTCCTGTCTGTCCTAGTTTAATTTATTATGGTTTCTATCAGGGTACTCATGTGGAAATTAATTAGACATGATAGACTTGAAATGGAATTTAGTCATGGGAAAAATATCCATTTTAGGTTAAAATTCCATATCAAGTAAATAGTTGCTAGGTGACTACACAGTGTGATTCATATTCTGCAAATGATACAACTTTTTAAAAATAGCTAGGTTTTATTTAAAATGTTTTCTCATTTTCTCTAATGACTCTAGATTGGAGACTTCTAATACTATAGCACAAACTTAAACCAAAATATATTGACCATTAATTTCTGATTTCAGTAGAGAGTTACTGATACCTGGAGTTTTTGCTGAGGACACAGCGGGGTTTGATGCACTGAGATTTGAGGTAGATTTTCTAAAAATTTTCACTGTCTTGCCTTGTCCTAAGAAGAAGAAATAAAAATCTGTATTAAATGAAAGCCCAAAGAATTGTTAGGATTGTACAGCTCCAAAGAGGGCAAGAGAGTAATATAAGTAATAGGAACATCTGTCGATTGAAATTTAACTTTCTCTTCTCCAACCATATAGTGTGCCCCTGCAGGTAGAGACTAACATAACTTTTTGGGTTGGCAACACTTAATTCTCTGTTCCATACTTGGAAGGCACTCAATAAACATTCGGCAATGATTATAAAAAATAATGAAAAAAAAATAAATAAATAATGAAGATGGAATTATTTTCATTTTAAATTAAGTTAAATTCTGGGAAGATTTCATAATAAAAGTAAATTTAATATTTCCCCCTGTTCTATTCTTTGTTCTTTAGGACATTTCATAAGTATGGCTTGCCTATTCAGAATGACACCATGCATTATTCTCAAAAGGCATCAATCTCTTGAGTCGTATTGATTTGAAATAAACATGTCCTTAAAATTCTAATTTAATGTTCTCAGAAAATCTTGCCACAATAGAAGTCACTTTCATATGTTCCTGTGAGAGTCAGGGGAGAGATTTGAATTTCTACTTGATTTCTTGCTTCTATTCAATTTCCTACCCAGGATGTCAATTCATCTCTCACTTGTGACTTTCATAGGAAGATATGATAGCTTCATTGGCAGAAGGGAAAGGACTGTATTTATGATCGTCAGTATTATTATAGCAACAAGCTGTTGGATCAACAAAAGATAATACAGACTGAGCTGTCTGTATTTTTACAGCTATAATTTAATTTTTCTTAAGAGCAGTATGTAACTTTCCTTTTATGTTTATTTAGCTATCTGCAACTTGGGGCCCCTTTGTTGCCTTTGAGTTGTCAGTTACTATGATACTGTTTTTAATTTTTTTTCTGTGCAAGTGGAAAAATTTTTTTTAAATGTCTAATGATTACAAAAGGAAATGACACTGTAAGAAAGGTATTGTTAAAGTGAAATGTTAAATGTCCAGGTTCTTAAAGCAGAGGAGAAAATTTACATTTGTTTCTAATTATACTTTAACAGCAAATTGAAAAATACAAAGTCTAAAATTAGGATAAGTCTACAAATGAATCAAAATTGCTTTTAAAATGCCTTCTCTTTGCCAGATGATCAAAATACCTATTTTTCTTCTGTAGGAAATGCAACCTGTTCTATACAGCCTTTCTGACTGGTTGAAAATGAAATTGAAAATTCTCTGTATTTTTCTCTCATCTGCCTCAGTCATATGTCTTCATTTTGTGTTTTGTAGTTTCTCAAATTCTCTCTTTTAGCAATCAGCTTCTTATCCATCTAGGTATATAATCCTTGTGAGAATCTTTGGAGAATATATAAACATTATGTTAGATTAAATACTGATATTACAATAGGTAACCACCCACTCTGCATAACTATTTTCCTTAACAGTCCATATGAGCAAAAAGAAGACAAATATTCTTATTGATCAGAAATCACACTAACAATTCATCAAGAGATGATGAGCAAAGATGAAATCTTATAATTGTTATTAATCTTTCCATTTCAGAGCAAGTTTGACTAAACTAGTAGGATATTAAAGATAAAATCTGTTTTGTTTTATTTTCTATTGCTGATTAATAAATTCTGTAGAATTTAGAAAGAAGACAGTAGATTATAAATTAACAATTGAGCCACATTCCTGGCTTTGTAGGTGACCATGAACAAGTCAACTCTCAGGTGTCCTCAGGTGAATTATGAGGAAACAATAAGCCTCTAGAATTCACTGAAGCTTAAAAGCAATAATCCCTCCAACATTTTTTTTAAATGTTAAAAGAACATAGCAAGGCTAGACATAATGCCTTATTTCAAACTACTATATATGACATTGTTTAATTAAAGCATGTTTAATTAGAATTTGATTGCTTCCATGAAGATGGGCATTACTTTCTTCATGTGTCACTAAGACCATATGTTCCTAATATACTCTGAGTCTCACCTTAACAGTTATCACATGAGAACAAGGAACAGAGAACTTTCATTTCTATATCTCTCCATTTAAAATGATTGAGGGGAAAGTCAATAAGTATATCAAAATATAGTTCTTTGAGATAAGTACCTCTGCATTGTCATCACAACCTAAAATATTAAAGGGTTTCTGCAACAACTATAATGGGCATTATGTTCTGCAATTAAGCCACAAAATATCAGATATGTCATTTCAGTTGGGTTGCACAGCACTAAAGCAATAAATACACCAGTTTCATAAACATTATGAAACTATATTCTCATATCTAAGTTAAAATCAAGCAGAAACATCAATAAAACTTTTACTCCTAAAATTCTAGTAAATAATTTATCTTGTTTTGTATTCTTCACCCATAGTTATCTTATGTCTTTGAATGGTCTTTCTTATATTGTGTGTTTCATGACTATTCATTTCGTAATACATGTCAGTTTTGAGATTACACTTTTTGCATATGCATTCTCGCCCCTCCCCCCCATTTTCCTAGCATTGTATGTACTACATTAGCAGAAACAAATTTTGCTTCCTTTGGGTCTTCTCTTCAATACTCTGGACCTTCTAAAATAAGAATTTATCTTCTATAAGACAAGTCATTAGCTATAATGTACAGATAAATGTATACCTCATTTTATCACGCTTTGCTTTATTGTGCTTCACAGATATTGCATTTTTTACAAATTGAAGGTATGTGGCAACCCTTCCTCGAGCAAGACTGTCAGCACCATTTTTCCAACAGCATTTGCTCACTTTGTGTTTCTGTGTCACATTTTGTACTTTCTAACTTTTTCATTACTACTATATTTGTTATGGGGATCTGCAATCAGGGATCTTTGATATAGCTATTGTAATTGTTTGGTGGCATGATGAACTGTGCCCACATAAGATCGCAAACTTAATTGGTAAATGTGTGTGTTCTGACTGCTCCACCAACTGGCAGCTTCCCCCAACTCTCTCCCCTCCTTGGACCTCCCTATTCTCTGAGACACAACCATATTGAAATTAAGCGATTAATAACCCTAAAATCGCCTCTAGGTGCTTAAGTGAAGAGTCACATGTCTCCCACTTTAAACCAAAAGCTGGAAATGATTAAGCTTCGTGAAGAAGGCATGTTGAAAGCTGAGATAGGCTGAAAACTAGGCCTCTTGCACCGACAGGTAGCTATGTTATGAATGCAAAGGAAAAGTTCTTGAAGAGGATTAAAAGTGCTATTCCAGTGAACACATGAATGATAAGAAAGCAAAACAGACTTACTGCTGATATGGAGAAAGTTTTAGTAGTCTGCTTAGAAGATCAAACCAGCCACGATATTCCCTTAAGCCAAAGCCTCATTCAGAGCAAGGCCCTAATTCTCTTCAATTCTAAGATGTCTGAGAAAGGTGAGGAAGCTGCAGGGGGAAAATTTGAAGCTAGTAGAGGTTGGTTCACGAAGTTTAAGAGAATAAGCCATTTCCATCACATAAAAGTGCAAGGGGAAGAAGCAGGTCCTGATGTAGAAGCTGCAGCAAATTATCCAGAAGCTCTAGCTAAGATAAATAATGACGGTGGCTACACTAAACAACAGATTACCAATGTGGAGAAAACAGTCTTATACTGGAAAAGGATGCCATCTAAGACTTTCTTAGCCAGAGAGGAGAAGTCAATGCCTGGCTTCAAACCTTCAAAGCACAGGCCAACTATCTTGTTAGGGGCTAATCAGCTGGTGAATTTAAGGTGAAGCCATTGCTCATTCACCATTATGAAAATCCTAGCCCCTTAAGAATTATGCTAAATCTACTCTGCCTGTGCTCTAGAAATGAAACAACAAAGCCTGACTGACAGCACATCTGTTTATGACATCGCTTACTGAATATTTTAAGCCCACTATTGAGACCTACTGCTCAGAAAACAAGATTCCTTTCATAATATTACTGCTCATTGATAATGCACCTGGTTACCCAAAAGCTCTGATGGAGATGTACAATGAGATTAATGATGCTTTCACACCTGCTAACACAACATCCATTCTGCAGCCCATAGATCAAGGAGTAATTTCAACTTTCAGGTTTTATTATTTAAGAAATAGATTTTGTAAGGCTATCTATATACAGCTGCCATAGATAGTGATTCCTCTGACGGGTCTGAGTAAAGTCAATTGAAAGCCTTCTGGAAAGGATTCACCATTCTAAGATGCCATGAAGAACATTCGTGATTCATGGGAAGAGGTCATTACTGGAGTTAGGTTCATTAAAAGGAGTTTGGAAGAAGTTGATTCCAACCCACATCAATGACTTTGAGGGGTTCAAGACTTCAGTGCAGGAAGTAACTGCAGATGTGGTGGAGCTAGCAAGAGAATTAGAATTAGAAGTGGAGCCTGAAGATGTGACTGCCCTGCTCCAATCACATAATCAAGTTTTAAGGGATAAGGAGCATAAGGATGCTTCTTATGGATGATCAAAGAAAATGATTTCTTGAGATGGAGTCCATTCCTGATGAAGACATTGTGAAGATTGCTGAAATGACAACAAATGATTTAGAATATTACATAAACTTAGTTGATAAAGCAGCAACAGGGTTTAAGAGGATTGACTACAATTTTGAAAGAAGTTCTACTGTGGGTAAAGTGCTTTCAAACAGCATTGTGTGCTACAGAGAAATCTTTCATGAAAGGAAGAGCCAATCAATGTGGCGAACATCACTGTGGTCTTATTTTAAGAAATTGCCACAGTCGCCCCAACCTTCAGCAACCACCACCCTGATCATTTAGCAGCCACTAACATCAAGGCAAGACCCTCCACCAGCAAAACAGTTATGACTTGTTGAGGGCTCAGATGATGGTTAGCATTTTTTAACAATAAAGTATTTTTTAATTAAGGTACACACATTGTTTTCTTAGACATAATGCGATTGCACACTTAACAGAATACAGTATAGTGTACACATAACTTTTATATGCACTGGGAAAGCAAAAATTTGTGTGACTCACCATATTGTGATATTTGCTTTATTGCGGTGGTCTGGAACTGAACCCGCAATATCTCTGAGGTATGCCTGTATAAATAATCTATTTGTAGACAGGCTAATTATATCAGTCCAAATAAAAAGAAAATTCCTTCATATTTTGGACTTGTCCATTGGCAAATAAATGTAAGAAGCTAGCCAAAATATAATTTAATTCCTTTGGGATTTCTATTTAAGGAAAACAAAACAAAAATGCTCAATTTTAATGAATTCTCTTATATACACCTCCCTGGGCAAATAAATAATAAAAGCAACTTATCCCACAGGGATAAATTCATGTCCTCCTCCTCAGCTTCTTCATTTTTTGACTAGAGACAAAACAACTAAGTCACACTTTTCCATATAAATTTTCCAGTACTTTAAAAATTTTAGGTAAGAAACTTTACTTAGTATATTAAGAAAAACTTCAGATTGGCACATTATCCACATAGCAAAAAGTTAGGACTAGAGGGAAAGCCAAAGCTCAAAAAATTGGCTCCAAATATCTTCCAGCTCTGATGGAATAGCTTGTATCACACAAATCCTCCATTTAAAAGCTACTCAGTTAAATTTTTTTTAGCTTACTTAGGCATTAGTGATCAATTAAGGAAGTGAGGACTAGAGATCCAAAAGAGAAGGGAAATACACTGAAAGAAGCTATACTTGCTTAGTTGCTTTTTTCAATTGAGGAATTTGATATTATTTGCCATTTCATAGCATGGGGCAATAGTTTAAGCAGAAAGTGTCTGCCCCAAATTTTTGTCAAGCTCTTGGGATGAGGATATAAAAATGTAATGACTACTAAGGTAGGCCAGACCCAAAGGACCAAGATCTCAAGAAAATGGGTTTTTAGAGAAGTGAGGCCAACATTCTTGTCCTTGAGGCATTTGTCAACATAAAACTTCCAGAGTGTAAGAGGCTGAGAAACTAGGAAGAAAGCAGGCAAAAAGGCTAAGGAAAACTTTTAGAAGTCTCACAACCCTGGAGGAACACAAATTGGAAATTAGAGTCTGCTGAGGAAGAGCTGCAATGGTAACACTACAGATTTTAACTCTCACAAAGTTTGAAACCTATTCTCAGACTGTATCGATCCCTGATTAGACCAAGAGAACCTGCCCCTCCTCTAACCACTGGCTAGAATAATTAAATCTTCTTTGAGGAAGATAATGTCATCCAGAGCTTCTTACCTTGGCAGTCATAAAATGCTCAGCATTCAATTAAAACAACAATAACAACAACAAAAACAGGCCTAAAAGAGAACAGTACCAAATGATCAAAAAACAAGAGAAGGAAAAGGTGCCAGAAACAGACCTACAGATTACCTAGTTATTGAAGTAACAAAACATAGACTTAAAAATAACTATAAATAATATGTTCAATAAAATAGACGGCAAGATGGAGAGTTTTAGAAAGTATGGGAATATATATATATAATAACTGAAGTTCTAGAACTGGAGGATACAATAATTGAAATTCAGCACTTAGTGATTCAATTACTAGCAGATTAGTTACAAGAAAAGAGAGGTATAAAATAACCAGACTAAAATACAAGGAGAGGGGCTTCCCTGGTGGCGCAGTGGTTGAGAGTCCGCCTGCCGATGCAGGGGACAC
>NW_006799735.1:652316-663348 GCF_000442215.2 Lipotes vexillifer
AAAAAAAAAAAAAAAAACAAAAACAAACAAACAAACAAAAAACAAGGAGAAAAGAAAGAGATTAGGAGACTTAAGGGATATTGGAAATGATGTAATGTATGTGTAGAAAAGAAAAAGAGGAGAGGGAGAATGGGAGTGAAGCAATAGTTGAATAGAAACTGGTGAAACATTTTCTAAAGCTGAAGAAAGATATGAAGATACAGTTTTGCAAAGCACTACTGCTCCCTAAAATTATGAATATCAAAAATTTCACATCTATGCACACTGTATTAAAAACAATGAAAAAAATAAAAGAAGAGAAAATCTTAAAAGCAGCCAGAGTAAAGAAAAAAACACACATTGAGTTTTCAGACTTTCAGTAACTCTCATTTTTTCATTTTCTTATATCCTTATAGTGATGTATTTCTCTAATTTAATTCATTCTATGATCCTTTGTCCTAGGAACTCTTTAAAAGTGCAAAAACAAATGCACAGGGCTGGGCAATTTGAATGACAGAGGATCAAGTTTCTTTAAAAATCAGCTCAGATTACTTATTTCATTTCCCCTTTTCTAGCATGAATTCTTTTCCCATTTATAATTTTACTTGGAGATTAGGAGGTGATTCTTTGTTGCTTGATTCACTGGAAATTTTAATATTTGGGACCAACTCTCCAACTTGATTTGTCATTTTCCCATGAGCTATTCAGACTCTCTTGCAAATATATCCCCCACTGACCCATTCAATATATAAACTTTGACGTTTTCAAATTTAATTCACAGCGACTAATGAAACTTGAATCTTTGTTTTCAGGTCATGGTTCCATTATAAAATATTTTTAAGAATGTAGGGAATAATTATTTTACATCTGGGAAGATAGAACTATACTTTTTTAAAATGGGAACATTCTTAAAGATTTATACAGTGGCTCATCCTCCTGGTCTCTATTTAAACCAAATTTGAAAGAAAATAACCAAGAAGAATTGTCATGGGCTTTGGATTTATACTTTGCTCATTTCTCATTGGCCAAACTACTATCTAAATAAGAATGGAGAAGATAGCTACAGTGGTCAATTTTAGGAACAAAGATTGGTGGAAGAGTAAATAAAAGGACAAAAAAAGGAAATAATTTGGGAAATTATGTAGGAAAAGTAGAAAAGAGAATAAGAGGTAGAGAGGAGAGTTATTTAAACAATATACAAAGAAAAGGGTTAGATTTAGGTGTTCAGATTTAACAAGTATTTTTTAGCCTCTATTATGGGTCTGCCTATGTCTTAGGCTCTAAACAAAATGGAAAAGACCTCTGCTTTCAAGGAACTTATATTCTAGTTGTTATATATCAGTTAAGATTAGGTTGTCTGCATTAAAAAATGTTTATAAAGATGAAAAAAATCACACTTTCCCCTCTAACATAAAAAATAAAACAAAACAGAATATAACCTAGCGCTGATATGGTGATTCCAGAATCACTGTGTTCATTCTCCATCTATAATTTTTCTCTACAATCACATAGTAAATAGCTTCCATCCTCAAAGCAATGCACTGCTCAGAACAGCTGCTAGGGCACCAGCCTTCACATCCAGTACCAGACAGCAAGAAAGGGGAAGGGTAAAAAAGCAAAAGGGAACTATTAACCCTTAAGGAATCTTTCTAGGATTCTCTTTCCAAAACTTCCACTTATAACTCATAGGTCAGGACTTAGTCATATGAAACCTGAAGCTAAAAGGAACATTGGGAAATAATACATTTTTATCAGGCATATCACTTCTCCAAATAACATTGGTTTGTTTGTTCCTAAAGCAGAAGGTGAGAATAGATAGTACGTAAGGATCCAATGTGCTCTGTCATGGATAGAAACATGTGAATATGGTTATTTTAATAAAATATTACTCAGTATCATATGTCAGTGGAATTGTAATTAGCCCAGTGTCTTTGTTTATTATTTTATCATTCTTTGCTTCTTATGGTCTTCAAACCATGGATATATTTATAACGGTGAGAAAAAAATAAAGAGACTCAGGTTGGTTGAGAGAATCTGTTTTCTCCTAGCTGGCCCTATCTGTTATTGCTCATCTAAAGCCACAGTTACTTTGCTCCATTCTCTAAAAACATACTTTTTTGTATGGAACTGGGAAAATTATTTAAATCTTAAATTTCATTCAGGGCCTTCCCTGGTGGTGCAGTGGTTGAGAGTCCGCCTGCCGATGCAGGGGACACAGGTTTGTGCCCCGGTCCGGGAAGATCCCACATGCTGCGGAGTGGCTGGGCCCATGAGCCATGGCCCCTGAGCCTGCGCGTCCAGAGCCTGTGCTCCGCTGCGGGAGAGGCCACTGCAGTGAGAGGCCCGCGTACCGCAAAAAAAAAAAAATTCATTCATCTGCAGAACAATCAATACTTGCAGATATTGCCTTTGGACATTTAAGAGACTAATGAGAGCTGGACTATAATTTCATAGGATTATTCACAAATAAAAGTAATACATTTATGTTCTCAATAGTCTAAGAGCCAGAGAGTTGGCATGAGACACTGCCAACTCAACCCTATTTCAGTTATTCATATTAAGGATATATGTAAATAAGCTCCAAAACACCTTAAAGTTTCAATTCCATTATAATTGTTTCCTGTGGCTAATTACTGGTAGCAGACAGACTGAGTTTCCCTTACATACTAGTTTCGTAAAGTTAAACTCTGCTAAAGTATTAATAAGTAGTATATTGATTGCTTCCCAGCTCCTACTTCCCTCCCTCACATTATTAGGAAATAAATTAATAGTTAACTCCTTTTCTGAATTAATTAATCAATTTCCTGAGTACAGGAGTTTTACAATTTACAACATGCTTTCCCATGTAATAACTCACTGTATTCTCACAACCATCCTACAAAGTAAACAATCTGTAGTTTTTATTCCTGTTTTATAGGTAGTTGAGGCTCTTAGGGGTAAAGTGAATTATTCAAGTCACTTGGCCTGTAAATTAAAAAATTTGGACTATGACTGATTTTAAAAATATATTTTTCACTATAATTATTGCCCCTCTTACCTACCCATAAAGGACAAACTCTTCTATAGTAAAATCATTTCCCTATGTTGCTGTTACCAATACCATGGAAAAAGAAAATTCTTCTATGTGCTTCTGATCACCCCCCTTTTAATTATGTTCATACACTCTCACACCTCTTCCTTTTCTTCCCCTCCAGAGCAATTTGTTTTGTTGCTATTCCTTAATTAATGCTCATTTTTCACCAACATTTCTCTAAAGGGCAGGAATGAAATATCAAAACTTGCTTTATAATTGTAGATTCACTCCTGCTGTGAGGTTCAATGAAAGGAATAAAATTTCAATTAAGCAATTACCTAAGAGTGCCACTGAAAGCCTTCAGGAGAGCAGTGGTTTCTTTCCATGGCTTTTGCAGCCCTCATTGACCATATGTTGAATTTCCATTTTTCACGGTTTCCTCTTAGGTGGAAATCTCCACATATTGACATGTGTGTAATGGAGGAGCACAACGTGAGGCACAGTTTTATATTTATCCAAGCCCACTGGCTTCAATGTCTGTGACAAGGGTAGAATGGGTACCAGCAAGACACCCCACATTTTTGATGCCCTGTCAAAGGCTGGCTGTTCCTGGTCCTGTGATGATATGGAAATGGCTCCTTTCTTATTATACAGGCGGATTAGCCCTTTGAACACCAAGTCCATTTCTTTGCTTTCATTGTTAGTACTTGTAAAGCAGATCCTGCCTAGACATCAGACACTCCTGTTTCCAACTGAGTTGACTGAGGAAAGCCTAAGAGAGGAAAGACATCAAAGCTCAGGAGAGTCAAGTCCTCGCCAAGATATCAATTAAGCCAAGTTTGATCATGTTTTCCTGTCTTTTAACTCACAGACCAGTTTCCAGCAAGTTGTGAGCACAAACTGTCACTCCATGGACACTCAAGGGGCACTTGGAATCAATCACCACATGCCTACCCACTGAAATTAATTTGGAGCAACAATATGTTCTATGGATATTTCTTAGGTGTTTTTTTCGGCCGCACTAAACAGCATGCGGGATCTTAGCTCCCCAACCAGGGATTGAACTCGTGCCTCTTGCAGTGGAAGCACAGAGTCTTAACCACTGGACCACCAGGGAAGTCCTTTAGGTTTTTTTTTTTAGTGCCTTTGCTCCAAGATTATAAAGGATACATTTTAAAAACTTTTTTTTAACAGCTGTAGGTCTTTTTGTTTTTAATTGGAGTATAATTGCTTTACAATGTAGTGTGAGTTTCTGCTGTACAAAGAAGTGAATCAGCTATATGTATACATATATCCCCTCCCTCATGGACCTCCCTCCCATCCCCCCATCCCCCCATCCCACCAATCTAGTTCTAAAGGTGAATATAATGTTATAATATTCATTTAAAGTAATATAACACTATTAATAATACACTGCATTTGCATTGTGGCTTAAACTTGTTTACATGTTGTAACTATGGTTTTAAGTAATCAGTGTATTGATTTTCTGTGTATTCAATGATATTTGAGTAAAGATAACAGAAAGTTTTATCAAAAAGGTATAGTATTTTCATATCATTTTTCTTTCTTTGCATTGCTGAACTTAATGTTTAAAAAATAGAAACATGGAAGTACCACTGATCTTTTGTATTATTCTTTTATAAAAAGGAATCTAGGATTCTAAAGCAGGAGTACTCGGGGGAAATTTACATTTCAACATTAACATCATTGCAAATATAGAACTTTTAAAAAGTTATAAAGAGGATTATAGAAAGGCCTTGGTTTTAAAGAAACTTGAAAAATCAAAAGAAATATTAATTGAATTTTCTATGATCCCTATCCCCAATACCTGATCTTGCAGAAGTAAACACAGACCACACATTCTTCTTTGAAAGCAGGCTTTTGATGGCTCCCTGTTACACCAAGCCCATGGTCATCACTGTTGCATTCCAAACCCTAATGGTCTGACTCATGCCTTGCTTAACTTCTCCACTTCTGCTCTCTCACCTGAAGTTCCAATCACAACATTTTACTGAAATTTCTTGAATAATTTTAAGCATCTGCACCATTTTTCATAAGCTCTCTCAAGCCACAATAATCTTTCCCTGCTATGGGTTTAATTGTGTTGCCCAAAAAAGATATTTTGAAGTTGTAAGCCCCAGTACCTTAGAATGTGACCTTATTTTGAAATAAGTTCAATGCAGATATAATTAATCAAGATGAGGTCATACTGGAGTAGGGTGGGCCACTAATCCAACATGACTGGAGTGCTTAGTTATAAGAAGACTGCTCAATGGAGATACAAACACACAGGGAGAATGCCATGTGAGGACTGAGGTGATGTATCTACAAGGCATCAGAAACCAGGAGAGAGGCATGGTACAGATTCTCCCTCACATGCCTCAGAAGAAACCAACACTGTAGACATCTTGATTTTGTACCTTTAGCCTACAGAAATTTAAAAGAATAAATTGTTGTTTTAAACTACCCAATTTGTGGTATTTTGTTACAGCAGCCCTAGGTAACTAATACATACCCTATCTCCAGCTGTTAATGTCTACCTGTTCTCTGGATGGAGTTCAGGTTAAATGTCATCACTATTTTCCCTGCCTCTTCCCTGAAGGAACCTAATAATCTACATGTTATTTTGCTTCTGTTTTCCTAAAAAACAATTGTAATAATAGCTCAACCCATAAGAAAAAAATATTTAATATTAAAAGCCCTATGGTTTTAGGAAATAAAAAATGAAATATAAATTTATAATCTTATTTTTACCCCATGGAAATATAACAGATTAATCAATTAAAAATGTAGAATTCTATGTTCAATCAATTCTAAACTTCTGTCTCTTTGTTCTAAATCTTTGTACATAATATACCCTCTAATGTAATGTCTTTTTATCCTCTTGCCTAGATGACACCTACTCTGAAAAACCATTTTTAAATTCCAAGTACAGGCTTGTAGTCTGTCTCTATCGTCAAATAACAGGCTTAGTAAAACTAAGTTTATGTTACCAATAAGTTCCTTTGGGAAACTTAGGCTATCATAGGAATGTATGAACTGAGAAGTGGCCATTGAATGGGCTGATATACTTAAGAATAATGTGTTTAAGAATTTAAATATGGTTGCTTTAGACAAGAAGTAGAATTTTACTAAAATTCAACTTTGCCTCTATTTTATTTAAAAATCTAGTAACAGACATAATGACACTGGCACATGTATTTGGATTTGGACCTGGACCACCATGAAGGTAAAATTGGTGATGTTCCTTATATATACAAATGTATAAATATTTCATTTCAATGACTAATGGTCTATATGACATTCTATTATTTATTCTGTAACATTTAAGTTTCTCTTAATACCCAATTGGCTAAAGAAGGGCAAGATAACATTAATGGTGTTAAAGACAATAATGTCATGAGCTTGTAAAGAGCATCACAAAGCACTACTGAGCTTGTTCAATTTACCCTGAATAATTCAGATTTACTCTATTTTGCCAAAAAGTGCATTTCATGCATTTTTTCCCCTCAGCATGTTGTTAGACTAGAGTACAATGCACCAGGATTATTATATTCATAAGGAAATCTTACATGTAACTTTCTGTAATGAAAGCTTATTTGTCTTAGCCAACTTTAACCACAAGTTTTCTGAAGTCTGTCCTGTGTAAACATGAAATAAACAAAGCACTTGCAATAAAGGCTAAAGAAATGTTGATGTTACCATATATTCTATCTGGAAATATACCTTGGCTGACATTTTGAAGATGTATAAAGATTTTTAAAAGATTTCTGAACCAGTTGTTTTGGCTGATATATAGGGCTCTCTCGTTTTTAGCACTTTCCGAGGTGAAGTGACTATAATTCACATTTTTCATCCTGTAATTGGTAGAGCAACTACCCAACTAGATTAGGGTTTCATAGGTTCTTTTTCCAACCTAATTAATTCAAAGGGATCAAGATCCGTGGAAAAAAAAACAGAAGAAGCCTAAAAAAAATTTTCAGTAATTCATCAGAGTTGTTTACAATGCAATTATACACAAGTACAGTCATTAAAAAATAAAACTGAAAAATGTTAAACTTCTGGTAAATTTACAGAGAAAGATGTCAAATACTTCGTGAGCGTAAGTCTTATGATGCGAGTTCTTAAATCATTTTTGTTTAGACAAATTCTCTCTGTAGCAGCTCATGTTTTCTCTAAGGAAAGACTAATTAAAAACTATTTAAGGAATGACTTGGGATAGCAATGTTTAGCAGTGTTAATGCTACTTAGCTTAGAAGTTCTAACTGGTATAAAAACAGAATAAGCAAAATTGATCCATAATTTTTCTAACGTCAAATCCTGGTGAAGACAATGTTATTAATATATATTTTCATACTGTCTTAATTTTTTCTAATTATGAAAGTAAGGAAAAGTTAAAATTCAAATATTAAGGAAATGAATAAAACAAATAAAAGTCCTTCATAATCTCACCCCTTTAGTTGCTGGGTACATAGCCCTTCAGCTTTTTTTCAGTACATTTGCTAATACTGTTATTGTCCTATTTTTATAGAAAAATGTCATACAATATATACTGCTCTAAAATTGGACTTTTTTCATTTAGCAATATATTTTGAACCTTTTTTCATGATGCTAAATTTAGCTATATCTCATTATTTTTAATAGCTTCATGCTACTCCATTAAATGGGGCTATTATAGTTTTCTCCCCATTGATGGATATTTGAGTTCTTAGCTATCAAAACAAAGCAGAAGTGAATATTCTTATACATATATGTTATCATACTTTGGTACTTGTTTCTGGAGGATAAATATCTAGAAGTGAAAAATGCTATGTCAGGGATATGCTCATTTTAGATTTTTTTCTTCCAGTTTTATTGAGATGTAATTGACACACGGCACTGTATAAGTTTAAGGTGTTCAGCATAATGATTTGACGTACATCGTGAAATGATTACCACAATAAGTTTAGTGAACATTCATCATCTCATAGATTCAAAATTAAAGAAAGAAAAAAATTTTTCCTTGTGATGAGAATTCTTAGGATTTACTCTCTTAACTTTCATATATAACAAATAGCAGTGTTAATTAAATTATTTATCATGTTATACATTGCATTCCTAGTACTTATTTACTTATAACTGGAGATTTGTACATTTTGATGGCCTTCATCCAATCCCCCCTCCCCCACCCCTCACCTCTGGTACAAAAATCTGATCTCCTTTTTTGAGTTTGTTTGTTTTTGAAGTATAATTGACCTAGATCATTTTAGATTTAATAAACATTTCTAAAGTATGCTTGAATTAGTATTGCACTGAATATAACCAAGGCACTAGAAACCTCCCTTCTCTCTTCCTTAGGAATTTTTGTTTCATTTACTTTAATTGTCTAAATTGATGTGGGGTTATATAATATTAAGCCTTCCTATGGAAGGACATGATATTTCTCACCATTTATTCAGGTTGTCTTTTATGCTCTTTTGGCAAGTTTTTTTTTTTTTTTGCGGTACACGAGCCTCTCACTGTTGTGGCCTCTCCCGTTGCGGAGCACAGGCTCCGGACGCGCAGGCTCAGCAGCCATGGCTCACGGGCCCAGCCACTCCATGGCATGTGGGATCTTCCCGGACCAGGGCACGAACCTGTGGGCCCTGCATCGGCAGGTGGACTCTCAACCACTGCGCCACCAGGGAAGCTCCTTTTGGCAAGTTTTAGGTACAGAAATAGAGGACGTAAATTTGCATAATCCTGTACAATATATATTCACAGAATATTATCATTAATTGCTAAACTCTCATTTTGATTTATATTTTGTGTTCCAAGCTTTATTTGCATAATTTTTGCTTATCAAGTGAGTTCTTTCTGAACACTAACATATTAATATTAATGTAGGCAACCTATAAGTATTTCACATTTACTCTGTGTTCTAAACACAAAATGTAATGTTTGGCACATACTAGGTATTTAATAAATTCTTATTGAATAGATTAATGAAACTTATTTACCTTTACTTATGAATAGAGCAAACAAGGGGACACTAAATGTCTCAAGGTGGTGAAGCCAAGTTTCTTGCCGGTCTATCACAGTCACTCTTCTTTCCGTCACTCTGCACTTATTTACGTGAAATATATCCAAAGAAATTACACCATAGACTTTAGTTTTGGTAGTGGACAGAGAGACATCTAGCCCATTGAAGGCCTATGTATTTGGTTGCTACCAATCTCTTTTCTCTCCAAATCCCCTCTCTCTCTCCAAATGTATACAGGTACTATTAAACACGCTGAAAATGTGAAGTAGTGCAAAGATTTGTTTAAAAAGCTAAACATCTCAGTGAAAGATCTTCCTGAAATAAGAAACTAAGTACAGTTTTCATGAACCACCAATCAAGATCTGATAATATTATTCATGCAGCAATTTGAAAGTGAAGCAGGAGGAAAATCAGACTCACTCTGCCATTGCATAAATCACCCTCATGGGAGTGAGGGAAGCACTCAGAGAATGAAAAATGGGAAATTCATGACTCTTCCTGACTAACAACAGTTCAGTCCAGAGTGAACAGTAGTCATGATTTTCCTATAACAGCCTCTCATGAAACAAAGATAAATTTCAATTCAAAAATAATGCTTTTATTGTATTCAAAATGGTTTGTTTTGCGTAAGACATGGTTTATTAAACTGATGAAATTCGTCACTGAAAAGAGCATTTATGCAGATTGGACTTGGTTAGTAGGATATTGCTATTGGAAACTGACATGAAACTATAATATAGAACCCATAACTGATTCTAAAGTGGAGGAAGAAAGGATTGAGCTAAGTCCTCTGGAAGGAAAATAACACCTTCTAAGAGAACAAATACAAGGATGCTCATAGAGGTATCTCAAGCCCTAATTTTTTCTTTCTTGCCATGTGTGTTTGAGTGTGAAAGAGGTTGCAAAGGCAGACTAAGGATCAGTTAGTTTAGACCTAATCATTTATAATCGATGGGCTCCCTAGGATTGAGATAGCAACTGCTGCAAGATATGCAAACTGGGAAGCCTTAATATCCTGCTACATTAGTGGTTCTCAACTGGGAGCGGTTCCTTCCCCCCACACTTTCCACCTCAGTATAGCTGGCAGTCTCTGGAGAAATGCTTGGTTGTCACAACTGGTGTGTGTGGGGGTAGTCAGTTGCCCCTGATATCTACTGGGTTGCTAAACATCCTACAATGCACAGGACAGCCCCCTACAACATACAATTTTCCAGCCCAAAATGTCAGCATTACTACTAGTATGAAACCCTGTGCTGGATGAATGGACAAATTATCAGGTATATCTTTGTGATATGACTTATGATTCAGGGTGAGATGATTAAGAAGAGAAATATGACTTGAGGTAAAAATTAAATTGCACTTAAAATTATGCCTTTAAATTGCTTTAAATGACATTTGCAATGAATAGTAGATTCATGTTGATTAAAGCTGTTTAAATAAATAAATATGTTTTTATGAATGTAGGGTAATTCAGTATTAGTAATTTGCAGTGTTTTGAGCAGAATTTAGCATCTGGGTCTCACATAAATTATGTATCTCTTCATTCAGACCTATGGACAATGTCTTACTGGACACCTCGTGGCAAATTTCCAGAATTGCACTTTTTGCAATCCAGGATAAATGCATATATTCCTTTGAAAACTTAATATACTAAAGAGATTGGGTCCTGAATTCTTAGCTTCCCGGAAACTTTCTATAGAATGTGGTCCCAACTGACTCTTTATTAGATGTTATGGCTCCAGCTTTGACTCTGTAGGTGAAAGGAACATGGCTCCCCCGATCACAACTACTTGGATCAGAAATGGAGGCATGTACCATATGCATAGTGTGACCAAAACATCAAAGGTGACAGTTTACATGATAGACTCAGTGGTGGTAGCTTTCTGCTTCTATCTCAATGAAAAGTTTGCGATTTTTGTTTTTTTTTCAGGAAACGCTGAATTGTGATTTAGATATCATAATTTAATGACCTGATTTCATTACACTTTTGAGAAACTTTATTTTCTCTCTCTTTTTTTTTTTTTTTTTTGCTTTCATAA
>NW_006799735.1:663385-677161 GCF_000442215.2 Lipotes vexillifer
CAGGAATGAGAGGGGGACAACTATTTCTGAAAAGCTTGATAAATAAATAAATGCCCAATAAATGTGCTTCACGGGCTGCTTGTAAATTTTGGAGACTAATCCCTTGTCAGTCACATCATTTGCAAATATTTTCTCCCATTCTGTAGGTTGTCTTTTTGTTTTGTCTATTGTTTCCTTTGCTGTGCAAAAGCTTTTGAGTTTAATGAGGTCCCATTTTTTAATTTTTGTTTTTATTTCCATTACTCTGGGAGATGGCTCAATAAAGTATTCCTGCAATTTATGTCAGGGAGTGTTCTGCCTATGTTTTTCACTAAGTTTTATAGTATCCAGTCTTACATTTAGGTCTTTAATCCATTTTGATTTATTTTTGTGTATGGTGTTAAAGAATGTTCTAATTTCTTTTTTTTTTTTACATGTAGCTACAGCTCATGTGGCTCAATATCAAAAACACCCACAACCCAATCAAAAAATGGGCACAAGACCTAAATAGGCTTTTCTCCAAAGAAGACACACAGATGACCAAGAAGCACATGAAAAGATGCAAAACATCACTAGTTATTAGAGAAATGCACATCAGAACTACAATGAGATATCTCCTCACACCAGCCAGAATGGCCATCATCAAAAGATCTACAAACAATAAATGCTAGAGGGGCTTCCCTGGTGGCGCAGTGGTTGAGAGTCCGCCTGCCAATGGCAGGGGGCACGAGAGAAGACACAGATGGCCAACAGGCTCATGAAAAGATGCCCAATATTGCTAATTATTAGAGAAATATGAATCGAAACTACTATGAGGTATCACCTCACACCAGTCAGAATAGACAAAAAAAAAAAAAAAAAAAAAAAATGCAAGAGAGGGTGTGGAGAGAAGGGAACCCTCCTACACTGTTGTGGGAATGTAAATTGGTGCAGCCACTATGGAGAACAGTATGGAGGTTCCTTAACAACTAAAAATAGAGCTACCATATGATCCAGTAATCCCACTCCTGGGCATATATCCAGAAAAAACATGGTTTGAAAGGATACATGTACCCCAATGTTCATTGCAGCTCTGTTTACAGTAGCCAAGATATGGAAGCAACCTAAATGTACATCAAGAGAGGAATGGATAAAGAAGATGTGGTACATATATACAATGGAACATTACTCAGCCATTAGAAAGAATGAGATAATGCCATTTGCAGCAACATGGATGGATCTGGAGATTATCATACTAAGTGAAGTAAATCAGACAGAGAAAGACAAATATCATATGATATGGCTTAAATGTGGAATCTAAAAAAAAAATGATACAAATGAACTTACTTGCAAAGTAGAAACAGACTCACAGACTTAATGAAGGAACTTACTGTTACCAAGGGGGAAGGTGGGGAGGAGGGATAGATTGGCAGTTTGGGACTGACATGTACACACTACTGTATTTAAAATAGATAAACAACAAAGACCTATTGTATAGCACAGGGAGCTCTGCTCAATATTCTGTAATAACCTAAATGGGAAAAGAATTTGAAAAAGAATAGATATGTATAACTGAATCACTTTTCTGTACACCTGAAACTAACACAACATTGTTTATCAACTATGCTCCAATATAAAATAAAAGCAAAAATAAATGCCCTTCATGGAGGCAATGAAGGCAACTAGTTCAATCAAATTCTCTTTTTGTAAGAAGGATAAATTCTCAGGCAAGGAAAAGTTATGTTTCCTAGGCTGAGGGTATTTTCTTTGGCTGTGATAAACTATTTCTAAGGTCATTTAAGAAACCCAGGAATCCTGAGACTTTTGTCAACCTGCAGCCAATCAGAAAAATCCCATGCTTCTGTGTGTCCTTCTCTGTGTTCCTTCAATGAGGCATAATCTTTAATGGTGCATAGCTCCTTCTTGTAACTTTAAGAGATTTGCCTTTCTATGTCTTAAATCTATGGGACTGGATTTGAGAGCTGGAACCAACAGAAGTCCTTTTCTCTGTGTAAAACAACACTGGGACTAAATATATTTTTCTGGACCCAACTTAAAAAATTCTGTGATTGAGCATACTTGCCTAGTCATATTAAAAGAATACTAAGAAGAAGCAAAAAATACTTAGCTACTGCTTCAAGAAAAACTTATTCTTGATAGATAAGAGTGTGAAACAACTAAAATAGTTTACTGATTAGATTCAGAGCTTGCTCATCAAGATGCTTAAAAAATCTTACCTCACCCTCACTTTGCTGTGCCCACCAATCCAAGGTCATTATATCATAAACTTTGCCTGACTATAGCTGTTTTCTTACCTTTTAAGATGTAAATTATGGAACTTCCCTGGTGGCACAGAAGTTAAAAATCTGCCTGCCAATGCGAGGGACACAGGTTTGAGCCCTGGTCTGGGAAGATCCCACATGCCGCGGAGCAACTAAGCCTGTGTGCCACAACTACTGAGCCTGTGCTCTAGAGCCCGCGAGCCACAACTACTGAGCCCGCGTGCCACAACTACTGAAACTCGCACGCTTAGAGCACGTGCTCTGCAATAACAGAAGCCAGTGCAATGAGAAACCCACTCACTGCAACGAAGAATAGCCCCCACTCGCCGCAAATACAGAAAGCCCAAGCGCAGCAACAAAGACCCAATGTAGCCAAAAATAATAAATTAATTAATTTTAATAAAAGATGTAAATTACAATGATCCTGCTCAGGCCTGAAAACCATATACTTCCCTTGATGTTCCCCTCTCAGACACTTCTAAGACTCTGTCAAGGTAAAGTTCTCCCTTGCTACAAATGGTATAATGAATTTAATTTTCTTGACCACCATGCTTTTCTGGTGGTCTTTGGAAAATGAGTATTAGCAAAATCAAGGTATAACAACAAAGGTCAAGAAGACTGAGGACCCCAAAAGATAAATCAATCTCATAAGTTGCTGAACCTTCTTAAAAAATGATTTATACTAAAACTGGGTTCTAAGGAGAGAAGAAAATTAAATAACCAATCATTTCTTATGACCTCGCACAAAGTTGGTTTAGGTGTCTGTCAAAACTGTTCTAGGGCTTCCCTGGTGGCGCAGTGGTTGAGAGTCCACCTGCCAATGCAGGGGACACGGGTTCGTGCCCCGGTCCGGGAAGATCCCACATGCTGCAGAGTGGCTGGGCCCGTGAGCCACGGCTGCTGGGCCTGCGCGTCCGGAGCCTGTGCTCTGCAATTACAGTAGCCAAGATATGGAAGCAACCTAAATGTACATCAAGAGAGGAATGGATAAAGAAGATGTGGTACATATATACAATGGAACATTACTCAGCCATTAGAAAGAATGAGATAATGCCATTTGCAGCAACATGGATGGATCTGGAGATTATCATACTAAGTGAAGTAAATCAGACAGAGAAAGACAAATATCATATGATATGGCTTAAATGTGGAATCTAAAAAAAAAATGATACAAATGAACTTACTTGCAAAGTAGAAACAGACTCACAGACTTAATGAAGGAACTTACTGTTACCAAGGGGGAAGGTGGGGAGGAGGGATAGATTGGCAGTTTGGGACTGACATGTACACACTACTGTATTTAAAATAGATAAACAACAAAGACCTATTGTATAGCACAGGGAGCTCTGCTCAATATTCTGTAATAACCTAAATGGGAAAAGAATTTGAAAAAGAATAGATATGTATAACTGAATCACTTTTCTGTACACCTGAAACTAACACAACATTGTTTATCAACTATGCTCCAATATAAAATAAAAGCAAAAATAAATGCCCTTCATGGAGGCAATGAAGGCAACTAGTTCAATCAAATTCTCTTTTTGTAAGAAGGATAAATTCTCAGGCAAGGAAAAGTTATGTTTCCTAGGCTGAGGGTATTTTCTTTGGCTGTGATAAACTATTTCTAAGGTCATTTAAGAAACCCAGGAATCCTGAGACTTTTGTCAACCTGCAGCCAATCAGAAAAATCCCATGCTTCTGTGTGTCCTTCTCTGTGTTCCTTCAATGAGGCATAATCTTTAATGGTGCATAGCTCCTTCTTGTAACTTTAAGAGATTTGCCTTTCTATGTCTTAAATCTATGGGACTGGATTTGAGAGCTGGAACCAACAGAAGTCCTTTTCTCTGTGTAAAACAACACTGGGACTAAATATATTTTTCTGGACCCAACTTAAAAAATTCTGTGATTGAGCATACTTGCCTAGTCATATTAAAAGAATACTAAGAAGAAGCAAAAAATACTTAGCTACTGCTTCAAGAAAAACTTATTCTTGATAGATAAGAGTGTGAAACAACTAAAATAGTTTACTGATTAGATTCAGAGCTTGCTCATCAAGATGCTTAAAAAATCTTACCTCACCCTCACTTTGCTGTGCCCACCAATCCAAGGTCATTATATCATAAACTTTGCCTGACTATAGCTGTTTTCTTACCTTTTAAGATGTAAATTATGGAACTTCCCTGGTGGCACAGAAGTTAAAAATCTGCCTGCCAATGCGAGGGACACAGGTTTGAGCCCTGGTCTGGGAAGATCCCACATGCCGCGGAGCAACTAAGCCTGTGTGCCACAACTACTGAGCCTGTGCTCTAGAGCCCGCGAGCCACAACTACTGAGCCCGCGTGCCACAACTACTGAAACTCGCACGCTTAGAGCACGTGCTCTGCAATAACAGAAGCCAGTGCAATGAGAAACCCACTCACTGCAACGAAGAATAGCCCCCACTCGCCGCAAATACAGAAAGCCCAAGCGCAGCAACAAAGACCCAATGTAGCCAAAAATAATAAATTAATTAATTTTAATAAAAGATGTAAATTACAATGATCCTGCTCAGGCCTGAAAACCATATACTTCCCTTGATGTTCCCCTCTCAGACACTTCTAAGACTCTGTCAAGGTAAAGTTCTCCCTTGCTACAAATGGTATAATGAATTTAATTTTCTTGACCACCATGCTTTTCTGGTGGTCTTTGGAAAATGAGTATTAGCAAAATCAAGGTATAACAACAAAGGTCAAGAAGACTGAGGACCCCAAAAGATAAATCAATCTCATAAGTTGCTGAACCTTCTTAAAAAATGATTTATACTAAAACTGGGTTCTAAGGAGAGAAGAAAATTAAATAACCAATCATTTCTTATGACCTCGCACAAAGTTGGTTTAGGTGTCTGTCAAAACTGTTCTAGGGCTTCCCTGGTGGCGCAGTGGTTGAGAGTCCACCTGCCAATGCAGGGGACACGGGTTCGTGCCCCGGTCCGGGAAGATCCCACATGCTGCAGAGTGGCTGGGCCCGTGAGCCACGGCTGCTGGGCCTGCGCGTCCGGAGCCTGTGCTCTGCAACAGGGGAGGCCACAGCAGTGAGAGGCCCGCGTACCGCAAAAAAAAAAAACAAACAATAATAATAATAATACAATCACTCTAATAATAATAACAGTTTGTCGAGTGCTTTTTTGAAGCTGGCATTTTAGGTATATAAAAATCTCACAAAAATAATATCTAACTGTACACTGAACAAGAAGAAATCTTAGCATATAATTTACAAAACAAATATATTTTTAATTCTCACCATTCTTTTAAACCTGTTTAGAGAGCATTGTCATTTCTCTGTTTCTGGATGAAGTGACATTGCTTTCTGATCAGTCTTTTAAGTTGCAAGCCTTTTAAACATCCAGTCTTCTGTAATGATCAAATCTTTTTTTTTTTTTTTAAAGGATATTTATTTTTTGCGGTACATGGGCCTCTCACTGTTGTGGCCTCTCCCGTTGCAGAGCACAGGCTCCAGATGTGCAGGCTCAGCGGCCATGGCTCACAGGTCCAGCCGCTCCGCAACATGTGGGATCCTCCCGGACCGGGGCACGAACCCGCGTCCCCTGCCATCGGCAGGCAGACTCTCAACCACTGCGCCACCAGGGAAGCCCAATGATCAAATCTTTGAAGTTGATTTAAATTGTCTTTTCCTTTTCCTTCCAGCTGGAGTTTTCTTTGGGCTGACTACTTGCAGGATAAGATATGGTGCTTAATTACTTTTCTCTCTTTTTCATTAACCTCTTGTTCCACTCGATATCTCTTAATCCAACACCATCAAAATTGTGAGAAGAATTAAGCGTGAGAAAAGAGGTAAGGCAAGTAGGAAGCTTGTATTTGACTTTTTCTACATATCTCAGATATCTTCATGATTTCTGGACATTACAGATATTTAAAGCCAACTTTTTTCACTTCCTTGGCACTTCTGTGGGTTTTCTGAAGAATTCTCTGTAGAGTGCCTTTTTCTAAAACTCCTGTGACATGGGCAGGGTCTTTGCTTTGTCAGATCTATCTCCACTCATAGAGGATTTTCTTCTGGATGGGTACCCTGCCTCCTTTTCCAGCTGATATACCTCACCTAAAAGGCAATGCTCCTGAGGTAGATCAGACTTAAAATTGTCCCAGGATGACATTTCTACTTGGAAATCATATGTGGTCACCATGATTAACACAAACCTGACTGCCTTTTGGAGAGAAAGAAGTAACTTCTCAGCTCCAGCCTTCATTCAAAGATCACTTGAGCTTTTTCAGGCACAAGTCACAAATTTGGGGACAACACAAATAAAGCTTTTTAAGTAGCCCCTTCAAAATTCCTTTCATCACACTGAAGTAAGAACCAGACACTTCCCAAACCGTCCCTGTTATGGGACTGAGATACCTAGCATGTTGGTGATCCTCTCGAAATTACTTTTAACAGAATACCAACTCTCAACCATTTATATTCTTCAAGGAGATGTAGGGCTTTAAGGGTTGTGTTGTCAGTTTAGGGATATTTTCATTGTAAATATTACATGAAGTATAACACCCACTTTGGAATGGAGGAATGTCTAGCACATTAAATTTTATCTTGCTGCTTTGTCAAAAATGACCCACCTCCTAGAGAAATGGAAATAAAAACAAAAATAAACAAATGGGACCTAATGAAACTTCAAAGCTTTTGCACAGCAAAGGAAACCATAAACAAGACCAAAAGACAACCCTCAGAATGGGAGAAAATATTTGCAAATGAAGCAACTGACAAAGGATTAATCTCCAAAATTTATAAGCAGCCCATGCGGCTCAATACCAAAAAAACAAACAACCCAATCCAAAAATGGGTAGAAGACCTAAATAGACATTTCTCCAAAGAAGATATACAGACTGCCAACAAACACATGAAAGAATGCTCAACATCATTAATCATTAGAGAAATGCAAACCAAAACTACAATGACATATCATCTCACACCAGTCAGAATGGCCATCATTAAAAAATCTAGAAACAACAAATGCTGGAGAGTGTGTGGAGAAAAGGGAACACTCTTGCACTGTTGGTGGGAATGTACACTGATACAGCCACTATGGAGAACAGTATGGAGGTTCCTTAAAAAAACTACAAATAGAACTACCATGTGACCCAGCAATCCCACTACTGCACATATACCCTGAGAAAACCATAATTCAAAAAGAGTCATGTACCAAAATGTTCATTGCAGCTCTATTTACAATAGCCCGGAGATGGAAACAACCTAAGTGTCCATCATCAGATGAATGGATAAAGAAGATATGGCACATATATACAATGGAATATTACTCAGCCATAAAGAGAAACGAAATTGAGCTATTTGTAATGAGGTAGATAGACCTAGAGTCTGTCATACAGAGTAAAGTAAGTCAGAAAGAGAAAGACAAATACCGTATGCTAACACATATATATGGAATTTAAGAAAAAAAATGTCATGAAGAACCTAGGGGTAAGACAGGAATAAAGACACAGACCTACTAGAGAATGGACTTGAGGATATGGGGAGGGGGAAGGGTAAGCTGTGATGAAGCTAGAGAGAGGCATGGACATATATACACTACCAAACGTAAGGTAGATAGCTAGTGGGAAGGCAGCCGCATGGCACAGGGAAACCGGCTCGGTTCTTTGTGGCTGTCTGGAGGGGTGGGATAGGGAGGGTGGGAGGGAGGGAGACAAAGAGGGAAGAGATATGGGAACATATGTATATGTATAACTGATTCACTTTGTTATAAAGTAGAAACTAACACACCATTGTAAAGCAATTATACTCCAATAAAGATGTAAAAAAAAAATGTCAATTTTAATATTCTGTTATATACTGAAAAAATTCAAAGTAATTCTTCTTACATATAGTAATGGAAATATTAAACAAATTAATCCCAGATAGAATGCAGCAGCATATTAATTGAGTTAATTAATCCAGCCAATTGTATTTGATCTCAAGAATGCAAGAATGGCTAATATTTGGAAATTGATTAATTTTCTTCATTATCTCCCATCAAAGATTGCAACTAAAAAGGTATTTGATAGAATTCAACTTCTTTCTGGTGTAAACATTTAATTAACACAAATGAGTATTTTCTTAACACAGCAAAAATGTATCTTTAAGAAATATGGACATTCACTGAAATATAGACAAGATGAAAAGGCAGATGCTATGTACTTGATGAAGGAATAAGATAAAACCCCAGAAAAACAACTAAATGAAATGGAGATAGGTAATCTTCCAGAAAAAGAATTCAGAATAATGATAGTGAAGATGACCCAGGACCTCAGAAAAAGAATGGAGGCAAAGATCGAGAAGACGCAAGAAATGTTTAACAAAGATCTAGAAGAATTAAAGAACAAACAAACAGAGATGAACAATACAATAATTGAAATGAAAATTACACTTGAAGGAATCAATAGCAGAATAACTGAGGCAGAAGAATGGATAAGTGACCTGGAAGACAGAATGGTGGAATTCACTGCTGCAGAACAGAATAAAGAAAAAAGAATGAAAAGAAATGAAGACGGCCTAAGAGACCTCTGGGACAACATGAAACACAAAAACATTTGCATTATAGGGGTCCCAGAAGGAGAAGTGAGAGAGAAAGGACCCAAGAAAATATCTGAAGAGATTATAGTCGAAAACTTCCTTAACATGGGAAAGGAAATAGCCACCCAAGTCCAGGAAGCTCACAGAGGCCTATACAGGATAAACCCAAGGAGAAACACTCCGGGACACATAGTAAGCAAACTGGCAAAAATTAAAGACAAAGAAAAACTATTGAAAGTAGCAAGGGAAAAACGACAAATAACATACAAGGGGACTCCAATAAGGTTAACAGCTGATTTCTCAGCAGAAACTCTACAAGCCAGAAGGGAGTGGCATGATATACTTAAAGTGATGAAACGGAAGAACCTACACCAGGATCCAGCAAGGATCTCATTCAGATTTGATGGAGAAATCAAAAGCTTACAGATAAACAAAAGCTAAGAGAATTCAGCACCACCAAACCAGCTCCACAACAAATGCTAAAGGAACTTCTCTAAGTGGGAAACACAAGAGAAGAAAAGAACCTACAGAAACAAACCCCCCAAAATTAAGAAAATGGTAATAGGAAATACATATCGATAATTACCTTAAACGTGAATGGATTAAATGCTCCAACCAAAAGACACAAGCTTGCTGAATGGATACAAAAACAAGACCCATCTATATGCTGTCTACAAGAGACCCACTTCAGACCTAGGGACACATACAGACTGAAAGTGAGGGGATGGAAAAAGATATTCCATGCAAATAGAAATCAAAAGAAAGCTGGAGTAGCAATACTCATATCAGATAAAATAGACTTTAAAATAAAGAATGTTAGAAGAGACAAGGAAGGACACTACATAATGATTGAGGGATCAACCCAAGAAGGAGATATAACAATTATAAATATATACGTACCCAACATAGGAGCACCTCAAAACATAGGGCAACTGCTAACAGCTATAAAAGAGGAAATTAGACAGTAACACAATAATAATAATGGGGGATGTTAACACCTCACTTACACCAATGGACAGATCATCCAGACAGAAAATTAATAAAGAAACACAAGCTTTAAATGACACAATAGACCAGATAGATTTAATTGATATTTATAATACATTCCATCCAAAAACAGCACATTACACTTTCTTTTCAAGTGCGCATAGAACATTCTTCAGGACAGATCACATCTTGGGTCACAAATCAAGCCTCAGTAAATTTAAGAAAATTGAAATCTTATCAAGCATCTTTTCTGACCACAACGCTATGAGATTAGAAATGAACTGCAGGGGAAAAAACATAAAAAACAGAAACACATGGAGGCTAAACACTACATTACTAAATAACCAAGAGATCACTAAAGAAATCAAAGAGGAAATCAAAAAATACCTAGAGACAAATGACAATGAAAACATGACAATCCAAAACCTATGGGATGCAGCAAATGCGAATCCAAAAGGGGAGTTATAGCTATAAAAGCCTACCTCAAGAAACAAGAAAAATCTCAAATAAATAATCTAACCTTACACCTAAAGGACCTAGAGAAAGAAAAACAAACAAAACCCAAAGTTAGCAGAAGGAAAGAAATCATAAAGATCAGAGCAGAAATAAATGAAATAGAAACAAAGAAAACAATAGCAAAGATCAATAAAAAAAAGCTGGTTCTTTGAGAAGATAAACACATTTGATAAACCATTAGCCAGACACATCAAGAAAAAGAGGGAGAGGACTCAAATCAATAAAATTAGAAATGAAAAAGGAGAGGTTACAATGGACACTGCAGAAATACAAAGCATCATAAGAAACTACTACAAGTAACTCCACGCCAATAAAATGGACAACCTGGAAGAAATGGACAAATTCTTAGAAAGGTATAACCTTCCAAGACTGAAACAGGAAGAAATAGAAAGTATGAACAGAGTAATCACAAGTAATGAAATTGAGACTGTGATTAAAAAATCTTCCGACAAACAAAAGCCCAGGACCAGATGGCTTCACAGGTGAATTCTATCAAACATTTACAGAAGAGCTAACACCCATCCTTCTCAAAGCCTTCCAAAAAATTGCAGAGGAAGGAACACTCCCAAACTGATTCTAGGAAGCCACCATCACCCTGATACCAAAATCAGACAAAGATACTACAAAAAAAGAAAATTACAGACCAATATCACTGATGAATATAGATGCAAAAATCCTCCACAAAATACTAGCAAACAGAATCCAGCAACTCATTAAAAGGATCATACACCATGACCAAGTGGGATTTATCCCAGGAATGCAAAGATTCTTCAATATATGCAAATCAATCAATGTGATACACCATATTAACAAATTGAAGAATAAAAACCATATGATCATCTCAATAGATGCAGAAAAAGCTTATGACAAAATCCAACACCATTTATGATAAAAAGTCTCCAGAAAGTGGGCCTAGAGGGCGCCTACCTCAACATAATAAAGGCCATATATGACAAACCCAGAGCAAACATCACTCTCGATGGTGAAAAACTGAAAGCATTTCTTCTAAGATCAGGAACAACACAAGGATGTCCACTCTTGCCACTATTATTCAACATAGTTTTGGAAGTCCTAGCCATGGCAATCACAGAAGAAAAAGAAATAAAAGGAATACAAATTGGAAAAGAAGAAGTAAAACTGTCACTGCTTTCAGATGACATGATACTATACATAGAGAATCCTAAAGATGCCACCAGAAAACTGCGAGAGCTAATCAATGAATTTGGTGAAGTTGCAGGATACAAAATTAATACACAAAAATCTCTTGCATTCCTATACACTAATGATGAAAAATCTGCAAGAGAAATTAAGGAAACACTCTCATTTACCACTGCAACAAAAAGAATAAAATACCTACCTAGGGAGACAAAAGACCTGTATGCAGAAAACTATAAGGCACCATTGAAAGAAATTAAAGATGATACCAACAGATGGAGAGATATACCATGTTCTTGGATTGGAAGAATCAATATCGTGAAAATGACTATACTACCCAAAGCAATCTGCAGATTCAATGCAATTCCTATCAAATTACCAATGGCATTTTTTATAGAACTAGAACAAAAAAATCTTAACATTTGTATGGAGCCACAAAAGATCCCGAATAGCCAAAGCAGTCTTGAGGGAAAAAAACGGAGCTGGAGGAATCAGGCTCCCTGACTTCAGACTATACTACAAAGCTACAGTAATCAAGACAATATGGTACTGGCACAAAAACGGAAATACAGATCAATGGAACAGGATAGAAATCCCAGAGATAAACCCACGCACCTATGGTCAACTAATCTATGACAAAGGAGGCAAAGATATACAATGGAGAAAAGACAGCCTCTTTAATAAGTGGTCCTGGGAAAACTGGACAGCTACATGTAAAAGAATGAAATTAGAACACTCCCTAACACCATACACAGAAATAAACTCAAAATGGATTAGAGACCTAAATGTTAGACTGGACACCATAAAACTCTTAGAGGAAAACAGAGGAAGAACACTCTTTGAAAATCACAGCAAGATCTTTTTTGATCCACCTCCTACAGTAATGGAAATAATAACAAAAATAAACAAATGTGATCTAATGAAACTTAAAAACTTTCCAATCAAAGGAAAGTACAAACAAGATGAAAAGACAACTGTCAGAATGGGAAGAAATATTTGCAAATGAATCAACAGAGAAAGGATTAATCTCCAAAATATATAAACAGCTCATGCAATTCAGTATTAAATAAACAAACAACGCAATCCAAAAATGGGCAGAAGACCTAAATAGACATTTCTCCAAAAAGGACATACAGATGGCCAAGAGGCACATGAAAAGCTGCTCAACATCACTAATTATTAGAGAAATGCAAATCAAAACTACAATGAGGTATATCACCTCACACCAGTTATAATGGGCATCATCAGAAAATCTACAAACAACAAATGCTGGAGAGGGTGTGGAGAAAAGGGAACCCTCTTGCACTGTTGGTGGGAGTGTAAATTGATATAGCCACTATGGAGAACAGTATGGAGGTTCCTTAAAGAACTAAAAATAGAATTACCATATGACCCAGCAATCCCACTACTGGACATATACCCAGAGAAAACCATAATTCAAAAAGACACATGCACCCCAATGTTCATTGCAGCAGTAGTTACAATAGCCAGGACATGGAAGCTACCTAAATGCCCATAGACAGACGAATGGATAAAGAAGATGTGGTACATATATACAATGGAATATTACTCAGCCATAAAATGGAACGAAATTGAGTCATTTGTGAAGACATGGATGGATCTAGAGACTGTCATACAGAGTGAAATAAGTCAGAAGGAGAAAAACAAATATCATATATTAACACATATATGTGGAACCCAGAAAATGGTACAGATGAACCGATTTGCAGAGCAGAAGTTGAGACACCGATGTAGAGAACAAACGTATGGACACCAAGGGGGGGAAACCGTGGGGGGGTGGTGGTGGGATGAATTGGGAGATTGGGGTTGACATATATACACTAATATGTATAAAACAGATAACTAATAAGAGCCTGCTGTATAAAAAATAAATAAAATTAAATTAAAAAACAAAAGAAAGAATGAAATGAATATTCCTGACATGACATTCCTGGCCATTCAAGATGTGAAGAAACAGTAAGGCATGGTGATCAAAACATGGATTCAGTAGCATATTGCCTTGGTTTGAATTCTGACTATCTGCTGGGGAAACCGTGGGGGGGTGGGGGTGGGGGGGTGATGAATTGGGAGATTGGGATTGACATGTATACACTTATATGTATAAAATGGATGACTAATAAAAAAAATTTAAATAAGAATAAAATAAACTTAAAAAAAAAGTTTTCAGTAGAAAAAAAATAAAAAAGAAATATGGAATCATGCCTAACTGTAAAATACTAGAGGTACTTCTATCAATATTACCAAGAAATTTAATGTTGTCCTAGTAGAATGTTCAATTTAATTAGAAAAGAGAAGAGCG
>NW_006799735.1:677171-717806 GCF_000442215.2 Lipotes vexillifer
GCGGTATAAAAAGTGGAAAGGACAAAATATAATTAAAATCATTTGCAGGAAGTATGATTACATAGCCAGAACTTCTAAGAGAAATACCTGGTAAACTACTGGGTTAGCCAAAAAGTTCGTTCTGTTTTTTCCATAAGATGTTATGCAAAAACCCAAACAAACTTTTTGGCCAACCCAATATAAGACAGAATAAGAAAATTTAGCAAGATAGGTGACTTCAAGAAGCAATAGTTTTTCTTTATATGAAAAGGAAATCACATATAATGATGTCTTAGTAAGTTTGGGCTACCGTAACAAACTACCATAGACTGGGTGGCTTTTAAGCAACAAAATTTACTTCTTAAAGTTCTGGGGGCTGGAAGTCTGAGATCAGGGTGCCAGCATGGTCATCTTCTGGTGAGGGCTCTCAGAGAAAGTTGCAGAGGGCTGACTTCTCATTGTATCCACACATGGTGAAAAAAGGGTAAGAGCTTTTTGAGGTCCCATTCATAAGCATACTATCCCATTCATGAAAGTTCCACCCTCATGACCTAATTACTTTCCAAGAGGCCACTTCCTAATACCATCACACTGAGGGTAAAATTTCAATGTATTTCACTATGCAAATTGAAATTGAATATGTATAATGTAGATGGATAGACTTTTTTTCTCCAGAAGTCTCTTATTTTATGACATATTTGATAATTTAATGTTTTGAACGGTGGTTCCCGAAGACATAAAAGGCATTGACTGACTATTTTCACAGTCAAAGCCAATGCTAAAAAGAAAATTTTCCTGGTGGTCCAGTGGGTAAGACTTTGTGCTCCCAATACAGGGGGCCCAGGTTTGATCCCTGGTCAGGGAACTAGATCCCGCATGCATGCTGCAACTAAGAAGCTCGCATGCTACAACTAAAGATCCCGCATGCCACAGTGAGAGCCAAAACAAAGACCTGTCACAGCCAAAATAAATAAATAAATTAAATTAAATAGATTTTTAAAAAAAGAAAGAAAACAGGATTTTTCTCTACTAGATTCCTCTTTGCTATTAAAAACTTCAACATTCTTTCAGAGTTAAATAATAAAGCTCATTAATTGTTATTTCAGAGTTCTTTACTTTTTCTTCATATCTCATCTTGAGTACCATTCCCTATCACTTTCCTATTAGATGTATATCTACTTTTTTAGAAAGCTCTACAATATTCATCTGCTTTTTTGGGGGTAATCCTTTTGGTCCTTCACCTCTATTGTGTAGTGAAATAACATTTTCGGGAATAAGAATTATGTGGTTTCAACTGCTGCAGTGAAAAGTATACACATTTAAATAGATCCTTAAGGAAAAAGATAATAATTTAAATAATAGCTAAATTAAATAATAATTTAAAGTAGTATTATGACCTTACTGAATTGTAATGTCAGAATAGACACATTTTTATTAATTCTTTATGAGGTGTTAATTGTGTTGCTATTAAAATATCTTTTTGGTAATCTTTAAATGCATCACTCAGAAAAATATGTTTTTAACTTTCACTTGGCATCATACTACCAAAACCAGCTGAATTTTAAGGTAATTATAAATGAGATATCAAAATAGTTTTTATTCATTAACCTGGAAAATAAAATTATATATTTTAACTATAACAATTCAAATTGATTTTGGTCTTCTATTAAAATTGAACTTGTACAATTAGAACTCATATTTTTGTATTTACTTCAAAGCTAGGGTCCTTTCAATTCAGATCAGGCTTAGAAAACCTATCACACTTAGTACACCCACATAATTTGGTTTTTTAATTTAATCTTTTTATTGCAACTTTCCATGACATGTAACATGAGAAGAAAGTGCCTTGATTCTCAAAAGTTCTGTAGGAAATAAAACTCTGCTTTTAATGAAGAAGTAAAATGGATTAAGGATTAAGTAATAAATGAATTCACATGGGCAGGAGAGTCTGATTCTATACTGATCTCAACACCCAGCGGGTGAATTTGGGTATCTAACTACTGAGCCAAGTCAAACCCTTGGACCTGGAAGCCCTGGAGTAGACAATAGAAGGCATTTCCTGTGTGATGTTTTGGAAGGAAAGAGAGTCTACTTCCCAGAAAAATCCAGAATATTAAAAAATACCACCAAAACTGCAAAGATTTATAGCATGGCTGTTAAATTAAAACTAGCACTCCACCTTTCCTCACTTTAACTTATTTTTCTAATAATTTCTTTAACTTTTTTTCTCTTTTGCTCTTTTACTCACCTTCGCTACTTTAAGCTGTCAGATCTTTATGCCAGTCTTTCTACAAAGTCCCCTCTTTTAGTTATCTTCACACATCTCGATTTAGAAATTGGACATGCAGATTAAAGATGGGTGAATTAATGTTAATTTGTTTAAGGGAGAAGCTTGCATGTATCTAGGTACCATTAGAGCATTCACACACTCATTTGATTAAACATTAATAATTAATTTTTGAGTATATGTTTTATATATGCCAGGAATTCTGCTAAATACTGTTGGCATTATGGAGATATGGTAGACACAATTTGTGCACTCATAGAGTTATGGTCTCTTGAGAGAGACTTCTATTAAATTACTGTAGAGATACATATAACAATTACAAATGAAGACTGATGAAAGAGTCTATGAGGAGGATCTAATTCAGGGAATGTTGCTTTGATGAAGTGTCTTTCAGCAGAGAGCTGAGGATGAGCAGGGTTTGGCCAGGCTGAGAATGAGATGGTGAGCATATCAGGCAAAAGCGAAGGCTCAAGAGCCAAAGAGCCAGCGTCCACAGCCAGAAACTGTGGTCTAGTGAGCAGAGAGGGAGACCATGTGGTGGTGAGGCTGGAGGAAGCAGGGGTCAGACCATAAGGAACCTGGAAGGCCAGGTTAAGGATTTTACACCGTATCCTAAATTCAACAGGTTGCCACTTACTGGTTAAAGATTTGCGTAGAATTATAAGAACCAGATTTTAGAAAAATCAGCTTGGCTTCAATGTGAAAAACAGGTTAGAGTGAGAAGGAGTAGAAACAAAGAGTCCAGTTAGGGGTTTGTTGCAATAGTTTAGGTAAGAGTCCTAACTGACATATCTTAATGTGGGCAAGGCTTTACAATCTCTGTACCTAACACAATAAAATACACCGAAATAATAGATTAATGAATTAATAAAGGGATAAGTTTTTCTGGCCTGAAATTCTATTGGGCCATCTTCATGAATTCACTATGAATACCAAAGTCTCACAACTGTATATCTTTAACATATATTAGGAGCATAACTCAGCACATCAACCTGTAGAATTCTATGGATTACCATAGAAATTTATTACCATAGATCTTAAAACAGTAAGAGTTCACAAAAGCATTCTTTATGAAAAGGTCTTCACTACATAAAAACTTTCCTTTGTTTCCATCACTTTTTATTTTATATATTCCAATTCAGATCTAAATTATATCTTGAATTAAAAGGAAAAAAATAAGTGTAATCATCTCTAATATCCTAGAGAAGTGATTCTTAAAACTTCCTGTTTTATTTCCCCTTAATCATTTGATCAGATATCCAGAATCTCATTCATACTAAAAGCTGCATTTTGTAAATACACAAATTATATATTTGCAAACATTTGACTATTTTAATTATTATAAATCAAATAATTATTTAATCAATCAATAATTATTTAATAATTTATTATCAATTAAAATTATTTAATTCATGATTAATTGATTTCATTATAAATTAAAAGGTTATAGAAATTAATTTTTGGTGAGAGAACAATTTTGTTCTATCTTTAAAAGGCAAGTTAAATAATTCCTTTAGTGGCTGAAAATAGTGATAATCTTGTTGGAGAAGAACCATGTTTACTCCTCTAGTAATTATAAAAGCACACATTTTGGTCTTATTGTAACATGTATAGATGATATGGGAAAGGGAAGAAGCACAGAATGTAGTCCTCAATAGGTAGAGTTGTCAGGAAATGCCGTATCAGAAGCACTGACTTGTGGGATATGTGCAGGGCTCTACGGAAAAATGGCAGATGGCAAACCCCTGGCAGGTAGGCTCAGCTACAAACAGTACTTATGACTTTCAGGCAGATGACTTGGGAATTGAGAGACAACACTTTTTTTCCAAAAATTTTAGAGAAACAATGAAGAATGAGGCCACTATGAGTCTTTTTCCCACCTGCCATCTAAATCCTGTTGGTTAAAAAACAGAGTCCTATCCAGCACGCATGCACCTTACTATTTATCCAAAGGAGCTGAAAACTTATATCTACATAAAAACCTGCACAGGGATGTTTACAGCAGCTTTATTGGTAATTGCTCTTGGAAGCAACAAAGATGTCCTTTAGTAGGTGAATGGATAAACAAACCCATGGTGCATCCAGACAATGGAGTACATTCAGTGCTAAACAGAGATGTGCTATCAAGACATGAAAAGACATGAAGTAAACTTAAATGCACATTACTAAGTGAAAGAAGCCAATATGAAAAGGTACATACTATGTGATTCCAATTATACAACATTTTGGAAAAGGCAAAACTATGGAGACAATAAAACGACCGGTGGTTGCCAGGGGTTAGGGGGTGGGGAGGGATAGATAGGTGGAACACAGGTTTTTAGGGCAGTGAAAATACTCAGTATGATACTATAATGGTAGATACATGTCATTATACATTTGTCTGAACCCATAGAATATACAACACAAGGAGTGAACCCGAATGTAAACTATGGACTTTGAGTGATAATGATATGTCAATGTAGGTCCATTACTTGTAACAAATTGTACCACTCTGGTGGGAGATATTCATAATGAGGAAGGCTATGCATGTATGGGGCAGGGGGTATATCTCTGTATCTTCTGCTCAAGTTTGCTATGAACCTAAAAACTGTTTTAAAAAATAAAGCCTATTAAAAAAAAACCCAGAATCCTACAATATTATTTGCTTGTGTTCCCCCCTTCCTTTAGTGCTCCTTCACTATAATCGAGAGGCTAAATATTTTCAAGCAAGCACTAGATGCTGTTTCCCTTATAGTTAAGCTACTTATACCAATAAATTATTAGGCACAGTTTTGAATTATTTGTTCTTTTGAGGTGTCATTAACTGTCCCTTTTATTATGTTCATGTATGAGAACAAATGGAGTATGGTTAATTATAATGTTTTGAGCAATGATAAATGGTTTGTGAAACAAGTTCCTCTTCTGTTTGTTATTCTAATACAAAGCATCACGTTTTCTGGCAAAAGGATAATAGGTCATTAATAAGACAAAAGTAGGTAGTGTAAAGAATACATTCAAGTAGTCTGGTAAGCAACAGGAACCAGCATTCATTCTGAAATAGCCTCCGAGTTTTCAAATTCTAATTCTGGAGGAAAATTAAATATATGACATCAGTCACTTTGCTTCTTATTGTTTAAAATACAGATTATTAAGATCAATATTTTGGGAAATGGATACAGAATTTTTATTTACCAAGTTTTCATTCAATCTTGTCTTCTCTGAGCCCCATCATATAGAACTGCACGTATTTGCCCGTATCTAGATAAGGAGTATTATGAGCATGGAGTACACATAGGGAGTAAATATCATTCCTTTGAGTATTAGAGCATGATGGCCATGCAATCCTAGGAATCAGATAAATTTATACAAATTAATGAAATTTATGTTAACAATGGAAAGGTAAACTAATCAATATTAGTTTAATCAATCAATTAATAATAGCTTAATTAATATGAATAAATAGACCAAAAAATGATCCTTGAATATTAATTCTGACTAATTCTAGTCAAGTCTGATACAATTAGGATAAGAATGTCAGATCTGCTGCTAATAGATGTAAGACCCTGGTAAAGTTATCAAGACTTTGGGTTGTGAGTGACTTCATCTGTAAAATAGAGATGACACTGATGATTTTACTGTGAGAATTCATATTCTGGGTGCTTTTTATTAATGAATCGCAGAATGGTATGTACTTAAGTAAGAGTTAATATCAGATAAAGCACTTCATTGAGAAATGACATCATAGGCTGCTGTCAGACTTAACCATCCTATGAAGAGGTATAAAGGTGAACGGAAAAAAAAAGTCTTAAACTTGAAAATTATGGTGGCAGCATTATAGTCAACACTTCCTGGTTTCCCAAAATAGGCCAATCAGAGCTCATATTAGAGTAAAAGAGTTAACTCAATAACTCAAGATTCTACCGTAACCCAGCCGATAGGCCCCAACCTGTTTCTTCCAACCTGCCGTCATACTTCTAGTTGTTCCTGGCTCAGGGTAGAACCTCAACATACATGGATTGAATAACTAACCAAGCACACCACCTTGCCTACAGCTTCCTGGCACTTGGATCTTCTTTGAAGGTGGCAGATATATAATTTTTTTTAATGCAAAATATGACAAAATATACTAAGGTTTTTAAACAGATTAAGTAAAGTAAATGACATATGAAGTCTGCTTCTGAGAATTGATGGGGAACAGCACATATCAGAATGACACGGTGGGCGATGCCATGGGGGCAGGGACAAAAGCGAAAGCACCCATAGTAATATGAGTACTGCTTCCAAATGTTCTTTCAGTTAGCCTTGAAAATGAGTTTACTTAACAAAATGAAAAGGCACAATATAATGTGAGACAAATAACTGTCATATATGTATATACCCATCTAGAGCTATTCAGCAGGGCACTGACTAATCAAAACCAATGCTGACCACTATGGCATACTGGTATGTACTGGCCAAATAACAATCATTCATCTCAGATAATCCTTGATAGAATCCTGATCAATAGAGAGATTACTCATATAAAATGTATTTCCATCTTTTACTGGTCATGGATGACAAGGTCATTTTGTTCCCTAGAGCTCTTTACCCTGCCAGATGAATAAGAAATAGATGTCATGAATAATCAAGAATAAAAGCACTTAGGAATATATCTGTATATTATTAGTCACTCATTCATTATGCATGAACTAAAAATGCGTTTTCAAAATAATACAAATGAAAGTAATAGAGCCCAACAATGGGGAATGTAAATAAGAAACTGAGGTGTCATTTATCAAATGTTTGATGGAAAAATCAATCTAATGGAATTATTTATTTTGGTAGCCAATCGTGACAGTCTGAAAAGATATATTTTTTTAAAAGTAAAATTAAAAGTTTCCAAGTCTAGCCAACTAACCTGCCTTTTAGTGGGATAAATGTGAAGATGTTGCTCTCTCTGTTCCCTGAAGTAATGTTTACATACATGAATTGATAAGTGCATTAAGGCCTTCGGTAGTTGAAGTCACCAGTTTTAGACTTTCTTTAATCTTTCCTAAAATCACAGAGACTACTCATTCAGACAGCTGCTACCAATTCCAAGGAGGCAAGTGCTCTTACAGCAGGCCTAAATCCTCTGTGCACTTCTGATCTGATCCCACAGAGCATTTAATGCCAATTCTTAATGAGAGGGACCAGGAAGAAAGCAACGAAATGAGAAAAACAAGATTTCATCACACATTGAGCTTTGTTCTCTTAAATTCTCTGACCATTTATTATAGTTTTGTTCTCAAGACTTAGTTTGCTTAATTGGGAATGACTTGCTTGCCAACATTATGCTGTATTCTCCAAAGGCTTGCCTTTAAGCTTGGTCTTAAATACATGATGCCTGGGGTTGGAAGTTTAAGTGAAGAACAAACACTTCTGTCTTGGCTTAGTATTTGACTTACTGCTTTATATAGGAAATCTAACATCCATAGTTAAGCCTTAGCAAACCCTCACTTTAACACATGTTAATCTTCACCTTTAACTCAAAGCTCAGCCAATGAAATTACCACCTTTGGCAACTGTGTATGTGTGTTTGTGTGTTTAAGAATGTTTGTTTTATGCTGGTTTTTGTAGGCATTATAAATCATGACTGCTGTTGTAAATTAACAAAAATAATTTAGTAGTTAGAGAACAGAATTTGTATACTATGTACCACATTTATGCAGAATTAAAAAGAAAAAGCAGTGTTCATTTAGTTGACCATTTTGGGTGCCGTTTGAGACTATGTGTCCCTCTGCTTTATGTGGTTTCATTTGTAAAGCTAGTTTCCAACCAAAATTAATCTTTCCTTTCTCTTTTTTCCTGTAGGCATATTCTTATACCTCTAGCATTTATAATCTGACTTGTAATATTTTGTTTATGTGCCATTCTCAGCCCTACAGAGTAAACTGCTTGGTGGTGGCGCTATTTCAGCAGTGCCATAGACCACAAAGGTAGAACTCAGTAACAGTTTTTAAGTTGAGTAATTTTGTATAAGACATCCTACTGGAAACAGATTCCTCACAATTTAAAAATTTACATACCAAGAAGAAGCCCATTTAAGATCCACATTTGATAATGAAAATATTCATATTTTTTATTCATGAATATTCATGTATTCTTTCCCCACACCAGACTGTGTGAGGTTCTAAAGGAGAGGGGAAAATATAAAATGCATTGAATTGTCCAAATGCTAATACATAAAACAAATAAACTGTACAAAAACTAAGAGATGCTAAAAATATTGTACTGAGTGAAGTTCAGGTAGGTAAGATTATCTCCTTGGTGATGTGAAATGTCAAGACAGGCTTCTCAGAGAGGAGGATATTGGAATTGGGTCTTGAGGTAAATCCAGAAGGATGAGAAAGATTTTGCCAAATAAACAAGAAGGTAAGGCAATCTCAGGGTTAGAAATTGACATATACAAAAGTCCAGGGGACTGAGTAAATAGCATAGTTTATGAGATCGAGTAAAGGATATCTATGGATAGTGGTGGGATTCTCTGAATGAAGAGGGGCCAGACATAAAGCTGGGCCATTTGTGTTTTATGCTACAGGTTGTGATGGTTTTTAAACAAAGAAGTGATGTGGCATAGCCTGCTAGCCTAGTATAGACAAAGACTGGAGAAGGAGATGATAGAGTCAGGAGATGAGAGGCCATGAGAGGACAGTGGTAGTGGGGCTGGGAAATATGAGGTCGTGAGACAGTTCAGTGTCAGAACTGACAGACTATAAAATGCGTGAATATAGGCAGTGAGGATGGAGTCAAAGACAATCCAGCAATTTCCACTTTGAACACCTGGGCAGGATTATATCCCTTACTGAAGGGATCTGGAGATCTCTCTCTTTCAGGAGGTCAGGCCAGGTTGGCAGATAATAATGAGTTTGGCACAAGAGTTTAATGTGCCTATGGGGCATTGTAATGGAAACCTGTTATTTATTCTAGCCAAGCATATCTCACCTCTTCACTCATCTCCTGTCCTTGAGACGTGTCTCTCCTCCCTTCACATGGGTTTAAAGCAGGCATCATTTGTACAAGGGGCATTTCCTGTGGCTAGAATGAACCAGTTGGGGGGTAATATCTTTCTAGAATGGGCCACTAAGAGTCCTTGCCTCCAATTATTAATCTGAAACACAGAAAGCAAAATTGGTCCCTCTCTGAATGTCTGAAACCGGGAATATGTGAATTTGGTGACCAGTAGTTGTCACATTCCAACATGTGGGCTGAAAGATACAATAAGTTAGTTGCCAGTGTGAGAGAAGGCATAAAGAGATACTCAGAGAGAGGTGCAAGGGAGAGAAGGAGAAAGAATGTTCCTGATTTTCTCTCAGGACTTTGGCCTCCTGTGGCAGCCATACATTCCATCCCTTAGGCTCCTGGAGTTCTCTAGTAATCACTCGAGTAAGCCTCCCTTTCTTGCTTTGTTTTTGACTAAGCTAGCCAGAGTCCATTTCTGTTGTTGCTGTTACTGTTGTTGTTGTTGTTTTAAGCCAAAGTTAAATTATACTATGTCTCAATGGAGATGTTCAATATGCAAAGAAAAATATTCAGAAAATGATGTCGAGAATTGCACATAGATTTAGACATCATTAATGTAGATTTGAGAGCTGAAGCCCTAAAAGTAGATGAAAATGTCTAGAAAGAGCAGGTAGAGTGAAAAGAGAAAAGGTCTGAGGGCAAAATCTTCCTAACTACCCAATATAATGGTAAACACAAAGAGGGAGAGATTTTGTAGATAGGAAGAGGAAAAGGTGAAGGAGGCAGACAAAAGCCAAAGGAATTTCAAGTATGAGGTGTGGATAACTCCGCTAAATATTGCAAAGAGGTCAAACAGGATGAGGCCTGATAAGAAGCTATTGAATTAAGCAAACAAATGATTACTGTTCACTGTTGTTAGATGTAAACACCTTCAATAGAATGTGAAGGATGTTGCCTAAAAACATGAATAAATAATGAATGAGAGAAGACTGCTGCTGCAAGATGTGTGAAGGAACAGAAAAGAGAGAGGCAGTACTTGGAAGAGCAATTACATTCAATCTGACAAATGTGTACTTCCTAGCATGTGTTAAGTACTAACCTAAGCTAAATGCGAAGGTAGATGCAGTTTCTGCCTGCAACAGTTTAAAGTCTAGTGGTGGAAACTCATAACCCAAAGTAGTAAGAGAGACAGAGCTAGAGAAAAACACTTTTAACTTCCCAACAGTTACGTGGTCATGTTGTCTTTGATGTCTAAAAAACACATCAATTTCATACGCCTGTGCACACACAAACACACACACAAAACACACACAACACAGAGTCGAAGTTGAAAACAACTAAAGTAGTTTGTTTAAAAGCAATCAACACTATAACCACTTGTATGGATGCAGAAGGCAGCTACCCTGTCTACTTCTAATCCACTATATAACAGCAACAACAAATCTGGGGGCAGTGTTCCCTTATCTATTGTGAAGACTGAATTCTTTTTCTCACATGACCATTGAACCATATAAGGAAAGAGAAACCTTAAACATCTTCCTCTTAGACAAAGTGTGGCAATATTGCTTGTAGAAGGAGAAAGCAACACTCAGATCACACCAATATTAGTAGTTTTTGTTGGTTTCCTTTTGCTTATTTTTTAAACATCAATGAGAACTACATATACACATTTTTTTTTCTCCACTTAAGGGTAATTATTTGCAACTAGTACTACTAAACTTTCCACAAATGGAAGATTTTAGTATTTTTAAGGACACACCCCTAAGTATCTAGTTTTTCCAACAAATGGATGCCAAGAATAAAATTCTTTAGAGGGGAGGCTCCTGCTTATGAGTTACCCATATTCTATTCACTGATATTGAAAAATAGCTCCTCGCTGTTTACAGTTTTATTACCTGGCCAGGGTTTCTGACCTTAGCAACTTTAAACACTCCCTCTCAAGAGTGTTCCAAATCTGCCAAAGGCTTTGGATAGGTAATCAGTGTCGACAAATTCATATTTATATTTTTTCTAAGAATATTGTGCATTATGTACATTTTATTCTTCATTCTATCACTGTGTAATAGAGAAAGGAAGTCCAGTTGATGAAAACTGAGGCATAAAACAGATAAAAATACTGGAACAAAATCACTTTGAATTAAAATTTGGTCTACTCATCAAGCCTATCTATGTTAGAGAGAGAAATTAGAACAAGAAATATAGCCTATCTGGAAAAATTCAGTTGGTTCTAAAATGATTATTAGATAAAAAATATATTTTCTTCTTTTTGCATGGACTGGACTTTGACCAGATCAACATACTAGCTTGTACCATAATGCATGTCTGTTTGCCTGGTTATTTTCATTGTGACTTAAAAGCAGAACTGACAAAAATATCTCACATTAAACTCTTGATTATACCTACCTCAAACCTCTTCCTTTGTGATATTATGTTTTCCCCAATTTTGTTTCTTTCTTCCCAATCCATTCAGTTATCCCAGCCACATAACTGGGTGTAATCCTTAATTCATTTCCTTGTCTCAAACCCAGTCATGAAATGTCATATTCTTGTCATTTCTCTCTCCAAAATCTACCCCAAATATATGTCCTTTGCTCCAGCTTTGCTGCTACTACCCTTACTCAGGCCCCTCGTCTCTTGTCTGCACTCCTGCCTTAGTTCCCTGATTTGTAGCGCTCCTTCCTCTGAAGGCTACAAGCCATTCCCTGTGCTTCAGTGATCTTAAAAAATGTGAATCAAAGCACATGACTATCCTGTGTAAAACCTTCTAGAGTTTTTAGAACAAAATGCAAACTCCTCATCTTGCTTCCTAAGGTAAGAGCTATCTGTGACACAACTTTACCACTCTTTTCTTCTCTCCGTACATCCAGCCATATCTGTTTTCAGTCCCTCAAACTCTCCAAACTTACAGGGTTTTTTTGGTTTTGTTTTTTTAAATAAATTTATTTATTTTATTTATTTATTGTTTTTGGCTGCATTGGGTTTTCGTTGCTGCGCATAGGCATTTCTCTGATTGTGGAGAGCGGGGGCTACTCTTCATTGTGGTGTGCAAGCTTCTCATTGTGGTGTGCAAGCTTCTCATTGCAGTGGCTTCTCTTGTTGTGGAGCATGGGCTCTAGGCGTGTGGGCTTCAGCAGTTGTGGCTCGTGGGCTCTAGAGTGCAGGGTCAGTAGCTGTGGCACCTGGGCTTAGTTGCTCCGCGGCATGTGGGATCTTCCCGGACCAGGGCTCGAACCCGTGTCCCCTGTGTTGGCAGGCAGATTCTTAACCACTGCACCACCAGGGAAGCCCCACTTTCAGGGTTTTGTACTTGAAGTTCTCTCTGCTCTGAATATTCTTACTTAGGATTATTGCAAAATTTGGCCATGGCCATGAAAAAGAATTTCGGTCAAATTAAAGAAAATATCTTTTAGTATAAGTCATACAAGCCAAAAATTCAAACACTGGAAAAGTGTTAATGTGCAATAATATAGATGAGTTATTAAAGGAATTAGGATTTTAGGAACAATATATTGTTCTAGTTACTGCGGCTGCATAATAAACAATTTCAAATTTAGTGGCATAAAATGAAAATTTTATTATGCTCATGATTTCTGTGGGTCAGGGACTTTTTTAAAGAGTTTAGTTGGAATGACTTTTGTTTCATATCTGAGTTCTCAGCTAGGAAGGCTCCAAGGCTGGAAATGACTTGAGAGTGGTAGAATAAAATCATCTGAAGGCTCATTTATCCACATGATTGGTGTATGGATGCTAGCTGTCAGCTGAAACCTCAGCTGGACCTCTCAGTGTGGCTGCTTGGGCTTCCTCACAGTACGGTAATTACATTCCAAGAGTGAGCATACCCCAAAAAAGAGGTAAAAATGGTATGGCCTTTTAAAAATCTAGCCTAAGAAGGCACATAGCCTTGCTTCCACTGTATTCACAAGCTTGCCCAGATTCAAGATAAATAAACATAGACCTTACCTATTAGTGGGAGGAGTGTCAAAGCCACGTGGTAAGAAGAACATGTGTAATGGGAGATACTGTTGATATATTCTACACATATCTTACCTTGAATTATGGGTCATGGAGACCAATGAAGTAGTTTGTTATAAAACAACTAAAATGTCAATGTCAGAAATGGAATACTGGGTATAATGGATAATTGGTCTAAATAAAAAGACAAACATTTATGCTGTTGGATATTTTGTATCAGCTAGGGTTAAAGTCACATCACTTTTTAGGAAAGAAAATTCTTCCTTTCAATTGAACAGAGTGATTTAATATATCAAATTTATTTGTAATAATATAATTTATTATATTACTTACCAGATAATGTTGTGACACCTATAAACAAATAAGGCTGCAAACCCCCAAATAAAAGATCAAAGAATATATGGGAAATCATAAGAAAACTTTTAGAACTTTTCAAACTTAGTAATGCCTCACTTCTCTAGGCTGTATCTTACTTTGATTTTTTAAATCACTATGAGACAAAAGAATTTAAGACATCAAGCCACCAAGACCAGCCAAAGCATTATTTATCCACAGCATATTCCCTATCAAATACAATGCACAAACTGTGTAGAGGTATTTCTCCCACTGTTTTCAAACGACTGCCTAAACATGAGGATCTTCAAATATTCATTCTTTCAAACTCCCCTAACTGGCCTTGGTTGATGATTAGAAGTTGAAAATAGAGGTAAATAGCTATGGGTAAGAAATTATATCCTTAAAGATTTATGCATAGATTGCAATTTATTTAAATCAATAACTGGCTAAACACTAATTGAAAAATAAAATATTAAGGTGATATATGGCATTTTGGGGAAAAGATTGAAGACAATATTTATTGGCAAACTGGCACAGATGAATGTGTACATATATATAGGGAAGGATACTACCCAAGAATGTAATTGAAGAGTATTCTATCAATAGAAATTGAGTTTGCAAAGCATGGAGCACTACCACTGTAGATAACTTTTGAGGTGAGACATTTGGATTTGTATATGTAAAATGTACCTTTTGAACATTTTCTCTTTGTTCTTAGTTGGGTATTTGTAATTCAATCTTGAAAATGTTGATAATTTGGTTCTTGCAAATCAAAATTTAAAAATTCAATTTGAAATCTGTAATCCAGTGTTTATGCCTTTGCAATAGTTTTCTCCATAAAGGATTCTCTTTATTGCTTACTTAGCAAAAGCCTATTTATCCCTCAAGATCTAGCCCAAATATTTTATGTTCTGTGTTTCCATAATATTGGGCTTTGTGTTGTAACACATCATGTTCCACTGTATATACTGTGTAACCTGAGTTTCCTCATGCCTCACTAGCCATGGGTACAAATGGCTGATAATGGGTAAAAATGAATTAGGTTTTGTCCCAACCTGCCCAAGCAGTAACTCAGTACCCTGGGAATTATCTGTCAAACATTTTTAGTAATACTCAGAGTAGCTCCACATGTACTTAGAAGCTCGTTCTACAAATGACATCCACTGTCTCCCTCCAGGCTGACACTGGTACTACTGTGTCCACTGCAGATGTTGGTTACCTGTTGAGCACCATGGTATCTGTGGCTTCTCAGATGCAGCTACTCTACCGTGATGTACCGTGATGTACCAGACTGAGCCTTCCTGGTGCTGAGAAGGCTGTTCTGTGCAGAAGTGGGAAGGATTCGCACCTCTCCCATCCTGTTTTATGCTTTGTCTCTGGAGACATGAACAGCTCTGCTTGTGTTCCTGTATCTCAATGGTTTTTCATGAAAATAATTCCTGTAGTCCCTCTCACCTCTGAGATCAGATTCCATTCCCTGGGGGGCTGCCTTTCTTTTCTGGACTTCCTAGTCATGGCATATAACAATCTCCATTCTCTTCCTTTCTGCCAGACAATAAGATAAACACATGCCCTCAGGAAGTTGCTCTTTGCTCTCACCTTCCAACCAACTCCGCTCTCCAAACGGGTTATAGACCACTTGGGCTGAAGGTACAGTGCCTGCAATACTTCTTTACACATTTCAGCCTCAGGAAGATTTTAAGTCCTTGAGGACATGAAACAAGACTCTTTCTTTTCTGTATTGAATAAGAACTAAAAAATAAATTTAAACCAATTTATAGACCAATCCCTTAATTCTAAAACTAAGCAAATTATGTGATCTGTTAAGAACTGTGAAGCTTTTACTCCGCTTGGAAGCTAGCAAGTTAACCTGCTACTGTATTATGGAAACTGACAGAAGTCATAAGACTCCTGGGTCAGAAAGAGAACAATTCATCACTCACAACACAGCAAGGAGCATGAGCTTCAGGTTTACATCATGCAGCTACTCTAGACAATATTGAGATGTACCAGACCAAGCCTTCACAGCGCCGAGGAGGGGCATGCGCTATGCACACGGGGACAATGAGTTGTGTCACAGTTGAGGAACCCCAAGCTTAGGGAACCCTACTATTTTATAATGGGTTGCAGAGCAGCCTGCCCAAATTTTGCCCAGAAGAAAACATTACCTTTATTATGCTGGAGAATAAATAAACTTGTCCTCTGCTCTGGGGGAAGATTCTCCTTCTGACTTCCAAGGCTGTTCACTACACAAACATCCTTGGAAAGATAATCTTTTCAAGGCCCAACAAAGGCTGTCCGTGCCTCTACTCACAAGAAATGCAGAAACTCAGGAGAACTGACTCCCAATGGTATCATGAGTAAAAGTGACCTTCTCATGTTCCCAGAGTTAGTAAATATCAGGGCCAGAACTCAGGTCATCTGGCACATGATCCAGTAATTTCTTCAAGGAAACAGCAACAGAAAAGGACTAGTATGATATCAGTTCCGTTTCATTGATTAACATAGCTAAAGACAAGTGAGGGCTTTCCAAAATATATTTTTAAAGTTCTAGTAACACTGTGGTTATCCACATATAATATTAACTGTATAAATTCCAAGCCCTTTTTCAAACTTCTGAAGGGTTGACATACTGACAAAATTTAAAACAAACAAGCAAACAAACCAAGGGAAAAGCAAGCAGTTAACAGCAAGGACAAGTATTGCCTATTCCCACTTGTGCAACTAGGACATAAATAAGATGTTGTTAAATCAACATCTATTAGAATTTATATATTTTAATCAGAGATTTTCACATATAAACCATGATATGTCCAAGTACTGGAACCTGAGAGCCTTAGTTCTATTTTTCTACAGCCATATTTTAGAAAGAAATTGTTAGAACAAAATACAAACTCATTAATTGAGGAGTTCATATTTTATGAAATAATGTCTGGGGAAAAAGTACACGAAATTAAACAGCTAATATTACTGTGAGCAACACACTCTTTTCAGGGATGTTATTCAAACTGCTACTGGGTGTAGCCTCAGCACTTTACTGTAAGATGATGAAAAATCACAGACATGGTCATTGAGAGTTTTTTGCTCTTAACTCATTACGTCCCAGTGTGAGGAACTGTTTTATGATGCTCAGCCTACAGTTCTATCCTCTCCATTAAACTGTATTCTTCAAGATACTTTCCAGAGTCACTCTGTGTATGAAATCCAAACAACGAATAAGAAAATAAGTAAAAGTTAATGGATGCCTGCATGTGTATTGGGAAGAAACTTGAACTGAGAATAAGGAATTTTAGAATCAATTCCCAGTTCCAAAAGCATGATCATAAGTAGATAAATAAAAGGACAAAGCAAGCATTTAGCCACCTTTTCTGTAGAAATTTTTCCTAGTTTTAACCAAAGAGTGATGAATGTTAAAGATTAAGAGTTGATGAGGATGTTAAATGACACCATAGGATGCAATTAACAAAATTTGGAGTGTAGGATACTCCACAGAATGTGGATAACTCACTTTTTATCAACAAATTATTTGCAAGGAGAGAGAGAAAGAGAGATAGAGAGTAAAAGAGATTTAATTTATAAGACATTAACTAATTGCATTGTAAGATTCTTATTTGGATTTCAAAAACTTAAACTAAAAATTAAAAATTTTAGTGAGTCAATTGGGAATATTGATAGACTTAACAAATTATTGTCATTTTTAAGGTATAATTATGAGATTGTAGTTAGGTTTAAAAGAATCCTTAGTGGTTTTAGAGATACAGACTGAAATACTTACAGATAAAATAATGTGTTGTCTGGAATTTGCTTAAGATAACATACCTACCACCAACTGCTCAATTAATTACAAATATCTCAGGCTTCCTTCTACTTTTTGTATCTATTGACTTTGAGAGGCAGTGAAGGAGGGAGCCCAAGTCCTTTCACGTCCATGAAAAACTGCCCTCCTGGAATCACTGTACCTTTTCCTGCATTCAGTGACAATTAGCTTAGAACCCTTCACAATATATGTGGTTCAAGCTCAGTATTAACAGAAGCATATCAAACTCTAAATTAAGGGCCTAAAAATGAAGATTTTTTCCATATTGTACAGAAAATGGTCAGCAATGTATGATATTAAACCAAATAAGATTGGTTCAAGATGGTGGAGTAGAAGGACGTGTGCTCACTCCCTCTTAAGAGAGCACAGGAATCACAACTAACTGCTGAACAATCACCAACAGGAAGACACTGGAACTCACCAAAAAAGATACCCCACATCCAAAGACAAAGGAGAAGCCACAATGAGACGGTAGGAGGGGCGTAATCACAATAAAACCAAATCCCATAACTGCTGGGTGGGTGACTCACAAACTGGAGAACAATTATTCCACAAAAATCTACCCACTGGAGTGAAGGTTCTGAGCCCCACATCAGGCTTCCCAACCTGGGGGTCCAGCAACGAGAGGAGGAATTCCCAGAGAATCAGACTTCCAAGGCTAGTGAGATTTGATTGCAGGACTTCAACAGGACTGGGGTGACAGAGACTCCACTCTTGGAGGGCACACACAAAGTAGTGTGCATATCAGGACCCAGGGGGAAGGAGCAATGACCCCACAGGGGACTGAACCAGAACTACCTGCTAGTGTTGGAGGGTCTCCTGCAGAGGCGGGGGGTGGCTGTGGCTCACTGTGAGGACAAGGACACTGGCAGCAGAAGTTCTGGGAAGTACTCCTTGGTGTGAGCCCTCCCAGAGTCTGCCATTAACCCAACCAAAGGGCCTGTAGGCTCCAGTGCTGAGTTGCTTCAGGCCAAACAACCAACAGGAAGGGAACCCAGCCCCACCCATCAGCAGACAAGCAGATTAAAGTTTTATTGAGCTCTGCCCAGCACAGTAACACCCAGATCTACCCGCCACCAGTTCCTTACATCAGGAGGCTTGCACAAGCCTCTTAAATAGACTCATCCACCAGAGGGCAGACATCAGAAGCAAGAAGAACTACAATCCTGCAGTCTGTGAAACAAAACCCAGATTCAAAGAAAGATAGACAAGATGAAAAGGCAGAGGACTATGTACTAGATGAAGGAACAAGATAAAACCCCAGAAAAACAACTAAATTAGGTGGAGAAAGGCAACCTTCCAGAGAAGGATATCAGAATAAAGGTAGTGAAGATGATCCAGGACTCTGGAAAAAGAATGGAGGCAAAGATCAAGAAGATAAAAGAAATGTTTAACAAAGTCCTAGAAGAATTAAAGAACAAACACCTGGAATAATTAAAGAAAAAACAAACAGAGATGAACCACACAATAACTGAAATGAAAAATACACTAGAAGGAATCAATAGCAGAATAACTGAGGCAAAAGAATGGATAAGTGATCTGGAAGACAGAATGGTGGAATTCACTGCTGCAGAACAGATTTAGGAAAAATGAATAAAAAGAAATGAAGACAGCCTAAAAGACTTCTGGGACAACATTAAATGCACCAACATTCGTATTATAGGGGTCCCAGAAGGAGAAGAGAGAGAGAAAGGACCAGAGAAAATATCTGAAGAGATTATAGTTGAAAACTTCCCTAACATGGGAAAGGAAATAGCCACCCAAGTCCAGGAAGCACAGAGAGTCCCATACAGGATAAACCCTAGGAAAAACACACCGAGACACACAGTATTCAAAATGACAAAAATTAAAGACAAAGAAAAATTATTAAAAGTAACAGGGAGGAGGAGCTTCAAGATGGCAGAAGAGTAAGATGCAGAGATCACCTTCCTCCCCACAAATACATCAGAAACACATCTACACGTGGAACAACTCATACAGAACATCTACTGAATGCTGGCAGAAGACCTCAGACCTCCCAAAAAGCAAAAAACTCCTAACGTACCTGGGTAGGGCGAAAGAAAAAAGAATAAACAGAGACAAAAGAATAGGGACGGGACCTGCACCAGTGGGAGGGAGCTGTGAAGGAGGAAAGGTTTCCACACACTAGACCCCCCTTCGTGGGTGGTGGAGAGGGGAAGCTTCGGTGCCACGGAGAACGCAGCCACAGGGGTGCGGAGGGCAAAGCGGAGAGATTTCCGCACAGAGGATCGGTGCTGACCAGCACTCACCAGCCCGAGAGGCTTGTCTGCTCACCTGCCGGGGCGGGCGGGGGCTGGGACCTGAGGCTCTGGCTTCAGTCAGAGCGCAGGGAGAGTACTGGGATTGGTGGCGTAAACACAGCCTGAAGGGGTTAGTGCTCCACGGCTAGCCGGGAGGGAGTCCAGGGAAAGTCTGGAGCTGCCAAAGAGACAAGAGACTTTTTTTTGCCTCTTTGTTTCCTGGTGCGTGAGGAGAGGGGATTAAGAGTGCCGCTTAAAGGAGCTCCAGAGACGGGCACGAGCCGTGGATATCAGCGCAGACCTCAGAGACGGGCATGAGATGCTAAGGCTGCTGCTGCCACCACCAAGAAGCCTGTGTGCGAGCACAGGTCACTACCCACACCTCCCCTCCCAGCAGCCTGTGCAGCCCACCACTGCCAGGGTCCCATGATCCAGGGACAACTTCCCTGGGAGAACACACAGCGTGCCTCAGGCTGGTGCAACGTCACACCAGCCTCTGCCCCTGCAGGCTTGCCCCACATCCGTACCCCTCCCTCTCTGCCTGAGTGAGCCAGAGCCCCTGAATCACCTGCTCTTTTAACTCTGTCCTGTCTGAGCACCCTCAGGAGACCCACACACAGAGGCGGGTCCAATCCAAAGCTAAACCCCAGGAGCTGTGCGAACAAAGAAGAGAAAGGGAAATCTCTCCCGGCAGCCGCAGGAGCAGCAGATTAAATCTCCACAATCAACTTGATGTACCCTGCATCTGTGGAATACCTGAATAGACAACGAATCATCCCAAATTGAGTAGGTGGACTTTGGGAGCAAAGATATATATAGTTTTTTCCCTTTTTCTCTTTTTGTGAGTGTGTATGTGCATGCTTCTGTGTGTGATTTTGTCTGTATAGCTTTGCTTTTACCATTTGTCCTACGGTTCTGTCTGTTTTTTTTTGGGGGGGGGATACTTTTTAGCCCTTGTTATCAATGGTGGATTTGTTTTTTGGTTTGCTTGCTCTTTCTTTCTCTTTTAATTACTTAAATTTTTTTAATAATTATTTTTTATTTTAATAACTTTTTATTTTATTATTTTATCTTATCTTCTTTTTTCGTTCTTTTTTTCTCCCTTTTATTCTAAGCCGTGTGGAGGACAGGCTCTTGGTACTCCAGCCAGGTGTCAGGGCTGTGCCTCTGAGGTGGGAGAGCCAAGTTCAGGACATTGGTCCACAAGAGACCTCCCAGCGCCATATAATATCAAACGGCGAAAGACTCCCAGAGATCTCCATCTCAAAGCCAAGACCCAGCTCCACACAATGACCAGCAAGCTACAGTGCTGGACACCCCATACCAAACAACTAGCAAAACAGGAACACAACCCCACCCATTAGCAGAGAGGCTGCCTAAAATCGTAAGAAGGTCACAGACACCCCAAAATACACCACAAGACGTGGACCTGCCCACCAGAAAGACAAGATCCAGCCTCATCCACCAGAACACAGGCACTAGTCCCCTCCACCAGGAAGCTGAAACAACCCACTGAACCAACCTTAGCCACTGGGGACAGACACCAAAAACAACGGGAACTACGAACCTACAGCAAGTGAAAAGGAGATCATAAACACAGTAAGGTAAGCAAAATGAGAAGACAGAGAAACACACAGGAGATGAAGGGGCAAGGTAAAAACCCACCAGACGTAACAAATGAAGAGGAAATAGGCAGTCTGCCTGAAAAAGAATTCAGAATAATGATAGTAAAGATGATCCCAAATCTTGGAAATAGAATGGACAAAATGCAAGAAACATTTAACAAGGACCTAGAAGGACTAAAGATGAAACAAACAACGATGAACAACACAATAAATGAAATTAAAAATACTCTAGAAGGGATCAATAGCAGAATAACTGAGGCAGAAGAACGGATAAGTACCTGGAAGATAAAATACTGGAAATAACTACTGCAGAGCAGAATAAAGAAAAAAGAATTAAAAGAATTGAGGACAGTCTGAGAGACCTCTGGGACAACATTAAATGCACCAACATTCGAATTATATGGGTCCCAGAAGAAGAAGAGAAAAAGAAAGGGACTGAGAAAATATTTGAAGAGATTATAGTTGAAAACTTCCCTAATATGGGAACGGGAGTAGTTAATCAAGTACAGGAAGCACAAAGAGTCCCATACAGGATAAATCCAAGGAGAAATACGCCAAGACACATATTAATCAAACTATCAAAAATTAAATACAAGAACAAATAATAAAAGCAACAAGGGAAAAACAACAAATAACACCTAAGGGAATCCCCATAAGGTTAACAGCAGATCTTTCAGCAGAAACTCTGCAAGCCAGAAGGGAGTGGCAGGACATATTAAAGTGATGAAGGAGAAAAACCTACACCAAGATTACTCTACCCAGCAAGGATCTCATTCAGATTTGATGGAGAAATTAGAACTTTACAGGCAAGCAAAAGCTAAGAGAATTCAGCACCACAAAACCAACTTTACAACAAATGCTAAAGGAACTTCTCTAGGCAAGAAACACAAGAATAGGAAAATACCTACAATAATAAATGCAAAACAATTAAGAAAATGGTAATAGGAACATACATATCGATAATTACCTTAAATGTAAATGGTTTAAATGCTCCAACCAAAACACATAAACTGGCTGAATGGATACAAAAACAAGACCTGTATATATGCTGTGTACAAGAGACCAATTTCAGACCTAGGGACACATACAGACTGAAAGTGAGGGGATGGAAAACGATATTCCATGCAAATGGAAACCAAAAGAAAGCTGGAGTAGCAATTCTCATATCAGACAAAATAGACTTTAAAACAAAGACTATTACAAGAGACAAAGAAGGACACTACATAATGATCAAGGGATCTACCCAAGAAGAATATATAACAATTGTAAATATTTATGCACCCAACATAGGAGCACTTCAATACATAAGGCAAATATTAACAGCCATAAAAGGGGAAATCGACAGTAACACAATCATAGTAGGGGACTTTAACACCCCACTTTCACCAATGGACAGATCATCCAAAATGAAAATAAATAAGGAAACACAAGCTTTAAATGATACATTAAACAAGGTGGACTTAATTGATATTTATAGGACATTCCATCCAAAAACAACAGAATACACATTCTTCTCAAGTGCTCATGGAACATTCTCCAGGATAGATCATATCTTGGGTCACAAATCAAGCCTTGGTAAATTTAAGAAAACTGAAATCGTATCAAGTAACCTTTCTGACCAAAATGCTATGAGACTAGATATCAATTAAAGGAAAAAATCTGTAAAAAATACAAACACATGGAAGCTAAACAACACACTACTTAATTACCAAGAGATCACTGAAGAAATCAAAGAGGAAATAAAAAAAATACCTAGAAACAAATGACAATGAAATACAATGACCCAAAACCTATGGGATGCAGCAAAAGCAGTTCCATGAGGGAAGTTTACAGCAAAACAATCCTACCTTAAGAAACAAGAAACATCTCAAATAAACAACCTAAACTTACACCTAAAGCAATTAGAGAAAGAAGACCAAAAAAGCCACAAAATTAGCAGAAGGAAAGAAATCATAAAGATCAGATCAGAAATAAATGAAAAAGAAATGAAGGAAACAACAGCAAAAATCAATAAAACTAAAAGCTGGTTCTTTGAGAAGATAAACAAAATTGATAAACAACTAACCAGACTTATTAAGAAAAAAAGGGAGAAGACTCAAATCAATAGGATCAGAAATAAAAAAAGAAGTAACAACTGACACTGCAGAAATACAAAGGCTCATGAGAGATTACTACAAGCAGCTATATGCCAACAAAATGGACAATCTGGAAGAAATGGACAAATTCTTAGAAATGCACAACCTTCCGACTGAACCAGGAAGAAATAGAAAATATAAAAAGACCAATCACAAGCACTGAAATTGAAACTGTGATTAAAAATCTTCCAACAAACAAAAGCCCAGGACCAAATGGCTCCACAGGCGAATTCTATCAAACATTTAGAGAAGAGCTAACACCTCTCCTTCTCAGACTCTTCCAAAATATAGCAGAGGGAGGAACACTCCAAAACTCATTCTTTGAGGCAACCATCACTCTGATACCAAAACCAGACAAAGATGTCACAAAGAAAGAAAACTACAGGCCAATATCACTGATGAACATAGATGCAAAAATCCTCAACAAAATACTAGCAAACAGAATCCAACAGCACATTAAAAGGATCACATAATATGATCAAGTGGAGTTTATCCCAGGAATGCAAGGATTCTTCAATATACGGAAATCAATCAACCTGATTCACCATATTAACAAATTGAAGGAGAAAAACCATATGATCATCTCAATAGATGCAGAGAAAGCTTTCGACAAAATTCAATACCCATTTATGAAAAAAAACCCTCCAAAAAGTAGGCATAGAGGGAACTTTCCTCAACATAATAAAGGCCATATATGACAAACCCACAGCCAACATCATCCTCAATGGTGAAAAACTGAAACCATTTACACTATGACCAGGAACAATACAAGGTTTCCCACTTTCACCACTATTATTCAACATAGTTTTGGAAGTTTTAGCCACAGCAATCAGAGAAGAAAAAGAAATAAAAGGAATCCAAATTGGAAAAGAAGAAGCAATGCTGTCACTGTTTGCAGATGACATGATACTATACATACATAATCCTAAAGATGTTACCAAATAACTACTAGAGCTAATCAATGAATTTGCTAAAGTAGCAGGTTACATAATTAATGCAGAGAAATCTCTCGCATTCCTATACACTAATGATGAAAAATCTGAAAGTGAAATTAAGAAAACACTCCCATTTACCAGTGCAACAAAAAGAATAAAATATCTAGGAATAAACCTACCTAAGGAGACAAAAGACATGTATGCAGAAAATTATAAGACACTGATCAAAGAAATTAAAGATGATACAAATAGATGGAGAGATATACCATGTTCTTGGATTGGAAGAATCAACATTGTGAAAATGACCATACTACCCAAAGCAATCTACAGATTCAATGCAATCTCTATCAAACTACCAATGGCATTTTTCACAGAACTAGAACAAAACATTTCACAATTTGTATGGAAACACAAAAGACCCCGAATAGCCAAAGCAATCTTGAGAAAGAAAAACGGAGCTGGAGGAATCAGGTTCTCTGACTTCAGACTATGCTACAAAGCTATAGTAATCAAGACAGTATGGTACTGGCACAAAAAAAGAAATATAGATCAATGGAACAGGATAGAAAGCCCAGAGATAAACCCATGCACATATGGTCACCTTATCTTTGATAAAGGAGGCAAGATTATACAGTGGAGAAAAGACAGCCTCTTCAATAAGTGGTGCTGTGAAAACTGGACAGCTACATGTAAAAGAATGAAATTAGAACATGCCTAACACCATACACAAAAATATACTCAAAATGGATTAAAGACTTAAATGTAAAGCCAGACATCATCAAACCGTTAGAGGAAAACATAGGCAGAACACTCTATGACATAAATCACAGCAAGATCCTTTTTGACCCACCTCCTACAGAAATGAAAATAAAAACAAAAATAGACAAATGGGACCTAATGGAATTTAAAAGCTTTTGCACAACAAACAAAACCATAAACAAGACGAAAAGACAACCCTCAGAATGGGAGAAAATATTTGCAAATGAAGCAACTGACAAAGGATTAATCTCCAAAACATACAAGCAACGCGTGCAGCTTAATATCTAAAAAACAAACAACCCAATCCTAAAAATGGACAGAAGACCTAAATAGACATTTCTCCAAAGAAGATATACAGATTGCCAACAAACACATGAAAGAATGCTCAACATCATTAATCATTAGAGAAATGCAAATCAAAACTACAATGAGATATCATCTCACACGGTCAGAATGGCCATCATCAAAAAAATCTACAAAAAATAAATGCTGGAAAGGGTGTGGAGAAAATGCAATCCTCCTGCACTGTTGGTGGGAATGTAAATTGATACAGCCACTCTGGAGAACAGTATGGAGGTTCATTAAAAAGTAAATATAGTACTACCATACGACCCAACAATCCCACTACTGGGCATATACCCTGAGAAAACCATAATTCAAAAAGAGTCATGTACAAAATGTTCACTGCAGCTCTATTTACAATAGCCAGGACATGGAAGCCACCTACGTGTCCATCAACAGATGAATGGATAAAGAACATGTGGCACATATATACAATGGAGTACTACTCAGCCATAAAAAGGAACGAATCTGAGTTATCTGTAGTGAGGTGGATGGACCTAGAGACTGTCATACAGAGTGAAGTAAGTCAGAAAGAGATAAACAAATACCATATGCTAACACATATATATGGAATCTAAAAAAAAAAAGTCAGAAGAACCTAGGGGCACGACGGGAATAAAGATGCAGACCTACTAGAGAATGGACTTGAGGATACGGGGAGAGGGACGGGTACGTTGGGACAAAGTGAAAGAGTGGCATGGACATATATACAGCACCAAACGTAAAATAGATAGCTAGTGGGAAGCAGCTGCATAGCACATGGAGATCAGCTCGCTGCTTTGTGACCACCTAGAGGGGTGGGATAGGGAGAGTGGGAGGGAGGGAGATGAAAGAGGGAAGAGATATGGGGACATATGTGTATGTATAACTGATTCACTTTGTTATAAAGCAGAAACTAACACACCATTGTAAAGCAATTATACTCCAACAAAGATGTTAAAAAAAAAAAAAAGTAACAAGGGAAAAACAATAAATAACATACAAGGGAACTCCCATACAATTAACATCTGATTTCTCAGCAGAAACTCTACAAGCTAGATGGGAGTGGCACAATATATTTAAAGTGATGGACAGGATGAAACTACAACCAAGATTACTCTACCTGGCAAGGATCTCACTCAGATCTGATGGAGAAATCAAAAGCTTTACAGAGAAGCAAAAGCTAAGAGAATTCAGCCGCACCAAATCAGTTCCATAGCAAATGCTAAAGTAACTTCTCTAAGGGGGACATGCAAGAGAAGAAAACGACCTACATAAACAAAACCAAAATAATTAAGATAATGGTAATAGGAACATACATACTGATAATTACTTTAAATGTGAATGGATTAAATGCTGCAACCAAAAGGCACAGTCTTACTGAATGGAAACAAAAATAAGACCCATATATATGCTGTCTACAAGAGACACACTTCAGACCTAGGGACACAATACAGACTGAAAGTGAGGGGATGGAAAAAGATATTCCATGCAAATGGAAATCAAAAGAAAGCTGAAGTAGCAATACTCATTTCAAATAAAATAGACTTTAAAATAAAGAATGTTAGAAGAGACAAGGAAGGACACTACATAACAATCAAGGGATCAATCCAAGAAGAACTTATAACAATTATAAATATATATGCACCCAACATAGGAGCACAACAATACATAAGGCAAATACTAACAGCTATAAAAGAAGAAATTGACAGTAACACAATAATAGTGGGGGACTTTAACACCTCACTTACACCAATGGACGGGTCATCCAGACAGAAACTTAAAGGAAACAGAAGCTTTAAATGACACAACAGATCAGATAGATTTAATTGACATTTACAGCACATTCCAACCCAAAACAGCAGATCACACTTTCTTCTCATGTGCGCATGGAACATTCTCCAGGATAGATCACATCTTGGGTCACAAATCAAGCCTCAGTAAATTTAAGAAAATTGAAATCATATCAAGCATCTTTTCTGACCACAATGCTATGAGATTAGAAATGAACTGCAGGGGAAAAAACATAAAAAACACAAACACATGGAGGCTAAACACTACATTACTAAATAATCAAGAGATCACTGAGGAAATCAAAGAGGAAATCAAAAAATACCTAGAGACAAATGACAATGAAAACACTACAATCCAAAACCTATGGGATGCAGCAAAAGTGGTTCTAAAAGGGAAGTTTATAGCTATACAAGCCTACCTCAAGAAACAAGAAAAATCTCAAATAAATAATCTAACCTTACACCTAAAGGACCTAGAGAAAGAAGAACAAACAAAACCCAAAGTTAGCAGAAGGAAAGAAATCATAAAGATCAGAGCAGAAATAAATGAAATAGAAACAAAGAAAACAATAGCAAAGATCAATAAAACAAAAAGCTGGTTCTTTGAGAAGATAAACACATTTGATAAACTCATCAAGAAAAAGAGGGAGAGGACTCAAATCAATAAAATTAGAAATGAAAAAGGAGAAGTTACAATGGACACTGCAGAAATACAAAGCATCATAAGAGACTACTACAAGTAACTCCACGCCAATAAAATGGACAACCTTGAAGAAATGGACAAATTCTTAGAAAGGTATAACCTTCCAAGACTGAACCAGGAAGATATAGAAAGTATGAACAGAGCAGTCACAAGTAATGAAATTGAAACTGTGATTAAAAATCTTTCAAAAAACAAAAGCCCAGGACCAGATGGCTTCACAGGTGAATTCTATCAAACATTTACAGAAGAGCTAACACCCATCCTTCTCAAAGCCTTCCAAAAAATTGCAGAGGAAGGAACACTCCCAAACTGATTCTAGGAGGCCACCATCACCCTGATACCAAAATCAGACAAAGATACTACAAAAAGGGCTTCCCTGGTGGCGCGGTGGTTAAGATTCCGCCTGCCAATGCAGGGCACACAGGTTCGAGCCCTGGTCCAGGAAGATCCCACATGCCATGGAGCAACTAAGCCCATGCGCCACAACTACCGAGCCATGTGCCACAACTACTGAAGCCCGCATGCTTAGAGCCTGTGCTCTGCAACAAGAGAAGCCACTGCAATGAGAAGCCCGTGCACTGCAATGAAGAGTAGCCCCTGCTTGCCACAACTAGAGAAAGCCCATGCACAGCAACGAACACCCAATGCAGCCAAAAATAAATTAATTAATTAAAAAAAAAAAGATACTACAAAAAAAGAAAATTAAAGACTAATATCACTGATGAATATACATGCAAAAATCCTCAAAAAATACTAGGAAACAGAATCCAGCAGCTCATAAAAAGGATCATACACCATGATCAAGTGGGATTTATCTGAGGGATGCAAGGATTCTTCAGTGTACGCCAATAAGTCAATGTGATACACCATATTAACAAATTGAAGAATAAAAACCATATGATCATCTCAAGAGATGCAGAAAAAGCTTTTGACAAAATTCATCACCAATTTATGATAAAAACTCTACAGAAAGTAGGCGTAGGGGGTACCTACCTTGACATAATAAAGCCCATATACAACAAACCCACCGTAAACATCCATCTCAATGGTGGAAAACTGAAAGCATTTCCTCTAAGATTGGGAACAAGACAAGGATGTCCATTTTTGCCACTATTAGTCAACATAGTTTTGGAAGTCCTAGCCACAGCAATAAGAGAAGAAAAATAATTAAAAGTAATACATATTGCAAAAGAAGAAGTAAAACTGTCACTGTTTGCAGATGACATGATACTATACATAGAGATTCCTAAAGATGACACCAGTTAACTACTAGAGCTAATCAATGAATTTGGTAAAGTTGCAGGATACAATATTAATGCACAGAAATCTCTTGCATTCCGATACATTAACAATGAAAGATCAGAAAGAGAAATTAAGGAAACAATCCCATGCACCATTGCAACAAAAAGAATTAAAAACGCAGGAATAAATCTCCCTAACGAGGTAAAAGACTTGTATGCACAAAACTATAAGACACTGATGAAAGAAATCAAAGATGACAAAAACAAATGGAGAGATATACCTTGTTCTTGGATTAGAAGTATCAATAGTGTGGAAATGACTATACTACCCAAAGCAATCTGCCGATTCAATGCAATCCCTATCAAATTACCAATGGCATTTTTTACAGAACTAGAACAAAATATCTTAAAATGTGTATGGAGACACAAAAGACCCCAAATGGCCAAAGAAATCTTGAGGGAAAAAAGCAGAACTGGAGGAATCAGACTCCCTGACTTCAGACTATACTACAAAGCTACAGTAATCAAGACAATATGGTACTGGCACAAAAACAGAAATATAGATCAATGGAATAGAATAGAAAGCCCGGAGATAAACCTATACACCTGTGGTCAACTAATCTATGACAAAGGAGGCAAGGATATGCAATGGAGTAAAGACAGTCTCTTCAATAAGTTGTGCTGGAAAAACTGGACAGCTACATGTAAAAGAATGAAATTAGAACACTCCTTAACAGCATACACAAAAATAAACTCCAAATGGATTCGAGACCTAAATGGAAGACCGGACACTATAAAACGCTTAGAGGAAAACATAGGAAGAATACTCTTTGACAAAATCACAGCAATATTTTTTTTGACCCACTTCCTACAGTAATGTAATAAAAACAAAAGTAAACAAATGGGACCTAATGAAACTTAAAAGCTTTTGCACAGCACAGGAAACTATAAACAAGACAAAAAGACAACCCTCAGAATGGGAGAAAATATTTGCAAACCAATCAATGGACAAAGGATTAATCTCCAAAATATACAAACAGCTCATACAGCTCAATATTAAAAAAAACAAACAACCCAATCCAAAAATGGGCAGAAGACCTAAATAGACATTTCTCCAAAGAAGACATACAGATGGCCAAGAGGCACATGAAGAGCTGCTCAACATCACTAATTATTAGAGAAATGCAAATCAAAACTACAATGAGGTATCACCTCACACCAGTTAGAATGGGCATCATCAGAAAATCTACAAACAACAAATGCTGGTGAGGGTGTGGAGAAAAGGGAACCCTGTTGCCCTGTTGGTGGGAGTGTAAATTGATATAGCCACTATGGAGAACAGTATGGAGGTTCCTTAAAAAACTAAAAATAGAGCTACCGTATGACCCAGCAATCCCACTACTGGGCACATACCCAAAGAAAACCATAATTCAAAAAGACACATGCACCCAAATGTTCATTGCAGCACTATTTACAATAGCCAGATCACGGAAACAACCTAAATGCCCATCGACAGACGAATGGATAAAGAAGATGTGGTACATATATATAATAGAATATTACTCAGCCATAAAAAGAAGTGAAGTTGGGTCATTTGTAGAGACGTGGATGGATCTAGAGACTGTCATACAGAGTGAAGTAAGTCAGAAGGAGGAAAACAAATATCGTATATTAACGTATATATGTGGAATCTAGAAAAATGGTACAGATGAACTGGTTTGCAATGCAGAAATAGAGACACAGATGTAGAGAACAAACGTATGGACACCAAGGGGGGAAAGTGGCAGGGGGGATGAGATGAATTGGGGGATTGGGATTGACATATATACACTAATATGTATAAAATGGATAACTAATAAGAACCTGCTGTATGAAAAATAAATAAAATTAAATTAAAAAAAATAAACCAAATAGGGCAATTTTGCTATTGAAACATTTTGAAATTTACTAAGTGGCTAAAGTCCCCACCACCACCCCAGATTTTTATTGATTTAAGTGTATAATTAAAACATTACTACCTTTCCTGACCATTATATTAGGCTCATGCTAACATAAGGAGCCTATGTACCTATGAAATAGAGCAACCAGGAATCTGGGGGGGAGATCTAACAGATGTCTATATCTTAGAATCCTTCACAGAATCTATGAGACTTAGGCGAGCAAAATACACAAGTGATGCAAATTGTACTGTTGGCAACACCAGTTTGGCTTCAGTTTTGAGTTGCTATTACTAACATTTGGTGGTCTTACTTCACTTAATTGTTGAGCCTTAAGGAACATAGGGAATGAGAGGAATATAAGGTAATGAACACCATGGGGAAAAAATAGTGAACATTAAAGAAGTATCAAAAATGTATTGAATTTTTAAACCGAAAAAGGAGGTGATTACTTTTCTAAAACAAACTTAAAATTACTCTTTTTTAGAGCAATTATAAGAAGGTCATTGGGAGATCTATATTTGGCTTAGAGAGGATAGTGTAACTTTTTGTTGTTGTTGTTTTTCATTTTGAGTTAGGAAAGAGTTATTCTCAGGGATAGTATGAGCTCCTCTATTGCAGAAGACCAAAAAATCTATAGACTTTGTTTGTGATTCTCAGTGCTCTCTGTATCAGGTATTTTGTTAAGACTAATGTTGAAATGGGACAAGACAATGCTTGTTATTACTGGCTTCTGCTTACCCTGGAGAAATCGGAAATGATTGCTCACCCCAAGTGGAGGATTTCCTCTTGTAAATGATCCAGGAGAAAACAATCATTCATTTTGATTGCTTTAGTTTGTGATGTGAACATGGAAAACCTTCTACTTGAAGTGCATAATATAGAGATAAAAGATAAATTAATATTTTACATGAATTCTAAGTGTTCCCCAGTGTTTGATTTAGGTGAATTTGAGGTCTGATTATAACAGCAGCAAATAAGGGCTCTGGTTCTGAGTGTACACAAAAATCAGTTGCTGAAAAATCATACGGCATATACATTGGGTGACATATAACTTACTGTTCAAACTCAGACACATTTGAGAATGAAATTCATAATTTTGTTGTGACTGTCCCAGGCAAACCTTGATGTATGACCACCTTAACACATGCAATTATCCTAAATACATTCACCAAATGTTGAGAGAAATATATTTTGGCAAGTTTTACCCATGTTAGCATACTTTTTGGAAAATAAAATGAAAATAAAATCTACCTTAAAGTCAATATCTTATCCCATTTGATTTGACTCAAGAGTATTTCTTATGCTGAGTGCTAAAATTTACAGAATGGAAAAATTAGTTTTTTTGATATATCTTACCTAATAAAATCTCATTAATAGAAGTGATCATCAGAGGCAGTAATAGATGGTCAAATAGGCTAAAAAATGAGGTTACCTGTCCCAAATAATTTTATCCTTAAATTGATTTCTCTCTTAATTGCTTTTGCATCTACTGCCAGCACTGTACAATTTAACACTAGAGTTATCAAATCCAACTTACTCATTTTACAGACAGGCACGTCACTTAACTTTCTTAGAACTGTAGAATGTAGCCAGGATCGGAAGCCAGGCAGTTCTTTTCCACCATGGGAAGCTGCCTGTCTCATAGCACTCTATCATCAATACTCTAACTGTAGCTACAGAGTGGGGCTTTCTGTACCTAGTTTGTGCCCCACGGATATGCAGAGCTCAGCACCTCTTTGAGTCCCTGTAAAGAATGAGAGGAGTATTTTATTAAGGATTTCATATGGGAGACAAATGAGACATTTAACGGACACCCCCAACAAACAAATTACGACTCCTCTATTAGACACGTCTTGTAATAGACATTTCTGGAACTCACTAATATCAGGTTTTCCTCTCATTCTGGACATCTGGAAATCCTTACTTCCCAGCCCCCTTGCATTGGGTGGGAGCATGTGACTAGTTTCAGTCAAGAGGCTGTGATAGAAGTGAAATGTGCTTATTGCAGATATGAGACCGTCTGCTCTCTCTCTTCCCCAGCTACAGCAATCATGAGAAAGCCTTAGGTTTTGAGGGTAGAGACAAAAGACGGAAGTGGACTGGTTTACTGAGTATCCCACTTAAAAAGGCAATTGACCTGGATAGCTGCTCAGACCCATGGGGTGATTTGTGGGAAAAAACCCTTCATTGTGTTAAGACACCTAAAGCACTGAGCTGTGAAATTGTGTGTTGCCTCACCCTAACTTAGCTCATGCTGCCAAGGACCTGGCTCTGCTCCAGACCTTTCTTTCTGCCCCTGTGCTACTGGGATTCTGTTTTTCTGTTCTTTCTTCACAGAGGCCAATAACCTCAAGATTCTTTCTTCCAGGTATCTGCTCTTTCCTTTATTGGGCAGAGCAATTAAATCTATCTCCAAATGTGCACACACACAAAACCATCACTATGCTAATTTAAACAAAGGGGACCTCCAGTTTCCTCCTTAGAGTGCGATTTCTCTGTGTGTGTGTGTGCGTGTGTGTGTGCGTGTGTGTGTGTGTGTGAGAGAGAGAGAGAGAGAGAGAGAGAGAAATATAGCATTCTGTAGTTATTCTATGAATATTTTTATGATTATCTTTTACTAAGTCAGACTGCAAGTCTCTTGAGGATGGAAAGTTCTGAAGTTAAAGTCCATGGATAAGCTTCAAGCTCTATGAATCTCTTGAAATGATAGTCTTTTTTTTTTTTTTTTGATGTCTATGCATATGTGCACTTCTGGTTTTCATCAGATTTTCAAAGGGGTCCTTGAATTAAAAAAAAATTAGGAACCACTGGTGTAGGATCAGCCTAAGTTTGAAAAACAATGGTCCTGGTTCCAGCCCTAATACTTACTAATGTGATATAGGTTCTTAACACTGTCCTAGATTTAGCATGGCCAGAATTGGTTACTCACTCTAATTCACAAGAGGCTGAGGTATGTAAACCAGAATACAATTAATTAATTTAATCAGAACCATATATTTTAGGTACCTAGGATAATTACAGGACAGGGTATTGTCCTACTTAGTTATTTCTCCATTTAAGCAAATTATAAAAGACAGGTTATAAACTTTTTTCTAAGGAATCAGTCGTCACAAGAGATATTGTTGTCAGATGGACAGTTGGCCTGGAAGATATCCTCTCCCTTGGACCATGTTTGGACAGGCAGACTCAACAACTTCTCTTCCACCCCTTTTTCTTCTCTCTTTTCCATTCTTCTCCACACTTACCCTTCTCTTTCTTCTCTACTTCCAAGGCTGGTCAACACTAATTCTGGGAGATTTAGTACATAGTTACAGTCAGGCCTTGAAAAGCCTGGATGCCATTCTGTTATTTTAAGATAATCTCTGCTCAGATCTCATGAGCTGATTTACAATTTATAATTTAATGCTCAGACACTTGCTTAGGCTTTTATAAGGCTACTATGATATGGGATGAAGCGAGAGAAATAGGAAGGAGAAGCAGTCATGCATCAGAAGGCTGCCAAATATCTTGGCACCAAGGAAACCTGCTTGGTTTTTTTTGTGAAACATATCCAACTTGGCTTCCTCCCATTTTTAACTGGAATTCATCTTCTTTGGTATTGATGTTTGACAGCATGTGACCCTGGACATACATGAGTAGCTGGATCTATTGCTACTCTTACAGAATAGTCACCTAATTTTGGCAAATGTACTAAAAAACTAATATGTTTTTATTTGAAACTGAGATCGTATAAATACCATGGGTATCTTTAATGTGAGTCAATATCAAGATGCTTTTAATTACTGTCATAATCCAAGAGATTCTGCTTTTCATAGAACCTTGATCAAGAACATTACTTCTAAGCCTCATATTCCTCATCCATGAAATGGAGATAATAATAACAATAATCTCTAAAGTTGATGATGATAGTAACTGTCTGGCTTTAGAACTTCTATTGTCTCCTTCCAAAAACTTGTGAAACAAAAGATTCAAGCAACTATTAGATTAGATTAGATTAGATAGATTAGAGCAAGTATTGGTTTTCTTTCTCAATTTTATTACTGGAATTCTTAATCAGCTGAATAAAGTAGTTTGCCCTCAGCATAGTGTTAGTCTTCATTTATCAGTATTTGTACCTATTAATTCAGTATATATTATTGAAAAATAAAACCTTTTTCCCATTTATGCTTAAATTTCTAGATTTTTAATTCTTTGTGATTTGGGTATTTGCTATGATAATGGGAGAAAGTGAAGATTATTGAGAACTTTTCATGATCTCCTGGGGTCCATGATTCTATTGTCGGCTTTCTCTGAAAACAGTTCAAGGCTAAGAATAAAAGGGTTTAGACTCCAGAATAAAATTTTGCTAAAACAAGCAGTGCTGGAATGACAACTATACTAAAAGGAAGAGATACCAAAAGTAGAGAAATAGAAAAAATTTAGGGGTGAGCAGACCTCAAGAGGGCATAACTATCCCTTCCTTTCTTCATTCATAGAGTATTGGTAATGGGTGCATTGTTTCTCTGCTTTCTATACAATTATGGTGCAGGATCTGTTCCACCACTAGATCTGGAATGAATGACTTTTTTTTTTTTTTTTTTTTGATGTGAACGCCACTACTTAGCCCTGGATCAGACATTGGTGTTGATGTTGCAGGTTACAGAGAAGTGGGGTAGGGAAAAGGCGGCAAAGCTGGATCAATCTGCAGGCCCATGGGTTGAAGTGGAATAGATCTATGAGATCTTGTGGGTACAGACTGCCCAAGGCAGTTGGGCTTTAGGCGTCTTGCAGGTACCACAAGATGGCTGTCACAGGAGAAGTGAGAATAACCCAGCAGCAAGAGTCAACGGGGTGGACAGCCCACTGGCAAGTGACAGGGAGGAAGAGGCTTACAGTATCAGTCACATCAGGAAAAGTATCAGTGGAGCCCCCGAAAACCCAGCAAATGAGTAAGACCCATAAAAGGACTAGTATTTGGGCATTGACTACATTATGGCATCCAAGGTCATACTACTACTAATATTAGTATTACTATCCTGCATAAACTATGTGATATGAGGATCTGACAGAGAAAATTTCTGTGATACCAATTTTAGATCTGCCATTTAATTCTCTGTAATGTAGGAAAGTCATGATTCCTCCAGGTCACAGCCTCTCAATTTATCAACCGAGGAGAAATCACCTGCTTGAACATCTTCACTGGGCTGTTAAGAGGCTCCAACTAATTGCTCTGCAAATGTGAGCTGTTAACCAGGGAGGGCTGTGAGACACAGAAAGAGCCTGATGTGCGACATCTATTTCCACCTTTGATTTCTTTGATTTCTTCTGCTACAATGAATTCGTCTTTCTGGTGGTGATGAATCATTAAAAAGGAAGTTGATTGTCATAGTTAGAATTCCTTGGGTTTTTACTTTGTCCCTATGCCAAACTTCCTTTTTGTATTTTGATATTTTTACAGCTTGTCACCTACTTAATCTCTCCATTTTTCCCAGTGTGACAGTTAACTGATGTGTGAACTTGACTGGATCATGGGATGCCCAGATAGCTGGTTAAACATTTTTGCTGGATGTATTTGTGAGGGTGTTTCAAGGAGAGATTAGCATTTGAATTGGTAGACTGAGTAAAGCAGATTGACCTCCCCAGTGTGGGAAGGCCTGAGTAGAACCAAAAGGTGGGAGAAGGGTGGATATGCTCTGCCTCTGTGTCTGTCTCTGACTCAGCCTCACTGCTTGAGTTGGGACATCAGTCTTCTGCCCTTGGTACAGACTTTCAGACCTGGGTTGGAATCGACACCACTGGTTCTCAGGCTTTCAGAACTTCCAACTACACCACCCACTTTCCTGGGTCTCCAGCTTGCAGAGGGCTGACTGTGGGACTTCTCAGCCTCCATAATCACTCACATGAGCCAATACCTTCTAATAAATCAATCTCTTTCTCTCTCTCCTATTGGACCTATTTCTCTGGAGAACCCTGACTAATAAACCAGTTTTTCTCTTTGAAAATTGAAGCATTAACTATAATTCCCAGATGTCATATGTGTCATTTTTATAATCTGTCTTCTTAACCTCTAGGACATTCCTTCCCATATTTTAATGTGCATATGAATCATCTGGGAATCTCATTAAAAGGAAGATTCTCAAGCAGTAGCTCTGCATTTGTAACAAGTTTGCAGGTAATGCTGATGCTGATGGTCCATGGAATACACTTTGAAAATCATTGTTCTAAAGAAGTAATAATAATAATAATAATAATAATAATAGTTGCCAACATCTGCAGAATACTTACATTACCCAGCACTCTTCTGTTTGCTTTTAGGCATACTGACTTACTTAATCCCACAGTAACCCTATGGGGAGGTAATATTCTATTTCTGCTATTTTGTAGACGAAGAAACCAAAACACAAGGAGGTTAACTAGGTGCCCAAGGACATGTAATAATGAGTGCAGAGCGAGAAGGTTTTGAACCTAAGCAATTTGGCTTTAGAACCTAGGCACATGAAACTACTGTACTCTAGCGGCCTAAAAACTGACCATCAGGGCTTCCCTGGTGGTGCAGTGGTTCAGAGTCCGCCTGCCGATGCAAGGGACACGGGTTCGTGCCCCAGTTCAGGAAGATCCCACATGCCACGGAACGGCTAGGCCTGTGAGCCATGGCCGCTGAGACTGCGCGTCCGGAGCCTGTGCTCCGCAACGGGAGAGGCCACAGCAGTGAGAGGCCCACGTACCGCAAAAAACAAAAACAAAAACAAAAACAAAAACTGACCATCAGCTTATTTGTACTTATCATGTTAAACTATTCTTGAATTTCATAATTATTTAATTTGTTCTTTTTATTTAGAGTTTGTACAGGTAAGTGAAGGAGGGTTGGTGTCAAACTGTCTATTATGCTAGCCACTAGTCTGAATTGGAGATGAGCTGTGAGTGTAAAATACAACCTAGGTTTAAATATAATATGGAAAAAAATGTAAAATATTTTTTTAACAATTTTTTATAATGATTGCATGCTGAAATAATGATATTTTGGATGTATTGGGTTAAACAAAATATATTTTAAAACATATTTTCAAGTGGCCAGGGAGGGATATTGGGAGATTGGGATTGACATATATACACTACTATATATAAAATAGATGACTAATAAAGACCTCCTGTATAGCACAGGGAACTCAATACTCTGTAATGACCTACATGGGAAAAGAATCTAAAAAAGCATGGATATTTGTATATGTATAACTGATTCACTTTGCTGTACAGCAGAAACTAACAAAACATTGTAAATCAACTATACTACAATAAAAATTAAAACAAAAATATTTTCAACTGTTTCTACTTTTTTGTAATGAGGCTAGTAGGAATTTAAAATTCTATTTGTGACTCAGATTACACTTCTATCAGATAACACTTGGGTAGGACTCCCAATACAGGTAACTGAGCATAGCCCTTCTCCACAATTTCCTCAACGGTTAGACTCACAGCTCCTCTTTCATCATGAAACAAGACATGTCTCAAGCTTGGGGAATGTGGCTGGTCATGGGTGGGACCTGCGGGTAACCAGATGGCTAATGGACTGGCTAACCATGTCTGCCTTCCTATGGCCTGATCATTCGTTCTTGTGACAGTGCTCACACTGAGTTTCTTTGAATTCTTTATTACTAAACAAATGACTATGATTTAAGTGTGTCTGATTTTAATATGAAAAATTCTTGGTTCAGCCCACAGAATGAAACTTTGCATTCTTCCAGGACATTAGTTTCCTATCTGCAAAATGAGAGAAAGGAACTTTAAGATTCCTTCAGACTTTAAATGGTATAATTGTTTGATAAATGTTTGATAAATTGCTGATAAATGTAGGAAGATTAAAAATCTATAATGGGTGACATGTTTTAATTTCTGTGGAGGCAGGAGAGGGGAAAGGCCATCTAGTTCCCAAATATATGAATAAATGTAAAAAGCCAAACATTTTAGACTGGCTAAATAAACTCATCAGCTATACATCTTGGTAACTAGGTATTTAGTTTTCTTTGTTTCCTACTAATAAGCATTCTCAGACCACCTTAGTATACATGTCCACCTTTTTATTGCTAAAGTTATCAAACTACATGAAAAGATAATGAATGGATTTGTTTTATGCTTTAAATAAGTCACCAAAACCCAATGAAATAGGTCATAAATCACACATTTTGAGCTGGCTGTACTTTTTTGTGACTTCTGAACCACACCCAGAGGTGGAGAACAGCTGAACTGAGGCTTATTTTTCCTATTTGAAGTTCAAAGTTAATCCTATTTATTTAAAAAATTCCCATCTCAGAAATGTTTTTCAAGCATGAAATCATGTGGATATGAGATTTTTAAAAATTGTCTGATATAACACAAAATAAGAGATATAAGTAACGATTCTGGAGTACAATGAGTGAGAGCCATTTTTATCCAATCTTTGGGAAATAACAGTTTCAGTCAATGTAATTACTGACTTAAAGCTTTATGACCTAACTAAATATGTCAACACATTTTTAATCTCTTTGAGGCTTAGGAGAATATTAACTTGTTCCTATAAATTTTTTCATTGTTTTGAAAATTTCCATAATACAACCTAAAACTTTTGGAGTAATTTGTTCAGTTACTAGTTTAGTATCCTCTGGCAGAAGAGTAGATACTAAAACTCTGGAAAAATAAATGTCCTGAAGGCCAGTCTTCCTTCAATTCCTATTAATTTCAGACTTTAGTTCTATGTTAATTTGTTTGTAATTTTTAAGCCCTTATCTTAATAAAGATAAGTCCTTATTTTAATATCAGTTCATTAAATAGAGAATGAGAAAAGCAAAGGCAAATAAGTTTTTGGACAACTTTTAAAACCTAGAACTTATTTTAAATATCAACCTGACATTTTGTACTTTAGGGTTTGGCCTCAAACACAGTTTAAACCAGATGGTAAAAGGACACAATAGATTATGATGAATTCTTAGTGAATTTTAGTGAAGCACTCAAAATATAATAGGATATATTTACTAAACCATTTTATATTCAAGTTCTCATCTGTGCTACATTTAATGAAGTCATTTGGTACTTTCAAAAAATTTAACATGGTGATAATTCACCTGCTAAATTTTTTTAAAACAAATAAATTGTCTCAAATGTTAAAACATATTTAATAATATTAAATCATTATACAGTTTGGACATAGGTTGAACTTCTCTCTACAAGGAGTTTAATTTCAGTGTACTATAGATTATTCATGTTCATACAATCATTCCCTCTCTTTTAAATAAACAACTTTGGCATTCATTTCATTGCTTGCCTAAAAGTATAAGACTTAAAAGTATAATTTCTACAGTTATTTCTTTTTGTTTGTTTCCCTTATAAGAAGCAGCAAACTTTCGTTTTAAAAGGGATTCACGGGGCTTCCCTGGTGGCTCAGTGGTTGGGGGTCCGCCTGCCGATGCAGGGGACGCAGGTTCGTGCCCCGGTCCAGGAGGATTCCACATGCCGTGGAGCGGCTGGGCCCGTGAGCCATGGCCGCTGGGCCTGCGCGTCCGGAGCCTGTGCTCCGCAGCGGGAGAGGCCACGGCAGTGAGGGGCCCGCGTACCACAAAAA
>NW_006799735.1:717941-720618 GCF_000442215.2 Lipotes vexillifer
AAAAAAAAAAAAAAAAAAAAAAAAGGGACTCATTACTAAGAAGAAAAGATCTAATCTAAGAATAAATGCAAACCTTGTAGGAAGAATAATCATGGCACCAAAGTTATTACAGTAATAATTTATTCAGAACGGAGCATCTGTGTTTGAAGATGGCTACAAATGGGAATGGAAAATATTGAGAGAAAAGAACAACACATATTTTGAGGATGAGTTGCCATTTCCTTTTGTAAGGACTTGGTCATGCCATAGGTGTTATTTCTTTAAAAGGTCTAGTTAAATTTCTTCATGTGTGGTGGTCTGCCTTCTCATGGGCCAGAGTAATATACAAAAGATCCATGTGACTTGTAAAGAGAACCTCAGCTGCCAGAGAATAAAGTATCTTTTAAGTTAACCTAGTATTAAAATCTTAATATGTATTCATGAATGTAATAACTTCTCACGGATTGTAGCCCTTGTCCAAATATTTAAAGAGTTCTTAGGTGTGGTTGTTTCATTAATTTCCTTCTTATCTCCCTTTACCCCTTCTCTCTATTGCAAAATAAACACAGCTTGCCTCTTGATATTTTCCTTGACCTCTCTTTTTAAAATACTTTAGAATTAACTCATAGGCAATGAACAGAAATCCCCTCTTTGCTCACATATTTTTCCATTAAAATCTTCTTTATTATATACATAATATGAATTTTTTAAAGAAGAAAAATAGAGAATATAAAAGATGACTAGAGAATAGAAAATACAGAACAGAAAAAAAAACATTAAATATTACTTGTAATCCCATCACGATGACATAACACTATTAATATTTGGAAGACTAATTCTCCAGTCATTTCTCAGATATATGTATTTGTGTGTGTGTGTGTGTGTGTGTATATATATATATATATATATATATATATATATATGTATATATATTATATATACTGTATATATAAAATACATGTAACATATTAATCTAAAAAGGTATTTATTTTAATAAAGTGGGATATAGTGCCACTTAAAAAACTTTATATTGCTCTTTAATCATTGTAGTGCTGTCTCTTTTGCTCAAGTAGACAGTAATCCCCTTTGGGACAATGTCTGTGCTGAATTAACTTGGAATTTCTATTGTTACGTATAGAATTATGTACAAAAATATATACTCACTGTTTTAGAACAATCTCATATATATTTTGACCATGAGTTGTCTCTGGAAAGTATTCCCTAAAGGAGAAAAGGAAAACAACTAGATTCTATCCCCTCAATATATGATTAAGAGTGAACCAAGGGCTTCCCTGGTGGCGCAATGGTTGAGAGTCCGCCTGCCGATGCAGGGGACACAGGTTCATGCCCCGGTCCGGGAAGATCCCACATGCCGCGGAGCGGCTAAGCCTGTGAGCCATGGCTGCTGGGCCTGCGCGTCCGGAGCCTGTGCTCCGCAGCGGGAGAGGCCACAACAGTGAGAGGCCCGCATACGGCAAAAAAAAAAAAAAGAGTGAACCAAGCAAAATGAATCTAAGCAATGGATAATATAGGATTTCAACTATAATCATGATTACAGTTAGTGATATGCATACAAAGTCATTGTATAGACATGATAAAATAAGTATTTGACATTAAATAGGTGGCTTCAAGGAAATTTTATTTTTGCAGTTTATTTATAGTTCTCCTGTGAGTCCTGTTTCATTCTTCAGGGGAGGTGTATAGAAAATATCTACTGGGGTATCTTTTCAGCCCATGAGCCTCTCCTACGGTATGAGTTAGGAGAGACCTACTTGCTGGTATAAAAGTTAGACCCCAAAATGCATTACTTAAATATGCTAAAAGTTTATTTCTTCCAAGTAACACTAATGAGTAGTTTGGAAAGTTTGGCAAAGCAGCCCTATTCCACCTAGTCAATTAGAAATCCAGGTTGCAGAAGTTCTACTAACTTAAATATATAGCCTCTAAGGTCACCCTATTCCAGTCAGCCCTAAAAGGAAGGAAACATATATAAGTTTTATAAGGGCCTGTGTCTTAAATTGGCACATGTCATTTTCAGTCACTCTGTGATGAAAACTCAGTCACTCTGCTATACTCAGCTATAAAGTAAACGGAGACATATAGTCCAATGGTGTTCCAAGAAGAAAATATAGATTTTTATCTACATTGTGAGCTACTAGCAGTCTTTGCTACATCTCTTTTATGAGAATTGCCCCTGCCTTTCCAGGGATGAGATGCACCCTCCTATTATGTTTATTAATGTGTAACCTTTCTCCCCACCCCCACTGATTTATCAATAGTGAACACCTGACATGTCATAAGCTGGGCCAATCAGATTCAGATTCTCCTTCCAGGGAATTAGAAAGTAGGATCCAATTTCTGTATGTGGCTGGAACTATAGCCATTTAACTCATGAGGTTCCAGGACAGAGAGCAGGTAGGAGATGGGATGAGAATGAAGCAAAATAATGCAAAAAGGACATGAGACAGAGATTGGATTTCTGCTGACTTTCCAATTGCTGATATTAGTCCCTGCCTGACATCTGACTGGTTACTCTGACTGATTCATGAAATGAATTTATATCCCATACATTAATTCTCATTTTTTGATTAAGTTGACTCAAGTTGATTTCTGTTACTTTAAACCAGATTTTTGACTAACAGAGGGTATGTTGGTGAAAAAGTTTCTACTGAATGGGAAAGAGGTAGACAAGACCATT
>NW_006799735.1:720654-726517 GCF_000442215.2 Lipotes vexillifer
GGAAAGAGTTAGACAAGACCATTATTAACCTTGTTTTCAAATGTTAAGTGTCTGCCTTTCATGAAATGATACCTGACTGAGCTTTCCCCCATCTGCAAAATATGAACAATAATTTACACCTTTCAGTGTTCTTACAGATTTTTAAAAAATAAAACACAGAGGACAGTGCCAGACATATGCTCAGTATGTATGCTCAGTAACTGATAGTTCTGATGATGATAAAGAGGACGATGATGATCATGTTTACAGATATCAAATGGCACTTGCTTTCTGGTGTATATCTTTCAGTGGACCCAGTGACCTACACCTGTCCCTGAGGTTGTATTTTCTCAGATTTCCAGGTGAGACCAAAAGCAAGTGAAATGTGATGTGCCTAATTAAGGAACCTGAACCTTCGTGTCAACTTCTGTCAGCTGGTCTATAGCTAAAGGTCATCTAAAGACCAGAAAATATTTTAGAAAAACTCATCCTAAATCAAGTAGTGCCAATTGTATAAAGGGAGAAGTATTTTACCATTTTCTCAGATTTGTTTTTGGCAAACATCATTTTAAGTCCACTTTCCAGAACAAGATTATATCTATAACTTCACATTGTTACAAAGTGCCTTTAAAAATATGAAAGATCGAGAAACTAAAAGATTTGAAAATATATCTGTCACTCCTAAAAAAGGTAAAAATGGCAGGTGTGATTTAAACTGTCTTAATCTATCTCCACTTAATCAACTCACTGAATTAACCATCACTCTCCAGGGCAGATACAATCGAAGTGTACTTAATTTAATTCCATTTAACCAAGTCACTGAATTAACCATCATTCTTCATTCTTACTATATTGCACATTGACAGATGCCTACATAATCTTGCATGATCATAGCCAGTGGGCCAGTCTTTAACACATGCATAGAATAAATGCTTTTGAATGAGAAATAAATGATTGGAATAAAGTTGAAAATTCTAAAAGAGGCTGGCACTTAGAGTGCTTAAAACACACACACACACACACACACACACACACACACATACACACACAAACACACACTTTAAGAATAAATCAAACAGGGAAATGTTGATGCTATTGTAGGAGTGTGGTATTTGCAGTTAGATGACCGAATTTTAATCTGTCAAGCCATGTTCAAAAGAAAGTCCTTGGTGATGAGTCAAAATGTTGTTCAATGACTGTACATTCATATATATATACACATATATATATGAATATATATATGTGTACATATATTAGGCTTAAAAGTCTAAATGACCCATATATTTATATTTACATACACACACACACAGTGGAATACTACTCAGTCATAAAAAATAATAAAAATTTGCCATTTGCAACAATATGGATGAAACTGAAGGGTATTATGCTACGTGAAATAAGTCAGACAGGGAAAGACAAATACTGTCTTTCAATACCATATATTATCACTTATATGTGGAATCTGAAAAATTAAATGAATGACTATAATAACAACAAGATTAGCTACTTATGTTTGAGGGACTATATACTGAACAAATATATTGTAGTGATTAAGTTAATGATATACATGGGAGTTCCCTGTACTATGCTTGAAGTTCCTATTCTTGTTTGAAATTATTTCAAAATAAAAAGTTATTTTTAAATACGTCTAAATGATATATCTTTTTAAATGATAACCCCCTCTAACTTTTTTTGATTAATTGGCTAATTGCCTATCCCAATCATGTCAAATGAGAGGGGAATTACTGTCTTATTACTTGATGCTTTTTGTAGCAGATTATTTTTCAGTTCATAGAATATTTATTAACAATATTTAGACTTTTGAGGAAATTGTGGTTATTCTTTCCTTTAATTCAGATAAACCATGCCATTAGGAGAAGAATTTCTCCAAGAATGCTGTGATGTGTTTAAATATCAGAGAAATGGAGTACAGTTGCCTAAGAGTATATCTTATTCAGGATTCTAGAGCTACACATGATGGCAAAAGCAGATACACAGGAAAATAAGGGAAATAGCCATAGATATCCTGAACCTGTGTACTTGCAAGTTCTAGGGAGGGCACAAAAGTAACAATGAACTTGATAAAAAAGCAAGTAGTGGGCTTCCCTGGTGGCACAGCGGTTGAGAGTCCGCCTGCCGATGCAGGGGACACGGGTTTGTGCCCCAGTCTGGGAAGATCCCACATGCCGCTGAGCCTGTGCATCCAGAGCCTGTGCTCCACAATGGGAGAGGCCACAACAGTGAGAGGGCCACGTACCGCAAAAAAAAAAAAAAAAAAAAAAAAAAAAAGCAAGTAGCAATAAAAGTGCCAATTCATAATACCCCAAGTCAGAAGCATTCCCAATATTGATATACAACCCAGAGGAAATATTTTTATTTTATTAAATTAGTTCTCCTCCATGACAAAAACTGCAAGGTCAAAAGACCAAAACTAGAAAAATAATATTGCCAACTCATATCACAGACAATGACAATATAAATCAATTTGAAAATGACCAAGAATCCAACAGATAATGAGCAAAGAGTACAAATACAAATATGAACGTAAAATTTACAGAAAGTGAGCTGTAAATGGTCCTTAAACATAAGTAAAGACTTCACCTTCAAGTATGAAAACTGCTAATTAAACCAAAACTGATATGCCATTTTTTATTCTTATAAGACTGGCAAAGATCAAAAGTTCATATAGGACTGATGGACTTTCCTGGTGGTGCAGTGGTTAAGACTCTGCACTCTCAATGTAGGGGGCATGAGTTCGATCCCTGGTCGGGGAACCAAGACCCTGCACGGTGCAGCCAAAAAAAAAAAAAAAAATTCATATAGGATTGAAATAGCTAAAGCTAGAAATAACCAAAATGTCTAAAAAGAATGGAATGGAGGAAGTAACTATGGTATATTTCTTCTGTGAAATCCTATACAGCATTAAATAGGATTGAATTGGCGTTACATGTGAAAATATTTACAAGTGTGTACTGTGAAAAATAAGACATAAAAGATGCATATGGTACAATTCCATTTTTTCTACTGATTAGGAGTACATATATGAGTGATAAAATATATGAGTGATAAAATAGCAAGAAAATTATTAACATAAAAGCCATGAGAATTTTTACCTCTGGAAGGATGAATGAGGAAAGATTGGGAGTGAACATGTGGGAGCTTCTGGAAGGTTAGAAATGTTTTGAATTTTACCTGAATTGTAGTTACACAAGAGTCTGCTTTACAATTATACTTTAAATTGTGCCTATGTTTTACACTCTCTTCTGTTATAGCACAGGAATATATATTTCCAAGAAGAGAAAAAAACCCACAATGACCAACAAACCTGTGAAAAGATTCCTGACCTAATTTGTAATAATAGAAAAGAGAATTAAATGAGATGCAATTTTATACTCACAGATTTGCAAAGGCTAAAAAGTATCATAAGAATGTAGAAAAGTGGTAGCAGCAGTGTAAATCCGTATAAGCACTTTGGAAAACAATTTGGTATCATCTAATAAAGTTGATGGTGCTCACACCCCATGACTCAGCATTTCCACTATTAGATACATTTTGTAGAGAAACTCTACCTCACATGCAGGAGACTTATATAGGAAAGTTAATGGTGCTGTTATTTACAAGAGCAAAAAATTGGAAACAATTCATGTTTTACCACAGGAGCATGGATAATGCCATATAGTCTCTATGTAATGATGAAAATTAATGAACTATCATTATGTGCATTAACATAGATGAATGACACACTGATATAAAAAGTATGTTGTAGAAAAATACATGCAGTATGATTTTTTTTTATTACTACTCAAACACATGTAATGTGAAAATAAGTAATCATATATATACATTTGTGGTAAGATATTAAAGAAAATAGAGTGTTAAATATAAAATTTAATCTAAAAAAAACTCCCAATGAAAAGAGGAAATTTGATTGGAGAGCGATGCACATGGATTTTAAGTTTATGGGTAATATTCTTTATCAAGTTGTGAGGTAGATATATGAGTATTGATTTTATTATTATTCTATGTACCTTTCATATGCTATATAGATGAATATGCTATATATACACATACATGTATGCATGACATGTATTTATGACACAATCTTTAATTTAAAAGAATTAATGAGAAAGAAAAATAAGATGATCCTTTATACATTTTTTAAATTATTATTTTTTTTAAGATTTTATTTTTATTATTTTTTAAAAATTTATTTTGGCTGCGCAGGGTCTTAGTTGCAAGCATGCGGGATCTTTTAGCTGCAGCATGTGGACTCTTAGTTGCGGCATGCATGCGGTATCTAGTTCCCAGACCAGAGATCAAACTGGGCCCCCTGCATTGGGAGCGTGGAGTCTTACCCACTGGACCACCAGGGAAGTCCCGATCCTTTATATATTTAAATGGAATAATCTTCAAGATAAATTAAGTGGATATGTGTATAGGATGCTATGATTAGTATAAATAAAAGGGCAAAATGAGAATAAATACACATTTTGCTTATTTGTATATTGAACATCTTTAGGAAGTTACACAGGAAACTGATAGCTGGGTTACCACCTGAGGAATTAGGTATTTGAAAGGCACTTATGTGGGAGGGAGAAATTCCATTGAATGCCCTTCTGTAACTTTCAACGCTTGTACCAACCAAATACATTATAATTATTACAATAGCTGCAGTTAAAATTTTTTAAATAAATTATAATATCCCACCCAAATTTTCTGGTTAGAATGTGTTCTGTGATATACCTAAATGGGTGGGAAAGGAGAATCTGACTTATAGTCTACTAACAAAGGATGAAGGCATTCTATCCCTGGCCTTCTTGCCTAGAGGGCACAGCAAAAGGATATACTACTTTTGCTGCCAGAAAGGAAGGAGAATTCGGGAAGGCATGCTGTGATTATTATCTTTACAAATTGCAAATGATAAGCATGAAATAGAAGAATGGGGCTGAATTCAGTTAATGTCAAACCAGAAAATCACACCAAATGTCAAATTTTCCCAGACGCTCTCATTAACAACACTTATGCCAGTCACATACATTGGTTTATACAGAGATCAGCCAAAATTTCCAAGTTACTGGCTATAATCTGACTTTCTAACAAAAACTAGTTTATTGTATCCATGCAAAGCCCAAGGTTGAGAACACAGAATAACAGTAGCAAAGAACGAATACTGTGAGCCAAAGTAAATCCACTTATTTATGACATAGCTTAATCAGTTTTTGGAGGCTCATATTTTATAGCACCATCCCATGATTCTGGAATTTTCCTTCAATTAACAATTGTACAAAATTTACCAAATATATCATTTAGTTGTCTAAAATTGACAAAGCCTTCGTTTTTATAAAATGATTATTTTGTAATTTAACATTTAACTAGTGTTTTTTAAAATGCTTTTGGGTAGGACAGAGCCAATTTACTCTTACTTTGCTTGTTCTTCAACCTTCTGTACTGTCATGAGGGTTGTCATTTTAAACTTTCTGAGTTAGTATCTAAAAAGAGGTGGGGTTTCGGTTTCGGTCGGAGCTCAGGGAGAGGACTGGGGTTGGCGGCTTGAACATAGCCCGAAGGGGTTAGTGCGCCACGGCTAGCCGGGAGGGAGTCCGGGGAAAAGGCTGCACCTGCTGAGGAGGCAAGAGACTTTTTCTCGCCTCTGTGTTTCCTGGTGCGCGAGGAGAGGAGTTTTAAGAGCGCTGCCTAAAGGAACTCCAGAAACGGGCGCGAGCCGCGGCTAAAAGCTCGGAAACCAGAGACTGGCGTGAGCCGCGGCTGAAAGCTCAGACCCCAGAGACGGGCGCAAACCGCGGCTAAAAGCGCGGACTCCAGAGATGGCCGCGAGCCGCGGCTGAAAGCTCGGACCCCAGAGACGGGCGCGGGCCGCGGGTCG
>NW_006799735.1:732673-753050 GCF_000442215.2 Lipotes vexillifer
AAAAAAAAAAAAAAAAAAAAAAAATCAGTGGTTGCTGGGTGTGGGGGAAGAAAGGGATGAATACATAGAGCACAGAGGATTTTTAGGACAGTGAAACTATTACATGTGATCTATCATGATGAATATATATTATACATTTTCAAAACCTATAGAATGTACAACAGCAAGAATGAACCCCAATGTAAAGTATGGACTTCAAGTGATAATGATTTCTCAGTTCACTGATGGTAACAAGCATAGCACTGTGGTGGAGGTGTCCTTAGTGAGGGAGGCTGGAGTGGGGCTGGTGAAGATGGGAGTAGATAGAAATTCTCTATTTCTACTCAGTTTTGCTGCAGACTGAAAACTGCTCTAAAAAATAAAGTTTATTAACTAAAAAACAAAAAACAGAAAAAGATGAGTCAAGAGGGTACGGGTGCCAATAGAAAAAAAAAAAAAGAGGTGCTCATGTTACCAATCTTGATATATTTACAGCATATAATTACACAAGTAGTCAACAAACATTTCTGTGCCTACTACTTTTAAAATAGCATATCAAGAGATAAAAAGACATAGAAAAGTACTATATAGATTCTTTCCAGTAGATTTGTTTGCCTGGAGGGCCCAGCTACACTGTGACTGGTAATGAAAGGTAAGCAAAGGAAAAGTAGATAAATTACTTGTCGTATAAGTGTGTAGCATCTAGGGCTTATTTAGAAATCTGATAGTATTTGGAGCTATCTGAATTCCATAAGGCTTAAGGGCAGAAGGAACATTTTCCCTTGATCTTGGAAGCCGAGAATGATTTTTTTTTTTTTCTTCTGTGGTACACGGGCCTCTCACTGTTGTGGCCTCTCCCGTTGTGGAGCACAGGCTCCGGACGCGCAGGCTCAGCGGCCATGGCTCACAGGCCCAGCCGCTCCACAGCATGTGGGATCTTCCCGGGCCGTGGCACGAACCCGTGTCCCCTGCATCGGCAGGCGGACTCTCAACCACTGCGCCACCAGAGAAGCCCCCGAGAATGAATTTTATAATAAGGAGGAGAACCAAAAAGAGGGAAGAGCATGAGCTAGCTAAGATTGGTAGAATGAAGTAAATGAAGTAGGTATTTGGAAAACCAGAAGCTATGCCTTAAATAGCCAGTTACAGGATCTCAGAGAAGTGAAATGAAGTCAGACTAGAGGCCATGAAAATTACGCTAAGTCATTTACATTGTGTTGTTGCTAATTTGTTCATGGGGAACCATTACATGTTTTTTTAAAAATAGTTACTTAAATATGAACATTTTATTTAATAGAAGAAATATTTGGCCAGAGTAGATTAGTGAACAGATCTTTTTTTAAAAAATTGTGATAAAATACGCAACATAAAATTTACCATCTTAACTTTTTAAGTATCCATTTCAGTGGCATGAGTACATTCACACTGCTGTGCTGCCATTACCACCATCCATCCACAGAACTCTTCCATCTTGCAAAATGGAACTCTGTACCCAATAAATAAAAATTCCGCATTCTCCCCTCCCCAGACCTTTTTTTTACTAAATATGAAATAAAATAACAGACACAAAAGGCAAAACATTTTCCCAAGGGTGTTGAGAAATATATAAGATATAATGAGTGGGTTTGCTTGCTGTACCCTATTTACATGTTTCTTTCTTATCATTTCTCTCTCTATATATATATACATGGGGGGAAGGGAGAGAGAGAGAGATTTACACACAAGCATACACTATATATATGTATATAGTGTATGTATGTGATACATATATCACATATTTCTTAGATCTAAGAAATTAAAAAGGCTAAGGAAAGAATATGGCTGAATTGATCAAGAAGGGAATAGATTTCATTAGCAAGATGCCCTAGAGGTTAGCCATCATGGGCCTTGACCAGTAATACCAACGATTCAACATAAAATACAGTGGTTTTGGACATAAAATAACATTTAGGCAGAACATAAAAGGGTTGTATCAGATAATACAGTAAGAGGGAATAGATCCACTTTTACTATCATCTGGCTGATGTATTGACAGTGCTACAACCTAGGAGAAAAGGATCTAGTTTTCATTTTTACTCGCATACAGTATACCTCCAGGCCAGAAGCTCTTTCACTGCATCATTGCCAGAGAGGGGCCTTGGATGGCTGGGGAACCAATGAATGTATCCAGTTACTTTGTTTTAACAAGCTTCTGTGGAAACAGGAGCAGACCAGGAAATTTCAAATGAGCCAATAGTCTTCACTGAGCACACACAATGTATGCAGCCAGGTTCTAGGTTTTACAGATCATGGTTTTTAGCGTGATGTATAATCAGGAAGGATAAAGTTTTACATCTTACAGGAATATGTGGTTATATCTAACAACAATATTATGATATTTCCATATTTTGTGGTATTGCCATGGGAAAACACAAATTTGTTTTCATGAGTTTACTGCAAAATCAGCTGTCATATATGCCTTAATTTAAAGATAATTAGCCTTTTTTTTTTTTTTTGGTAATTGGAAACTTGAGGAAGAACATTGTAAGATAACCCAAAGTAAACAAACCCAGTTGGCAGAGTAAATTAGTTTTGATTTACATGAGATTTTATATGCTTAGAGATTTTGGGTTGAAAGAAACTGAACTTTTTGAATTCTAAAAACAATTTTAGTGCATTTTATTTCTTATGTTTGCCTGATATTGACTTTGTTGCTTTTTATTGTTATCATCAACTTTCCCAAGCCTTTAAAAGGCTGCCTTTTCATATATCTTATGGTCATTAGACTTACTAAAGAAAGAATTCAGTTCTACTTGGTAGAAGATATGTTGGTGATCTATAAATTATGTGGCAATAATTTCATTTTGTGACAAATGTAATAATGAAAGTCATTCTCACAGGATTGGAAAATCATGGTTTTATTAGACATTATGTTTTCCTGAACCTGAGGGTGACATTCCAGTGTGACCACGTAATCCCTAGATTGGAACTGACTTTACAAAGTCTTGACTCAACCATTTAGGAGAGTAAGCTGAGTGGAGGAAGGACTGGGCAGGGTGTGAGGAATTCTATCTGCTAACGTTTGGGCGTTGTGGCTGTTAATATCACACGAGCAAGAGAAAAAGAACTCTGGGCTCTCTTCTTTGCTTGTTCATCAAATCATGATTTCCAAACCAAGTTTCTTACAATAATTTTATATTTTAGTTACATTTTGCTTATTGTCTTTATCAGAAACAGAGACAGATTTACGTAGTAGCCCCAAAGTTTTCAATTAAAGCCTGGCAACACTCCTTATTAAAGAATGTTCATGGCTAATCACTGAATGTAAGGCAATGATTTTCTACGTTTTTGTTGTTGTTTCAAAGTATTGGTTTGAGGAGATTATGGTCCTTTTCAGAAAATTGCTAACAAGACAGGAACTTTTTCCAGATAAATCCGCGTATGTACCTACATTCACAATTATATACAATTTCAAGGGTCCTTCCATTTCCTGAATTATATCCATGTACCCCTAATTTAGAACCTGAAGCTTGAAGCACCGAATCTATGCTTTTCAAGTGACCCTCTACAACTAGAGTATCTCCTGTCTCAATCTCTTCTCTCACTATTTTATAAAATTAAGGTTCTACTTAAGTCAATATGATTTCCTTACTGTCTCCAAAACAAGTCATATTGAACTCTACCTACAATCTCATGCTGTCATCCTCCCTGGCCCTTGGACAACTTTTGTGTTTTCTTCTCCTTTAATCCCAGGTTCTAGAAAATCAAAGTTTAAATTAGTCTTTCCAAGAAAAAAAAAATTCCTGATGTCAGCTCACAGTGCATTCTCCTTTCTCTGCATTTTTAATTTGTGACACGCTGCATATTGATGAATATACTACAGTATCTTAAAGTAGTAATATTTCCCTGGGTGTGTGGTAGAGACCCTCAAGAAAACTATGAACTCCAGTAGCATAGTGTTACACTCCACACTTGGATCCATTCAGTTAGAAACTCTTCTATGAAGAAAGATGCTGTTGGGATGCTACTGACTTCATTGTGAAGTGTTCTCTTTAGGAGAACCAGCTGTGGCAACATTCTGGTTGTATATTACCCTATCACTTGATTTGTTTTCTTTCATGGTTATCTGAATTTCATAGCTAATTTCCCTCTCCTCTGTTTGCTAGAAGCTTAGAGCCAAATTGGTGGAATTTTAGCAGCAGTATAGGGCTTCATGGCATGTTTTCATTTTGTTTTACCACATTTTATTTTCCTTTTATGAAAATTTCCTCATGGTGTTTATCTTCTGATAATATATTAATGTTTTTGAAACAATCTAAATGTCCTTCTTGAAAAAAGTCAGAAAAACACACAATAAATAAAACATATTATTTGCTTCCTCTAATGTGTTATGGCAATGCTTGAAGAGGATGAATGGTTACCAAAGATCAGGTGAGGGTGGGAGGAAGGAAGACATGCATAGATTGGAATATTAGTTTTACTAATTTCAAAAGGAGTAATTTTAATTTACAGGTTATAATAATTTGGATTAAAATACTAATTTTTCATCTCAGACATTCTTCATTCCTCATTCCTGTTATAGTTGTCTCTATAGGACTTATACCTGGCATATCTCTATTTGCTCTTTGTTCATCTGTATCCTTCTGCTGGAATATCAGCTCCATGAAGGTGAGAATTTATTTTGTTCCTCACATATCCCCACAAACTTTAACAGTGCATGGCCCCAATTAAATACTCCATAAATATTGAATGAATGAATAATTTTAAAATCACAACAATATCCTATGGATACAGGGTAGAAATAGTCCCACTAAACTGGAAACGTATGTCTTTTTAGTTCTACGTGTTCCAATAGCAGTTTTGTGGATTTGGCTCATTACAATATCTTCCAACTTTATTACCTTCTTTTATTTGTCTCATGATGATTTTGGATTAGATAGACTATAAGATATAATGCCAAGTTCTTTTCTCAAATTCTATTAATAAAGATTTTTTAAAAGTGTTTATTAATCAATTAGAATCCATGGAAATAGGGCTGTTTCTGAAAATTCCCCATATTATCTTTTATAGTACTTCTGAAAAGGTCTTTATTTCTGAGTCAGTATCTTTTACTTTCCATTTTTTAAAGATTACAAAGTCTCCTACATGCAGGTCTGCAAACCTAAATTGATAAGACAGACCTTAACAGCTTTATTCTGTAGCAGTTTTGAATAATTGTTTTTGATTTGAAAGATATTAACAATGGCTCTAAGTGTAATGAGAATCTCTTAGGTTATGAAGTCAGGTGAAGTAAACATGGATCAATTATTTGATGATTTTTATGAATGAGGACAGCTGTGTTCTAAAGCTAGGAATATGAACAATTAACATTTACAATTCCTTTTCATTACTGGTGGACTTTCACCATTTATTTACATTATCTTTACATTTCTTTAGTTCATTTCCCTTGCAGCTGTGTATAATAATGGTCTGATTCGGTTCTGTTTTATACACATTCTTCAAAAATTTCATCATTTTGAGCTCATTTTCAAAGCAGGAAGTAAATGAATTCTCTTCAGGACAAAGACATATGAGATAGGTGATATTTACTCTAAAAATCCTGCATTTTGTCCATTTGTATCAACACTTCCTCATTTACCATGTGCTAGGCTCTAGGGGTCTCTGAAGGTGAACAAGCCCTTACTGAGCTCAATCTAGTGGGAAGAACAGACACACACATGTCAAGAGTTCACAGCTAAAGTGGTGAAGTAGCAGTGAGTACAATGAAGAGCACGGAGGAGACAGTGACAAAAGCCAGCATTTGATGAGGTAAGGGAGTGGGGCAGAAAAAAGAGAATTTGCAAAGTCACAAAGGAGCTTTGGAGCACAAGAGATCACACTGTGCCAGGCAGAGAATTCTCTTCTATTCCTAGTTGGTTGGGTGTTTTTTATCAAGGCATCTATGAACACACACAGCTAACATCATATTTAATGGTAAAAGACTGAATGCTTTCCCCCTAAGATCAGGCAGAAGACAAGATTGTCTGCACTGCCAATACTGTACTGGAGGTAGTGTACATGCAGTAAAATTTTGCTAATTATTGTCAACATACTCTCCAAAAATCTCATCCCATTTCAAACTATCATAAGAGTATTAGAATGCCTTGTTCCTTATCCTATCACAAAACATTTTGACCTCTACAATCTGTGAAAAAATGGTTATATATTGAGGTTTTAATTTGAACTGCTTTAATTATAATTGAGGTCGAACATTTTTTATATGTAATCTATTTCTGCAAACTGTCCATTTGTGTTGTAACCCATTTTTATTTGCTGTTGGTTTTTTGTATTGATTTATGAAAGCTTTTTATATATTAAGAACTTTCAGCCTATATATTTTACATATAAATGTTTTACAAGCATTTTTTGTTTGTAATTAGACCTTGCTCATGATATTTTTTACCATCTTAAATATCTAATTAAACGTATCTGTTTTCTGTGTTTTGTATCTTTTTTAGAAAGGGCTTCCTGCTTTCAAGTTTTAAAAAATAAATCCCCTACTTATTTTATTTTATTTTATTTTATTTTTTTGCAGAACGCGGGCCTCTCACTGTTGTGGCCTCTCCCGTTGCGGAGCAACAGGCTCCGGACGCGCAGGCTCAGCGGCCATGGCTCATGGGCCCAGCCGCTCCGCGGCATGTGGGATCTTCCCGGACCGGGGCACGAACCCGAGTCCCCTGCATCGGCAGGCAGACTCTCAACCACTGCGCCACCAGGGAAGCCCCCCTACTTATTTTTATAGTATTCAAATTTTGGCCCATCCAAAATTATGATATAAAGATGGGGATAGGAACCCCCAAATAGTTAACCAGTTACTCCTTCCCTATTTAAAAAACTGTGTATAAATATAACTTCTTATCATGTTAAAATGACATTTTATCATTAGAAAATTACTCTGTGGGTTTTAAAAACATGTGTGTTTGGGTTCTTTGTCACATTCTGTTCCATTGTTCTATGTAGGAAGACGGAGTCCACCAGGGGCCCTGATTGTGCCCGCACAATCTTGCAGAGTGTGTTGCAAGGCTTATACATATCCTGAAACAGCTATTTCTGTAGCTATCTACATAGGCAACTGATTAGATCAATAATAACCATCCTATAACTGCTCACTTCCTGGGGCAGGGGCTTGGGGAAACTGGCTTGTTCATTGCTTGCTACAATGTTTACTGTTTGCTCAAAAATGCTGCGCCCTTTGCCCTGGATTCATTTCACTGAATAAAACTGCCTCTGCAGGTGTCATCTGGGCCCAGTGCACAATCCTGGTGGAACTTAGGGGCAAGAGTAAGCACTGCAAATATGCTGAATGACAGTAAATTCACCAAGACAAGTGTGATCTTGCAGGTCCTTATTAAGGTGGTCAGTCCCTCTTTTCCAAACTATACTTATTTATTTTACTATATAAAATTAAAGTAAGTTATTGATTCCTATACAATTTAAATTAGTTGAAAATTTCAGAACAAGCCAGATTTTATCTCAGGCTACTACACTAATTTTCACTAATTTATCAGTCCTACTATAATATAAGCTTATAATATAATCTTTATAATATAATGAAATATGAAAATTCTTCAGAATATTGGTGATTATAAATAATGCCTTGAATTTCCAAAAGGGTATTCTGAAAGCTGACCTCAGGTGACTGTAATATACAAGACTGGTAAAATACTAGATTTTTAGAAATAACTGTCTTCAATAGTCCCCAAACACTCATCAAAACAAAATTATCTGACACAAACAAAAACAAATTAAGAAGTGCTAAAATGGGGTATAACAAGAGCAAAATCTCTAGGAAGACAACACAATGACCAGGGAGTTACTTGATCAATCAGGAATAATGGAGAATAAAATAAAATAATTAGGAGTAAGAAATTGATAGATATTTCCCTTTAAGATATTAAGTAAGTGGTCCATGAGTTATCTACCTTAATCCCAAAAGGAGGGATATGAAAGAAACTGGGATTCAAGGAATCAGCTGATGGGGTATTGAGTGAGAATTACTATTATTATTATAATTGTAGGTCTATTAAATGGCAGGCGGGAATGGCCTAAGAAAACAGGTTAAATCGAAAGGTGTGTGTATACATATATATGTATGTATATGTGAAAATTGCATAATGCCCAAATAGGGAGGCATGCATTTACAACTCCAGGGAAGGTGGAGGTGGGGTGGAACAGGGGCAGAAGTTCATCTGGTGGAAACTGTCTGACTTCAAATGTCCATGAACCAATACTGTGTCTCCAATATTAACATCACTCCCTCACTGGCATCAAAAACGACCACCCCCAACCCCAACCTCAAAGCCATTGGAAGTAAAATCAGTATTCACAGAAATATAGAACCTGAGTCTAGAGTTGTAGTTATCCCACAGTGCTTTAGGCAAGAACCCATCTTCAAGGGCTATGTGAGATTCTGAGTGTTGTGTTTTCAAAAGATGCTGAGACTGCTGTTATGAGGAGCAGAGTAAACCACATGGTGAAAAATTGGGGACCATTTTACAGGAGAAATAGTGAATAGATCTAGTAATATTTCATCTTGAAATGAGATAGTTTTCAGTTAAATATGGTATTTGATTTACTGAATTAAAAATATTTGAAAGATTAGTTTATGGCCATTGGATTAAAATTCTCTATCTATACATCATGTTTGTCTAGCAATCCAGATGATTTTGGTAAGACTCTTCCAAGCATAACATTTTACAATTCTAAAAGTTAAGGGTTACAATTAATCTGTGACAAATCACTGAGAATAAAAAGGACTAAGTTTTGGAAAGAAGGTAGATTTGAACAAATGTAAAAACTTTCCTAATAGAATTATAATGCAGATACAGACTCTTGAGATAGGCCATCAGGTTCAAATCTCATCTCCATCAATTACTGGGTGACATTCAGCAAGTTACCCTTTCTGTGCCTCAGTTTGGCCATCTATAAGTCACCGATAATAGTAGCACTTATGCATAAGTGTACGTTGCAGAATTAAAATATGACTTAAAATGCTGCCAGGCATATAGTAAGTGCTATATAAATGTTAACCTTTATTATTATTAAACTTCTTAGGAAATAGAACAGGTAATTTTATGAATAATCACACTGGCTGGGGACATGTTAATCAATTTTACTCAACGGGTAGGGGGTCTATGATTCCGTGATTTCTTTCTCTCTTCTTCACAGAGATGAACCTAATGAGAAAAATAGGCATTAAAAAAATAATCATGCCTAAGATAATTCTGTGTCTTCTTGTCATGCCTCTGTCCTATTAGGGGGACGAGAGAGAGTGGTGAAGGTGATAGTTTTTCCCACAGGAGGATTACTGATTTTTATAAATAAATATAAATTTAAAATAAGGCATAAGTACTACCACCCAGAATACTTTACAGACCATATTTAAATGAAAGCCACTGGATCAGTGTCATTTCCATTTTGCAGGAGGGTGAGAATGATGTGGAATGACTTCTAGCCCAAGAAGCAGAAGCAGCATCTGGAGAAGTGCATAGGCAATATATCTTCCAGTCACTGCTTTCTAATGCCAACAACTTGCAATGCAACAACGGAACTAAATCACTAGAGAAAGATGAATTAAAATTCATCTACTTTCCAAAGGAAGCATTCAAAATGCAAAAGCAAGGCTAATGTTTCCTTGTCCCTCTCATGGTTTTTGCTTATGCCCCTCCTACAGCAATTATCACACTCTCCCAATTGATCTCTTGCCTCTGAAAACAGACTATGTCTTATCATTTTTGTATTGCCAAACTTTTTATCATAGCACCTTGCTCAGGAAGTGAACCGAAATATTTTTTGAATAAATACATAAAGTTACTTGCAAAAGCTTAAAGTACTGGATAGTGTTAAATAAGCAAGTATTTTTGTTAATACCTACTGTGTGCCCTTACTGAAGCTTGATACTAAGATGTTTATTTAAATAATTAAACAATTAAATGACTCTGAGCTTATTGAAAATATGAATTTCTTATTCATATCTATATTCTCAGGTTCGCTTGACAGTTCCATGTACATACGTAATAATAGGTGCACAAAGGTTTTACTAAATTAATACCCAATCTGATTGATTATTGAAGATTTTTCTGATACAACTACTGATAACAATTAAGAAAACAGTTGTTGAAATTTCTTATGGTATTTTAAAATTCATTGTGATGAAAACGTAAGATGTATTATTTTATTTAATCTTTACAGCAAATCTATGAAATTTGCATTATTACCTATAGTGAGTGTCCATTATATGGACACTCATCCTTGGATTTAGGCCCATCCAGATAATCCACCCAAGAAAGTTACTTACATCCACAAAGACTGTTTCCAAATAAAGTCACATTCACAGGTTTTGGAGCTTAGGATGTGGGCATATCTTTTGGGGGAGTCACCATTCAACTCACTACAGTGTTGTAACAAATTATCATAAACTTAATGGCTTAAAAGAATATAAATTTATGGTCTTACATCCTAGAGATTGTCATACTGAATGAAGTAAGTCAGACAAAGAAAGAGAAACATTATATGAGATCACATATATGCAGAATCTAAAAAGAAATGATACAAATGAATGTACTTACAAAACAGAAACGGACTCACAGACATAGAGAATGAACTCATGGTTACCGGGGCTGGGGGGAAGGGTGGAGGGAAGGGATGGTTAGGGAGTTTGGGATTGACATGTACACACTACTATATTTAAAAAGGATAACCGACAAGGACCTACTGTGTAGCATAGGGAACACTGCTCAGTGTTATGCGGCAGCCTGGATGGGAGGGGAGTTTGGGGGAGAATGGATACATGTATATGTATGGCTGAGTCGCTTTGCTGTGCACCTGAAACTATCACAACATTGTTAATCGGCTATACTCCAATATAAAATAAAAAGTTTAAAAGTAAATAAATAAATTTATGGTCTTACAGTTCTATATGTCAGAAGTCTGACACTAGTCTCACTGAGTTAAAATCAAAAAGTCGGCCCGACTGTGTTCCTTTCTGGATGGAGACTCTAGAAATGAAACTGTTTACTTGTCATTTCCAGCTTCTTGAAGCTGTCCCCATTTCTTGGATCATGTTTGCCTTTCTCTATCTTTAAAAGCCAGCAACACTGCATCTCTGCCACCTTTCTTCTGTCTTTATTTCTGTCTCTGACCACAGTTAGGGGAGGTTTTTTCACTTCTAAGGACTCATGATCAGATTGGACCCACCTGTGTAATCTGGGATACTCTTCACATCTCAAGGAATTTAAACCACATGCACAAAATCCCTTTTGCCACGTAAGGTAACATATTCAGAGGTCTTGGAGATTAGGACATGGACATCTTTAGGGGACTATTATTCTGCCTACCACACAATGCCTAAAACCTGGTGTTGCTTCAGAATCATGCTTGAAGACATTTTGAAGATCAGTGATGCCTCAAGGAGCTGAGGATTGTGTGCTTATCAATGGAAGCCAGCAGACAAACCCTGGACAACCAGAAACCTGTCCTACTAAGGCTGTGGTCCCTGCTCTACTAGTCAGCTCTGCTCACTGCTGTTTCTACCAGGTCATGCCCGATGAAACCTGAACATTCTGAAGAGATTTGATTGTTATTAAACTCCTGTTCAGACCAGACCATAGTCATTCCTTAAGGTGCCATGATGGTAGACAATTCTTCCACAGGACCATCACCCATAACAAACTGGCTCTGTACCATTGGTATTATAGTTCTTTAACATAAGTATTTACCTACAGGTCAAGATGGCCACCCAGTGGCTGGATTGAGACAGATTCCTGGTGTCCCCTGACTCACACCCTAAACCACCAGCCCCCCTTCAACTGTGGTTTGTTGTCAGGGCAGAATAACAGGTTCTATTTTTTTCTGCCTTTGGTGAAGTGCATCCTGCTCTAACTGAACAGGTTTTTAAAACTGGAATTATTTTAGGTCTTATGAAACCAATTTCTTTTAAAAAATTTATTTTAATCATTTATCCAGAATTGGTTTCTGTTGCATGAAACTTAGAAAGCTGAATGATACAGAAACTTTTTCAGTCTGTTCACTATGCTAGGCTTTATTGTAGAGAAAGGCTTAGTCTTTCAATGGGATGTTAATTTTCTCAGACACTTCCATTTTGCCTCCATATGTTGAAATATTTTAATTATAATATTGTTGTTTTCCATCAAGTTGCATGACCTAATATGTCATTTCTCTTTGATGTCTAGTTAGTAACTGGCCTAACTGGACCAAAAAAAAAAAAAAAAGATAGATTTAGTATAAAGAATGTCAATAAAATAGATTGGCTACAGGGCTTCCCTGGTGGCACAGTGGTTGAGAGTCCGCCTGCCGATGCAGGGGATGCGGGTTCGTGCCCCGGTCCAGGAAGATACCACATGCCGCGGAGCAGCTAGGCCCGTGAGCCATGGCCGCTGAATCTGCGCATCCGGAGCCTGTGCTCCGCAACGGGAGAGGCCACAACAGTGAGAGGCCTGTGTACAGCAAAAAAAAAAAAAAAAAAAAAGATTGGCTACAGCTATTGATAAGAGATACATCACTTTCTATTAAAATGACCTTCTGCAATTTGATTAACCTTTCTGGGTATCAGGTTCTACATTTTTTTTTATTGTGACAAGCAAGGGAAATGAAATCAAAATATTATATGTGAAAACATGCCTCTCATTTACTAGGTGCTTGATACATGCCTCATTGCTGACATGACAGATTTTGATAAAATTATTTCCTATGATTATTTATAATTTTCAATAGTAAATTTGAAAAAAATATTTTGAAAGATATCAAAATCTTGTAGAAAAACTGACCATCTCGTCTAGAATGTTTACTGTATGTAGTTGGGATGTCATGAAGGACAAACATAAACGCCACAGTATTCTAAGATCTAAGTCTTAGAATGGATCCATAAAGATTGAGTACATAAAAATGACTCTTCTACTCTTTAAAAACATTTCTGTTTTGGAAAAAAAGAACTAGGAGCTATTGGCATGCCCAGTGAAACAAAAGAACTCAGTGCTTAATTTATTATACTACTGCTTGCCTTAATCCATAGAGAACATCTCTTGCATTGACCTGGAAGCTGCCCTTGACAGAGCCAAACATGTGATGCAGATCTTAAACATTTATAATTATTAATTCCAGATTTCTGCTTTGAGGCTTGTATCATTCAGGGTCCAAACAGGAATATAGAAAACTCTCTAAGAATTTAAACCAGAAGGGATTTGGTTACACAAGTGATGAGATGGTTGAAAAGTCAAATAGAGTATAGGAAGGCAACCCAGAGGTTAGCAATAGCAGGAAACTACTAAAAACCTAGGCTGCAGAGTCAAAGGGAGGATGTGTTATGAAATTCTAGGGACTGAAGTCACTAAAAGAAGCTAGAAACAAATCAGTCTTGTCTGGTGTGAACTAGAGAAATAGACAAATCCATGGCTGGAGACACCACCCAAAGCAGATAAAGAGGGGGAGAGGGAGAGGGGGAGGGGGAGGGGGGAGAGAGAGAGAGAGATCATCCAAGACAGAGAAAAAGAAAATTACCTTCACTTCTTTTTCCTGTCCTTCAATCTCCCACGAGAGTCTTGTATTGGCTGAACCCAATCAAAAGTCAGCTGGCTTCTGCAGGGATCAGCCATTGTGAAAAAGAACAGGGGAGGCATGAAAAAAAATGTATCTGAATGCTAATAGGCCCAGAACTGGCTCTCAGCCCAGAGAAGTTTTATCAATTCTCAGAATGTACCTAGTTCTTACAAAGCATTCACTAGAGTGGAAAAGGAAGTAAAAATATCACGGGTATTCCTGAACATTCAATAAGCATAACATCTTACTCTAACCCTCTGTATCAACTTCATCATGAAATCCTATTGATTTTACTTTATTCTCCATGGTTGCCTTTTTAAATCTTTCTCTTGAATTACTGCACTAGCTTCCTAAGTAGGCACCCCATATTTTACACTGTGAAAAATTTGATGGGTTTCATCAGACAAAAATTCTTTTCAAATTACAGATGAAATTATGTCACTTTTCACTCATCATTTAACTCATCAATGCCTTCCTGTTGCTCCTGGAATAAAGATCCATATCTGTAACTTGACCGACAAGGCCCTATGTAGCCTGGCCTCTTTCTGCCTCTTCAGGTTCACTTTTTTTATAAGGCTTTTTTTAAAAAAAGTATTTATTTACTTATTTGGTTGCACCAGGTCTTAGTTGTGGCAAGCGGGTTCCTTAGTTGCAGCACGTGGGTTCCTTAATTGCGGCACATGGGCTCCTTAGTTTTGGCATGCAAACTGTCAGCTGCAGCATGCATGTGGGATCTAGTTCCCTGACCAGGGATTGAACCCCAGGCCCCTGCATTGGGAGTGTGCAGTCCTATTCACTGCAAAACCAGGACAGTCCCCAGGTTCACTTTTGATTGCTCTGCTTCTCATACTTTGTTTCAACCATTCTGGCGTTTTTATAGTTTAAAATAGTGTACCGAGGAGCTTCAAGATGGCGGAAGAGTAAGACATGGGGATCACCTTCCTCTCCACAAATACATCAGAAATACATCTACATGTGGTACAACTCCTACAGAACACCTACTAACGCTGGCAGAAGACCCTCCCAAAAGGCAAGAAACTCCCCACGTACCTGGGTAGGGCAAAAGTAAAAAGAAAACACAGAGACAAAAGAATAGGGACGGGACCTGCACCAGTGGGAGAGATCCGTGAAGGAGGAAGGTTTCCACACACTAGAAGCCCCTTCGCGGGCAGAGATTGCGGGAGGCGGAGCGGGGAGCTTCGGAGCCGCGGAGGAGAGCGCAGCCACAGGGGTGCGGAGGGCAAAGCGGGGAGATTCCCGCACAGAGGATCGGTGCTGACCGGCACTCACCAGCCCAACAGGCTTGTCTGCTCAACCGCCAGGGCGGGCGGGGGCTGGGAGCTGAGGCTCGGGCTTCGGTCGGAGCGCAGGGAGAGGACTGGCGTTGGCTGCGTGAACACAGCCTGAAGGGGGCCAGTGCACCACAGCTAGTCGGAGGGAGGCCGGGAAAAGCTCTGGAACTGCGTAAGAGGCAAGAGGCTTTTTCTTCCCTCTTTGTTTCCTGGTGCTCGAGGAGAGAGGATTAAGAGCGCTAATAAAAGGAGCTCCAGAGACGGGCATGAGCCGCAGCTATCAGTGTGGACCCCAGAGATGGGCATGAGACACTAAGGCTGCTGCTGCTGCCACCAAAAAGCCTGTGTGCACACAGGTCACTATCCACACCTCCCCTCCCGGGAGCCTGTGCAGCCCCCACTGCCAGGGTCCCGTAATCCAGGGACAACTTCCACAGGAGAACGCACGGCGCGCCTCAGGCTGGTGCAACGTCACGCTGGCATCTGCCACCGCAGGCTCGCCCTGCATCCGTACCCCTCCCTCCCCCCGGCCTGAGTGAACCAGAGCCCCCGAATCAACTGCTCCTTTAGCCCCATCATGTCTGCTATCCTGTCTGACCGAAGAACAGACACCCTCAGGTGACCTACACGCAGAGGTGGGGCCAAATCCAAAGCTGAACCCCAGGAGCCGTGGGAACAAAGAAGAAAAAGGGAAATCTCTCCCAGAAGCCTCAGGAGCAGAGGATTAAATCTCCACAATCAATGAGATATACCCTGCATCTGTGGGATACCTGAATAGACAACGAATCATCTCAAATTGAGGAGGTGGACTTTGGGAACGACGATATATATATTTTTTTCCCTTTTTCTTTTTTTGTGAGTGTGTATGTGTATGCTTCTCTGTGTGATTTTGCCTGTTTAGCTTTGCTTTTACCATTTGTCTTAGGGTTCTGCCTCTCCATTTTTTTTTTTTTTGGATACTTTTTAGCACTTGTTATCATTGGTGGATTTGTTTTTTGCTTTGCTTGCTCTTTCTTTCTTTCTTTTTATTATTACTTAAAAATTTTTTAATAATTATTTTTTATTTTAGTAACTTTTTACTTTATTTTATTTTATCTTCTTCTTTCTTTCTTTTTTTTCCTCCCTTTTATTCTGAGCCGTGTGGAGGACAGGCTCTTGGTGCTCCAGACAGGCATCAGGGCTGTGCCTCTGAGGTGGGAGAGCCAAGTTCAGGACATTGGTCCACAAGAGACCTCACAGCTCCATGTAATATCAAACAGTGAAAAACTCCCAGAGACCTCCATCTCAAAGCCAAGACCCAGCTCCACTCAATGACCAGCAAGCTACAGTGCTGAACACCATATGCCAAACAACTAGCAAGACAGGAACACAACCCCACCCATTAGCAGAGAGGCTGCCTAAAATCATAAGAAGGCCACAGACACCCCAAAACACACCACCAAACGTGGACCTGCCCACCAGAAAGACAAGATCCAGTCTCATCCACCAGAACACAGGCACTACTCCCCTCCACCAGGAAGCCTAAACAACCCACTGAACCAACCTTAGCCACTGGGGACAGACACCAAAAACAATGGGAACTATGAACCTACAGCATGTGAAAAGGAGATCGTAAACACAGTAAGGTAAGCAAAATGAGAAGACAGAGAAACACACAGGAGATGAAGGAGCAAGATAAAAACCCACCAGACCTAACAAATGAAGAGGAAATAGGCAGTCTACCTGAAAAAGAATTCAGAATAATGATAGTAGAGATGATCCAAAATCTTGGAAATAGAATGGAGAAAATACAAGAAACGTTTAACAAGGACCTAGAAGAACTAAAGAGCAAACAAACAGTGATGAACAACACAATAAATAAAGTTAAAAATTCTCTAGAAGGGATCAACAGCAGAATAACCGAGGCAGAAGAATGGATAAGTGACCTGGAAGATAAAATAGTGGAAATAACTACTGCAGAACAGAATAAAGAAAGCAGAATGAAAAGAATTGAGGACAGTCTCAGAGACCTCTGGGACAAAATTAAATGCCCCAACATTCGAATTATAGGGGTCCCAGAAGAAGAGAAAAAGAAAGACACTGGGAAAATATTTGAAGAGATTAAAGTTGAAAACTTCCCTAATATGGGAAAGGAAATAGTCAATCAAGCCCATGAAGTGCAGAGAGTCCCAAACAGGATAAATACAAGGATAAACATGCCAAGACACATATTAAAGAAACTATCAAAAATTAAATACAAAGAAAAAATATTAAAAGCAGCAAGGGAAAAACAACAAGTAGCACACAAGGGATTCCCCATGAGGTTAACAGTAAGAGACAAAGAAGGACACAACATACTGATCAAGGGATCAATCCAAGAAGAAGATATAACAATTTAAATTATGCACCCAACACAGGAGCACCTCAATACATAAGGCAAATACTACCAGCCATAAAAGGGGAAATCGACAGTAACACAATCATAGTAGGGGACTTTAACACCCCACTTTCGCCAATGGACAGATCATCCAAAATGAAAATAAATTAGGAAACACAGCCTTTAAATGGTACATTGCACAAGATGAACTTAATTGATATTTATAGGACATTCCATCCCAAAACAACAGAATACACTTTCTTCTCAAGTGCTCATCAACCATTCTCCAGGATACATCATATCTTGGGTCACAAATCAAGCCTTGGTAAATTTAAGAAAATTGAAATCGTGTCAAGTATCCTTTCTGACCACAACGCTATGAAACCAGATATCAATTACAGGAAAAAATCTGTAAAAAGTACAAACACATGGAGGCTAAACAATACACTGCTTAATAACCAAGAAATCACTGAAGAAATCAAAGAGGAGATCAAAAAATACCTAGAAACAAATGACAATGAAAACACAATGACCCGAATCCTATGGGATGCAGCAAAAGCAGTTCTAAGACGGAAGTTTATAGCAATACAATCCTACCTTAAGAAACAAGAAACATCTTAAATAAACAAACTAAACTTACAGCTAAAGCAATTAGAGAAAGAAGAACAAAAAACCCCCAAAGTTAGCAGAAGGAAGAAATCATAAACATCAGATCAGAAATAAATGAAAAAGAAATGAAGGAAACAATAGCAAAAATCAATAAAACTAAAAGCTGGTTCTTACAGAAGATAAACAAAATTGATAAACCATTAGCCATACTCATCAAGAAAAAAAGGGAGAAGACTCAAATCAATAGAATTAGAAATGAGAAAGGAGAAGTAACAACTGACACTGTAGAAATACAAAGGATCATAAGAGATTACGACAAGCAACTATATGTCAATAAAATGGACAATCTGGAAGAAATGGACAAATTCTTAGAAATGCACAACCTTCCGAGACTGAACCAGGCAGAAATAGAAAATATGAACAGATCAATCACAAGCACTGAAACTGAAACTGTGATAAATAATCTTCAAACAAACAAAAGTCCAGGACCAGATGGCTTCACAGGTGAATTCTATCAAACATTTACAGAAGAGCTAACACATCCTTCTTAAACTCTTCCAAAATAGAGCAGAGGGAAGAACACTCCCAAACTCATTCAGTGAGGCCACCATCACCCTGATACCAAAACCAGACAAAGATGTCACAAAGAAAGAGAACTACAGGCCAATATCACTGATGAGCATAGATGCAAAAATCCTCAACAAAATAATAGCAAAGAGAATCCAACAGCACATTAAAATGATCATACACCACGATCAAGTGCGGTTTACCCCACGAATACAAGGATTCTTCAATATATGCAAATCAATCAATGTGATACACCATATTAACAAACTGAAGGAGAAAAGCCATATGATCATCTCAATAGATGCAGAGAAAGCTTTCAACAAAATTCAACACCCATTTATGATAAAAACCCTCCAGAAAGTAGGCATACAGGGAACTTACCTCAACATAATAAAGGCCATAGTGACAAACCCACAGCCAACATCATTCTCAATGGCGAGAAATTGAAACCATTTCCACTAAGACCAGGAACAAGACAAGGTTGCCCACTCTCACCACTATTATTCAACATAGTTTTGGAAGTTTTAGACACAGCAATAACAGAAGAAAAAGAAATAAAAGGAATCCAAATTGGAAAAGAAGAAGTAAAGCTGTCACTGTTTGCAGATGACATGATACTATACAGAGAGATTCCTAAAGATGCTATCAGAAAACTACTAGAGCTAATCAATGAATTTGGCAAAGTAGCAGGATACAAAATTAATGCACAGAAATCTCTTGCATTCCTATAGACAAATGATGAAAAATCTGAAAGTGAAGTTAAGAAAACACTCCCATTTACCACTGCAACAAAAAGAATAACATATCTAGGAATAAAACTACCTAAGGAGACAAAAGACTTGTATGCAGAAAATTATGACACTGATGAAAGAAATTAAAGATGATACAAACAGATGGAGATATATACCATGTTCTTGGATTGGAAAAATAAACATGTGAAAATGACTATGCTACCCAAAGCAATCTACAGATTCAATGCAATCCCTATCAAACTACCACTGGCATTTTTCACAGGACGAGAACAAAAAATTTCAGTTTGTATGGAAACACCCCAAATAGCCAAAGCAATCTTGAGAAAGAAAAGCGGAGCTGGAAGAATCAGGCTCCCTGACTTCAGACTATACTACAAAGCTATAGTAATCAAGACAGTATAGTACTGGCACAAAAAAAGAAATATAGATCAATGGAACAGGATAGAAAGCCCAGAGATAAACCCGTGCACATATGGTCACCTTATTTTTGATAAAGGAGGCAAGAATATACAACGGAGAAAAGACAGCTCTTCAATAACTGGTGCTGGGAAAACTGGACAGCTACAGGTAAAAGAATGAAATTAGAACCCTCCCTAATGCCATACACAAAAATAAACTCAAAATGGATTAAAGACCTAAATGTAAGGCCAGACACTATCAAACTCTTAGGGAAAACATAGGCAGAACATTCTACGACATAAATCACAGCAAGATCCTTTTTGACCCACCTCTTAGAGAAATGGAAATAAAAACAAAAATAAACAAATGGAACCTAATGAAACTTAAAAGCTTATGCACATCAAAGGAAACCATAAACAGATGAAAAGACAACCCTCAGAATGGGAGAAAATATTTGCAAATGAAGCAACTGACAAAGGATTAATCTCCAAAATTTACAAGCAGCTCATGCAGGTCAATATCAAAAAAACAAAAAACCCAATCCAAAAATGGGCAGAAGACCTAAATACACATTTCTGCAAAGAAGATATACAGATTGCCCACAGACACATGAAAGAATGCTCAACATCATTAATCATTAGATAAATGCAAATCAAAACTACAATGAGGGGCTTCCTTGGTGTCACAGTGGTTGAGAGTCCGCCTGCCGATGCAGGGGACACGGGTTCGTGCCCCGGTCCGGGAAGGTCCCACAGGCTGCGGAGCGGCTGGGCCCGTGAGCCATGGCCGCTGAGCCTATGCATCTGGAGCCTGTGCTCCGCAACGGGAGAGGCCACAACAGTGAGAGGCCC
>NW_006799735.1:753225-763118 GCF_000442215.2 Lipotes vexillifer
CCACCAAAAAAAAAAAAAACACTACAATGAGATATCATGTCACACCAGTCAAAATGGGCATCATCAAAAAACCTACAAACAATAAATGCTGGAGAGTGTGCGGAGAAAAGGGAGCCCTCTTGCACTATTGGTGGGAATGTAAATTGATACAGCCACTCTGGAGAACAGTATGGAGGTTCCTTAAAAAACTAAAAATAGAACTACCATAGGACCCAGCAATCCCACTACTGGGCATATACCCTGAGAAAACCATAATTCAAAAAGAGTGATGTACCACAATGTTCACTGCAGCTCTATTTACAATAGCCAGGATATGGAAGCACCTATGTGTCCATCTACAGATGAATGGATAAAGAAGATGTGGCACATATATACAACGGACTATTAGCCATAAAAGAAACGAAATTGAGTTATTTGTAGTGAGGTGGATGGACCTAGAGTCTGTCATACAGAGTGAAGTAAGTCAGAAAGAGAAAAACAAAAACTGTATGCTAACACATATATATGGAATCTAAAAAACAACAACAAAAAAGGGTCATGAAGAACCTAGGGGCAAGACAGGAATAAAGATGCAGACCTACTAGAGAATGGACTTGAGGATACGTTGAGGGGGAAGGGTAAGCTGGGACAAAGGGAGAGAGTGGCATGGACATATATACACTACCAAATGTAAAACAGATAGCTAGTGGGAAGCGGCCTCATAGCACAGGGAGATGAGCTTGGTGCTTTGTGACCACCTAGAGGGGTGGGATAAGGAGGGTGGGTGGGAGGGAGATGCAAGAAGGAAGATATATGGGGATATATGTATATGTGTAACTGATTCACTTTGTTATAAAGCAGAAACTAACATACCATTGTAAAGCAGTTATACTCCAATAAAGATGTTAAAGAAATAAATAAATAAAAATAGTGTACCATTCTACCTTTCATTAGATGATCATCACATATGATATTCCCTCTACTTGGAATTCCATTTACCGGATTAACTTTTTCTCTTTTTTTTGTGATCAGCACTTTCTGAGTCCTAGTTATATCTTTTTAAAGCATCTGTACCTTTCCTCATAGTTAGTTTCTATATACTTTAATTACATGTTTGCAGTGGAGGTAGTGTTTCATGATGCCTATTCTACCCAAGAGAGGTCCAGGAAATTTCTCTTTCACAATACCGATGTTCTTCTCTGGGTTTCCCTTCCTGTGCAATCCTCTGTCAAAGTTCATCTCACTGAACTCACTTTGAGGTGTTCCAACTGTCTCCTGCCAGGATCATGACTGGCACACAACTTTTGCAGTTTTTCAGGGCAGTAAAGCAAGTTCTTTTTTGATATGGGCCCTAAGTCCTAGAGTATGACTCAAGGGAACAGAATAGGAGGTTCAGATCTATATATCCATGTATATACAGTTAACTGATTTTTGACAAAAGTGCCTAAGCAATTCAGTGGGCTACAGGATAGTCTTTTCCATAAAAGGTGCTGAAAAGTTAAACACCCATATGCAAAAAAAAAAAAAAAAATCAAATTACACCTTTATCTCTCGTCTCAGACTTAGCAAAAATTCACTTGAAATAGATGTTCATGTAAATGTAAAAGCTAAATGTAAAAGCTAAAACTTTAAAACTTCTACAGGAAAACAGGAAAACTCTTGGTCACCTTAAGTTGCACAAAGATTTCTGAAACATGACACAAAATATATAAACTATAAAAGTAATGTTAACAAATGGGACTTTACCAAAATTAAAATTGGGGGCTTCCCTGGTGGCCCAGTGGTTAAGAATCCGCCTGCCAATGCAGGGGACATGGGTTCGAGCCCTGGTCCAGGAAGTTCCCACATGCCACGGAGCAACTAAGCCCGTGCACCGCAACTACTGAGCCTGCGCTCTAGAGCCCGCAAGCCACAACTACTGAGCCCGTGTGCCAAACTACTGAGCCTGTGTGCCTAAAGCCCGCGCTCCACAACAAGAGAAGCCACCGCAGCGTGAAACCTGTGCACCACAACAAAGAGTAGCCCCTGCTCGCCGCAATTAGAGAAAGCGCACGCACAGCAACAAAGACCCAGTGCAGCCAAAAATAAATAAATAAAATAAATTTATATTAAAAAAATTAAAATCATTTGCTCTTCAAAATACACTCTCAAGAAAATGAAAATGCACACCATAAACTGAGAGAAAATATTTGCAAAACTAATATCTGAAAGCACTTATATCTGGAATATGTAACTTTAAACTCAATAATAAGTAGACATACAGCCCAACTGAAAAATGGGTTAAGGATTTGAATAGACACTTCTATATATATGGATATAGGATATACCCTATATAGGATATATGGATATAAATATATGAATAGCAAATAGTCACATAAAAATGTATTCAACATAATTAATCATTAGGGACATACAAATTAATTTCATAATGAGAGTCTACCATACACACAATAAAATAGCTAAAATTTAAAAGATCGACAAATACTAAGTCTTGGAGAATATGTAGAGCAACTTAAACTCTCATATTCTACTGGTGAGGATATAAAATGGTGCTACCACTTTAGAAATAGTTTCACAGTTTCATAAAATGTTAAATATACATTTACCATACTACTCAAACACTGTTCTAGGTATTTACACAAGATAATTGAAAGCATATGTCCATAAAAGTCCTGCACTCAAATGCTCATGACAACTTTATTTTTAATACCTCAGATTTGGAAATAATTTAAATGTCCATCAAAAGATAAATGACTTAAAAATTGTGGTTTACCATATAATAGAATACTATTCAGCAATAAAATAGAATCAACCATTGATACATGCAATGACATGCCTGGATCACAAAATAAATATACTGAAGGAAGTAGGTCCAAAAAGACAAGACAGTATACTATATGATTTTATATATATATATATAAAATATTCTATAAAATAGAAATCAATCGATGGTAGCAGAAAACAGATCAGTGACAACACTAAATGTGATTAGAGACGTTTGTGAAGATGGAGGAAGGGATTAAACAGAACAAGGAAATTTTAGGAGGTGATGGATATATTCATTAACTTGACTGTGATGATGGTTTCATCTGTGTATCTATTTGCCCAAATCCATCAAATTTTACACTTGAAATATGTACAGTTTATTGTATGCCAATTAAATCTCAGTAAAGCTGTTAAATAAAGTATATTCCAATCCAGTGTTTCACTCTTAAAAATTAAAATAGTTTGAAGATCATTTTCTACCCTTACACAGAAACATCCTTTTTTTCTTAAACCATTGCTTTATAATCCATTAGATGGACATATCATAATTTATATAAATAATTTCCATTGATATACACTGGAATCTTTTCCAGTGTTTTGGTATGAATAACATTCTGGTAATGAACAAACTTGTATATAAATTAGTTAACATGCATACAAGAATATCATAGGACAAACCCACAGAAATGGGTTTATGACATCAAAAGATGTATATATATATATCTTCTTCTAACTGACCTCCATAAGACTTAGACCAATTTATTCTGCCATAGTTTTTAATTTTTCCAATAATCCCATTATACCTTAATTTCTCTTTTTCACACCTGAAGCCCTCCCCACACTTCTGAAAATATATCCCTTTCATAAATTTGTCTTTCTAATTCTGTGAATAAAATATCTCACAAACTCCACTGGTCTTGCTTTAAGACACTTCATTAAGACACTGTGACTCTTGTAATAGATCCTTAATTGGTCACTCTGGTACCTCTTTTTCCTGTTTTTCTGTCTTTCACACAGTCACCACCTATCTGAAATCAGAGAATAGTCACATCAGTGCTCTGATGAATTCATGGGCTTCCCCCACTAACCACAGAACCCATCTATAAACATGTACAGCTTTATACAATCTAGAGCCAGCTAGCTTTTCACATTTCTTCCTCCAACAAGATTCCCACTACCCACACATTTTGCTCTTAACCTGCACTGAAATTGTTGTGTCTGCCAAACATATCACTATGTCACACAGTTCTATCTTTGAACATGTATTTCTCTCCATGAAGATGTCTCCCCTTTCCTTTCTCTGACTAGGAAATTCCTACTCTTCCTTTAAGAGCCAATTAATTGTGGCTTAAGTGATATCCAACTAGTCTCCTTGTTGCCCTTCACACTCTTCCTTTAAATAATCACACACACACACACACACACACACACACACACACACACACAAAAGAGAAATAAATCAACTCTGAAAAAGGAAGTCTTGGAGGCAATCTTCTTCTGAAAGATTCATAACGCTAAACTGAGAAATAACAATTTTTGATCAATAAAACCTTTGTTCACTGCATTAGCAAAACCACCTCAACCTTCCAAAACAGAGCTGTCAGAAAACCAGTAGAATAGTGAGGGAGGATAGACAGTGGCAACAGGAAGCTTACTAGTTGACTTGCACACTGGGGGTTGTGGTTTTGCACTTACTAAGTTTTATTGAAAGTGTTGGAAAATGGAGAATTAAAGAGATAAAATTTATGCCTGTTTACTTGCAATCTATGTATACTTATTAGACTCTGAAAATAGAGCCTTCTGTCCAACTACAATTCTGGGAAGTTGTTTTTATCACTATTTAAGAACTGCTTTGGGCAAGTACTAGGCCTTGATATGTCTCTGTTCTTTGAGCAGTAAGAAGGAAAAACTTACCAATATTCTTATTAAGGGAAAAGAAACTATAGAGCAAAGTAAACAAAAATCATAATTGACATTCAGAAGTAAAAGGTGCCACTCAAACTTTTTATTTACTACAGGTATAAGAATACATTTCAGAAAGTTACTTTATATAGTTTTATTAGGATGGAATAAGGCACACATATTTTAAAAAAAGAAAACATCTCAAGATAAAAAGAAAACAAATTGAACTCTTTCAAAGAAATTAAAACTTTATAGTGGAATTGAAACCTGTGTTGTCAGCAGTAAAGAGGAGAACTGACACAGAAAAATAAAAAAAACATGAAAACCCATTACAGGTAAAAAAAAACAAAAAAACAACACACAAAACAACAACAACAGAAACCCCCAAAAAACCAACCTGAAGAAAAAAACAGATTAAAAAAACAAAACAAAACAAAATATATTCATAAGAAAATTTTCTGTAGATGAAAAATATTTGGCTTTCCAAATAAGTAGAATCTAAGTGCCAAAACTAATTAAGAAGATTATAGCTAGACAAATCCTAGCAAACATTTGAATGGCAAAGATACAAGGAAAAAATATTAGGACAAAGTTTTGAGAGAGAAGAACTGAGAACCCTCCCAATTTTATATCCAGTTACATGTTTGTTCATATGCAATAAAACAATTTTAATTATCAGGTAACCCATAACAAAAAATAAATTAAAAATACGCATTCTAATTTCATTATCACTTACACTATTCTAAATATTTTGGCTGTCTCAATTTTTTTTTAAATGATTTTTACCCTAAAAAAGGAGTTATCATTACAAGAAATAAGAAAAGTATTATTTTTGAATACACTTTGTCTATAAAACCATTAAACTAAATAGAATTAACAAGAATTCTTAGAATTAAAAAAATTCTGTGAAGTGGGCAACTCTAAAAAAATTAAAATTCTAGTTTCCTATATATCTTGTTTACTGAATTTATGCATCGAATTTTCTATATCACAACAAAAAACAAAAGATAGGAATTATTCTATAAAAATGGACTCTAACTATATAAAATGAGAGAAGGAAGGAAGGAAGGAAGGAAAGAAGGAAGGAAGGAAGAGAGGGAGGGAGGGAGGGAGGGAGGAAGGAAGGAAGGAAGGAAGGAAGAGAGGGAGAGAGGGAGGAAGGAAGATATAAGAAATGAATGGAGAGACAAATTTTGTTTCTAAATGGTACAACTGTCATATAAATGGTTGAAAGATGTCAGAGTAAAGATGTAAAGAGTTTTGAGTAAAAAAAACCCAAACATAGTATAGTAAACTAGGACATATGTAATTTAAAAATGATTTCAGGAAGAGGAACAACTCCCCAAACACTAAAGCAATAGAAAAAAGTCTGAAGGAAAACACTGTCTGAGCAGCAGATTTGCCTAAAAATGAAATTTTATATGTATATAATATTATATATTCTTAATAGATCAAGAGTCCTAAAAAATTAATAGGGGAAACATTAGCACTCTACCAATTAGAGAACACAGAGGAAATATTCACAGGAGAAAAATAAATGGCCAACTGAAGTATATAAAAGAAAATGTTCTACCTGTCTAGCTGTTACCAATATTACTCTCATAATATCCTCTTGTGTATATACACTAGTGTAAACATCCCTTAAGATTGTTTGACAACATATTAAGATCTTTGAAATTTCATACCCTGTGACCCATTAATGCTAGCTTCAAGAGAATTTCCTGTGGTAACAATTTAGAATTGACCAAAGCAAGTTGCCAGTGAGAGTCTCCAGCAGCTCAGAAGTCAGGAAGAGAATGAGATTAGAATGCTTACTTCCCCAATTCTCTCCTTGCCACAGTGCCACCAGTTAGCTGATTTCATCCACTTAACGACACAATCTTTATTGAGCTGACTTCTCCAGATTCAGGTAACACCACTATGCTTGCTGACTACAGTCTTAAGGCTCCCTTAGTCCTAAGTCTACCTGCATTTGTTTCTTGGTTTCCCTTAACTCTGCTTCTACTTTTGTAAACATCTTCTTCATTAAGCTTTCCCCAACAATACTGCTTGAACATGCTGTTTCCTTCTGGTCTCTTGTCTGGTACACCCACAAAATCTCATATATTCCATATCATTTAAAAATCAGATCTCGCAAGAAAGGATATTTCTTTTCACAGTATAGCCACTGGGTAGCTCCTTGAAGCTCCTAATTCCCTCATACTTTTACTACTCTTTTTGCAGTATCATTATTATTTAGCCCACTGTAGGCAAAACAGTGCGGGGGCTCTCATCCATTTTATCCAACCTTTATGCCAACCTGAGAAGACATACTCAATATGTCGTTTTTATATATTGTCTATAAATTAAAAGCAGGTGTGCAGTCCTGAGGTAGAACTACAGGATGGAACTGTAGTTAAACTGATTCCCCAGTGTTTGTGTAGCTACACTGAAGAAGATAACTGAACTCATTGTGTTTTTCATTCATGTTTTAGGTGACACTTCCTCTGCTTCTATCAGCTTTGTTGAGTATTCATAGGTTTTATTCATAATCTTCATAATGTGTTATTTTCATTTTAAGTTAACTAGTAGTGATATCCAATTTTTATTCAATATGGTGAATTTATTTAAACCTTCAGGAAAAGAACTTTTTAGGTATTAGCTAATACTGGTCAGATTTTATCAAGATTCATTTGTCCAGTACACCTAACCTATAACTCCATAATTCTACTCCTCCATATCTACTTAAGATAAATAAGTATATATGCCCACTAAAAGGCATGTACAAAAATGTTCCTAGTGACTTTATTATAATAGGCAAACACTTTAATCAACTTAAGTAATCATCAAGAGCAAAACAGGTAAGCAAATTGTAGTATATTCTTACAATAGACAACTACACAGTGATTAGAAAAAGAACAAACTCATGATTTCCAAAATAGCATAGATGAACCAAATTATACTGAGTAGAGAAAGCCAGACACAAAAAGTACGATTCCATTTATATGAGTTTGAGAACAGGAAAAACTAACATATGGTCATAATAGTCAGAATAATTGTTGTCTCTAATGGCAGTATTGAAAAGGGAGGACATGGGTACGGAAAATGTTTTATAGCTTAATGTGGGTGGTAGTTACAGAAGTATGCTTATATGTAAAAATTCATTGAGCAGTATACTTATGATTTTTGCATTTCATTCACCTTAGTGTATAATTTTTACCTTAAGTTGAAAAGTTTTTGTTTTTAAAGAGTTTTAGTTGCTCAGCATAGAAAATATCAGGTAAGTAACACATTTATGAACTTTTTTTCTTAAATAAGGCTTATTTCTGAAGACACTGCTGTATATAATATTACTAACACATTTATTTCCTCACTAAATCATCATAAAATCCATGTAAAGTCCAAAGAAGTTACATAAGTTGCCCAAAGAATTAAATAAATAGCTTTAATACTAAGTGGTAGGGTCAGGCTTCAAATCCCTTTTATTATTATTATCTTAGACTGAATTCCCTGGAAACAGACTCCAAGATAAAGACTAGGGAAGTTCTCTTGGAAACAACATCCATAAGGGTGTGTGAGAAGCACGACTAGGGAGAGTTTGAATTGTGATTCCATTGCAACAGAGGCCTCAGCCCACTCCATGGAGGAGCTCTGGAGGTCGATGGCCATTTCCACTTGAAAAGGAGGGACTATGCATTGATAGGTCAATGGATGTGGATTGAAATAGGGTAGCAAATAATTTTGAGTAGGACAATTCTTTTTGGCTGAAGGCCATTTTGTGGGCCATCAGCAGCCAGCACCCTTGGTAGGTGGAAAAATAAATGCCTAGATCCCGAAAGGAGGATTGAGATGAAACATAGCCTATCCTGTACAAATATTGACAGACCTTTACTTCATTATTGAGTACATGAAACTCTAATTCAAAAAAGTTTTGTAACTTGACCAATAAAAGAGTGATGACCAATAAAAGAGTGAACCCAAATTATAGATTTCCTGCCCAATGGATTTTTTTATATAATACTTCCAGGCCATCAATGACCTTTTTTTCTTATTTCATAAACACTAAGTATTAAAGATAAGTATTATTAAAATGCATAAGGTCGGGCTTCCCTGGTGGCGCAGTGGTTGAGAGTCTACCTGCCGATGCAGGGGACATTGGTTCGTGCCCCGGTCCGGGAAGATCCCACATGCCGCGGAGCTGCTGGGCCCGTGAGCCATGGCTGCTGAGCCTGCACGTCCGGAGCCTGTGCTCCACAACGGGAGAGGCCACAACAGTGAGAGGCCCACGTACCACAAAAAAAAAAAAAAAAAAAGCATAACGTCTCTTCTTGATTAAAGTTAAAATAATAATGGGAAAATTGTAAAGGTTAGTTAATGGCTTCACATTCTGTCTTTAAAAGTGATTATAGTTATTGATCTACTATAATTTTTATGTTAATTTGATTCCTGAAATAACTCTTGCGCTATTGTAAATCATAGCTTTATAGCAAGAATTTCCAAATGTAATATTATTGATATAGAATAGATACATGTCATTTAGTAAATCACCAGGACTTAAAAGACACTCAAGTTTATCTAATTTATGTTTAAAATGATTAGTTTCAATAAAACCCAAATACAAATATATTTGTTTGTAATGAAAATATAAAGTAATATATATGAAGATTTAATGAAGAACTTAAAATATTTTAGAGAAATTCAACAATCTGTAAAAAGATGATGGCAAACACATTTTTTTCATTAGCGAAAGTATATCTCAGTTGTGGGAATTCTGATTTCCTTTTTGGTAATATTTTAGTATTTTCCAAAATAAGAGGTGTTTCTTTGCAATCTAGCAATACTGTTTTGAAACAAAATTCATAATTAAAGATAGGTAATGATGGTAGGAGTAAGGGGTCACATGAAACCTCCCAAAATAACAATTATAAAAATTGAATAAAATATTATAAAACAAGCATTTAAAGAAACTTAAAAGAGTCCAAAAGCAAAAAGAGGACATATGAGAGTTTACACTTGGAAATCTGGAACTGGAAGGTGTGAGAATTATGAGAATATAGAATTCTGGCCAGAGTGCACTCCCAGCTCCATGGCTATAGCAGCAGAATAGGCAGTAGAAAACCTCATCCTTATCAGGTCAAGGTCCTAGAGATAAGAATTCAGGGCCAAAAAAGTGGCCATGAATTTAAAGTGATAATTTTGACAGTGAGAGAACCGCAGAGGTAATGATATCAAAAATCTAAGTATCGGGGGGGGGGGGGGGGGGGAAA
>NW_006799735.1:763701-764421 GCF_000442215.2 Lipotes vexillifer
GACTTCTGCCGCCGCAGGCCCGGCCCCGCACTCCGTGCCCCTCCCTGCCCCCGGCCTGAGTGCGCCAGAGCCCCCGAGTCAGCGGCTCCTTTAACCCCGTCCTGTCTGAGCAAAAAACAGACGCCCTCCAGCGCACCTACACGCAGAGGCAGGGCCAAATCGAAACTGAGCCCCTGTGAGCCGTGAGAACAAAGAAGAAAAAGGGAAATCTCTCCCAGCAGCCTCAGAAACAGCGGATTAAAGCTACACAATCAACTTGATGTACCCTGCCTCTGTGGAATACATGAATAGACAGCGAATCATCCCAAATTGAGGAGGCAGACTTCTAGAGCAAGATCTATGATTTTTTCCCCCTTTCCTCTTTTTGTGAATGTGTATGTGTATGCTTCTGTGTGAGATCTTGTCTGTATAGGTTTGCTTCCACCATTTGTCCCAGCGTTCTATCCGACCATTTTTTTTTAAAATTTTTTTCTTAATAATTAATTTTAATTTAAAGAACTCTATTATACTTTACCTTCTTTCTATCTTTCCTTCCTTCCTTCCCTTTTTGAGACAACGAATCGTCCCAAATTGAGGAGGTGGACTTGGAGAGCAAGTTTTATGATTTTTTCCCCTTTACCTCTTTGTGTGAGGGTATATGTGTATGCTTCTATGTAAGATTTTGTCTCTATAACTCTGCTTCCACCATTTGGCCTAAGGTTCTATCCGTCCCTTTTTTTT
>NW_006799735.1:767541-811726 GCF_000442215.2 Lipotes vexillifer
CTTTGGAGGGAAATTGACAATATCCAAAAAAAAAAAAAAAAGAAAATGTTTATACCCTTTAACCTATCAAATTTCTACGGATTAATCCTGTAGATATACCTGTGTGAATGCAAAAAACACATGTACACAGAATATGTTCACAGCAGCACTAAGACAGCAAAAAATTGGGAATAATCACATGACCATATGTTGCCAGTTAAGTGACTTTTGGTGCATCTATGAATAGAATTCTATACACCCACTAAAACAACCAAAATGAAAATGTTCTGAGACAGAAACATGTCCAATATAGTTATGTAAAAGAAAATTATAGATTATTAAATGGTTATTAAAGAATAATATGATTAAAGGATTTCATTTAAAATGATAACTATTTATAAAAATTTTTCAACTTCAGGGTAGTATTAGGGTACTACCTTCAAAATTGCTGCCATATTCTATACCACTCGTGCTATTATTTACTTGTTTCTTAAAAATCAACCAATTTTTTAATATAAATGAATGTATTGGAAGAGAAGAGTGATAACATCCATGAAATCTTGAGTTCAATATGTATGTTTTTCTGATACACCTGGAAAATAAATGCAGAATATTAAAATAAAATATGTTCTTCCCTGCACCACCTAAGGTCATCTCTTGTGTGTCCCACTAGTGTTTCACATTCCTCACTTTGTAGTCAGTGTGAGGACTGGCAGAGAAGACCAGCCAGATGTGGGGATGGCTGCGGTGAGGAGGTTGTATTATAAACAACTGTCATTTTCTCCATTACAGATGTCTGGGATATTGGGGGTATCCCCAGGATAAAGAGCACACAGCACCTTTGTACTCAGAAATTAACAAATATTTATTTCAAGGTTTCTCTGTCTTGGATTATCTGTCAGAGAAACAAATATCACACTAACTAGACCTAAGACAACGTGAACGAACAGCAAATGAATCACATTTTAAGTGAGACCAGCGCAATGCTCTAGCTGCAAGCTGGTGGCCACAGTCTAAATTTCACAGGTGGGGGCTTCCCTGGTGGCGCAGTGGTTGAGAATCTGCCTGCCGATGCAGGGGACACGGGTTCGAGCCCTGGTCTGGGAGGATCCCACATGCTGCGGAGCAACTAGGCCCGTGAGCCACAACTACTGAGCCTGTGTGTCTGGAGCCTGTGCTCCGCAACAAGAGAGGCCGCGATAGTGAGAGGCCCATGCACCGCGATGAAGAGTGGCGCCCGCTCGCCACACCTGGAGAAAGCCCTTGCACAGTAACGAAGACCCAACACAGCCATAAATAAATTAATTAATTAAATGTCACAGGTGGGACTGATGTGTGAGCCTGAAGGATGAGGCTCGTGGACGGCTTAGTGATGAAGTGACTGCCACGCCGCTGTCCACAGCACCAGCACCTCTTCCAGTCCCAGGCCCGGGAGTCACTGAGAAAATAAACTCCTGTCACGAATGGGGAAGATGCGCTGCCCAACACCGGGCTGCTGTTTGTGGGAAACGAAGACATTTACTGCTGCCCTGGAAGGTCATCATCTCCGGCGCTCAGGATGGGAAAATCAGCGTCTGTGCCGGGGTAGAGACAGGAGAGAGGCTCAAAGGAGCAAGAAGAGTGGCCTGCGGTTAAGACTGAGTCTGTGCAGCACCCTGCTCGCCCTTCACAGCGACCCCTGCACAGAGGAATGAGAGGCATTCTCGACTAAAGCAAGCCCTCTCCCCTCTCCACACAGGCAGCTCTGCTCCATTCTCTGCATCTCTAACCTGAAATACTGTGTTAAACAACAGTGATGATGGCGAGGTGGGGGGAATGTGCCAGTTCCGCTTACACTACCTGCAGCTGTCTAAGACTCTCAGTCTATGGGTCACATCCCAAACCATTGTTCTTATGTAAAGGCAAGCATCCTGATAAAATTGCACGTGAGTGCTGCTGAAAAACAACATCAATTTCTTTCCACCTCAATTAGACTTTTCTTTATGTTATGCAGCTAGATACCCACAGGAGTTGATGTGAAAGATATTAGCAAGTGACCAAAGAGGAATGTATGATAACGCCAAACACCTAGAAAAGACTGACAAATCCATGGTCAAAACAGAGATGCTAATATAAATTTTAATAATTGTTAGCTAAATAACATACTGTGCAGCTATTCTATGAAATTACATCTGTGTCATAATTTTAAAGTACATAAGTCTTGAAATATGTAATAAGGATCTGGTGGTTTAAGTACAATTTCCACGAAAATAAGTAAATAAGAAAACAAGTGAGTAGAATAAGGGGAAAAAAAGGTTTTTTAATATATATTATTTTAATATATATTATTTCTCTCTCTCGCCCTATCACACCTCACCCGAGAGAGAGACATGGACATATATATACTAACAAACGTAAGGTACCTAGCCGGTGGGAAGCAGCCGCATGGCACAGGGAAACCGGCTTGGTTCTTTGTGGCTGTCTGGAGGGGTGTGATAGGGAGGGTGGGAGGGAGGGAGACAAAGAGGGAAGAGATATGGGAACATATGTATATGTATAACTGATTCACTCTGTTATAAAGCAGAAACTAACACACCATTGTAAAGCAATTATACCCCATTAAAGATGTTAAAATAAATAAATAAATAAATAAATAACATCACGTTAAGGAGGAAAAAAAAAAAAAAATCTAAGTATCAACTCTCCCCAAAACACTAGATGAAAATTCCATTTACAGAGAATACTCCAGAGTCCCTAATGAGAAAGGACAGAGGATATAATTACGATCGGGCCAAATCTGTGACTCTGTACCCTTTTTTTTTTTTTTTTAATAGATGAGTACATTCCCTAACAGTGCACAGATTGAGTGAGCTGTAAGAAATCTATGCCTTTTAGGCTTGGACAGAGCAATATTAGTGGCTCCATGTGGTGAATTCACATTCATCACTTCACTCTCTGTGCCTTGCATTTGGTGGGTGCTTACTTAGTATCTGTTGAAAAGGTCATACAGTTATTGATTAGGTTCATTGTGTTATAAACTATTAACAAAATAAAAATTAAGTTACCACAATTTTTAAATTGATGTGGTTAGAAACTTTATTAAAAATTTAAAAAGAGTTTTCCAGTTATCTCAAATCTTAGTTAAAATCCAGCAAAAATCAGGCCACATTTTATAGCATTACTTTACATAAAAGAACATTCAAAGATTCTCACATGAAAGTATAAACCTCTCACCTAGATCTTCCATTTGATAGGTCATAAAGCAGAGAATAGAAATACAGAATAGTAGAATGATGTTTTAGAAATCAACAAATTTCATAATATTAACAGCCTCAGCTGAATTCATCTATTTAAGAATAGTGACTGGAGAACAGGACCTAAAGTATAATAGTGGGGCAATTGTGACTTGCTGAAAGACAATTTATCAATAATATTCTTATTTCTGTTCAGTTTCTACATTCTAGAAAGTATCTTAAATAATCCTAGCATCACTGTGAGGTTATGGTTTATCTATCAGAGTTGTTCTTTTTTATTATTATTATAGTTGATTTATAATATTCTGTTAGTTTCAGGTGTACAGCAAAGTAATTCAGTTATTTTTTTCCAGATCATATTCCATTATAGGTTATTACGAGGTATTGAATATAATTCCATGTGCCATACAGTAAATTCTTGTTGCTTATGTATTTTATATATAGTAGTTTTTATCTGTTAATCCCATACTCCTAATTTGTCCCTCCCTCTCCCCTTTGGTAACCATAAGTTTGTTTTCTATGTCTGTAAGTCTGTTTCTGTTTTGTATATAGATTCATTAGTATTATTTTTAGATTTCACATATAAGTGATATCATATCGTATATCTGTCTTTCACTAAGTACAGTTGCTGCAAATGGCAATATTTCACCTTTTTTTTATGGCTGAGTAATATCCCACTGTATATATGTACCACATCTTCTTTATCCATTCATCTGTTGATGGACACTTGGGTTGTCTCCATGTCTTGGCTATTGTAAATAGTGCCATGAACATTGGGGTGCATGTATCTTTTCGAATTAGGATTTTCATTTTTTTCCAGATCTATACCCAGGAGTGGGATTGCTGGATCATATGGTAGCTCTGTTTGTAGTTTTTAAAAGAACCTCTACACTGTTTTCCATAGTGGCTGTATCAATTTACATTCCCACCAACAATGTAGGAGGGTTCCCATTTCTCCATACCCTCTTCAGCATTTACTATTTGTAAACATTTTGGTGATAGCCATTCTTACCAGTCTAAAGTGATACTTCGTTATGGTTTTGATTTCCATATCTCTAATTAGTAATGTTGAGCATCTTTTCATGTGCCTATTGGCCATCTGTATGTCTTCTTTGGAAAAACGTCTGTTTAGGTCTTTTGCACATTTTTTTATTGCGTTGTTTGCTTTTTCGATATGGAGTTGTATGAGCTGTTTTTATATTTTGGATATTTATCAGACTTGGTCTTACAGCTGATATCAGTATTTCTCAACAGGGATGATTCCCCCTAACCCTTGCACCATGATTACTTTTGGCTTTATCTGGAGATATTTTTGTTTGTTACATTTGGGTGGGGGTAGAAGGGGGGCAGTGCTACTGGCATCTAGTGAGAGAGGCCAGGGATGCTACTAAACATCCTACAATACTCAGGATAATGCTTCATCCTAAGAAAATATCCTACCCCAAATATAAATAGTGCTAATGTTGAGAAACCTTGTATATCAAAGCCTGCAGTTCCAGATACTGTCATACAACAGACTTAGGTCAAAACCCTGTTTACAAAGACACAGTTTCTTGCCCAGTGCTGAGACGTTGAAGCCTCTTCAATAGAACTCTTTCTGCCTGCATGGATTTACAGTGCAGGCCACTTTCCTTAACATATACTGTACCCCTGAAAATGTGTATGAAGCTTCAACATGTTTTATGTGTTTCCAAAAGCTAAAAAAAAAAGTAAAAAAAAAATCCCTCATCATATCTCCCTTGTTAGATGCTGCCATAGCATATTTGTGATATTTTATTCATGTTCTTTATTTTTCATTTTCTCCCACCAAGCTGTAGGTGGTCAACCAGTTTAAGAGCAGTGAGCATCCAATTCAGGCTAAAAATGTGTCACTATTATTGTGTAGCTTTGCATCAATTTTAAATGTATGATACTTGTGATTTTCATCTTCAATATCAACACATATTTTGCCATGTTCATTCTTGTATAAAAAAGCAACAATTTTCAAACCCCTTTTACCAACAAAGTCCTCCTCTTTCTTACAAACAAAATCTTACATGAAGTCCCAAATGTAAATAAAATACTTAATGCTAAGTCACCTCTACGCCCTATTTCCATCATCTTTATCCCTTTACCCCACCTTCCTAAACAAGCAACACCTTTGCAAAACTTCTGGGGCTAAAAGAAACTATACTGGAAAGACACTGTAATACTACATCAAAATTATTGCATGAACATTGCCCTGCTCTACTGACAAAGATGTTGATGCTGCTAAAACTGAATTTTTGGCTGGCAGCAGCAAGCCATGTATCAGTTTCAAATGTTCCTTCATGAGCCGATGTATGGAAATCAGTCTGGAATATAAGAGTCAACTTGGCACGTATCAATTTATGGTATATGACAGCATGAGTTGTTCAATTCTTGACTGTATACTAATGGAAATGACCAGTTTTTCTTTGCCTTGACTACTTTTTGCTGAACTTGCCCCCTTGCTATTGTCCAATGTACTCTCCTGTATCTGCCCTTTCTCATTGCCAACCCACCCTCATACTGCAGCTAGACTCCTATTGCTGGTGTACCTTGTCACTCATGTCCATGGCACTTAGAAAAAATGGACTTTGAGATCATGTGATTAACAGTAAGGTCCTAAATCTCATGGTGATATAAAGAAAATTATCTTTGAAAAAATATTTGGCTTTTATTTTTGCCTATCAAAATTATCTTTTGAAGTAAAAATCTTAAAAGTAAGATTAAGTAATAATTTAACTAAAAGAGTACATAAAATTAAAAAATTATTACTAATGAAAAAAGAGTTAAATTCAACTTTCGTTTTCTTTTTTTGTTTTTTTTTGCGGTATGCGGGCCTCTCACTGTTGTGGCCTCTCCCACTGCGGAGCACAGGCTCCGGATGCACAGGCTCAGCGGCCATGGCTCACGGGTTCAGCCGCTCCGTGGCATGTGGGGTCTTCCCGGATCTGGGCACGAACCCGTGTGCCCTGCATTGGCAGGCGGACTCTCAACTACTGCGCCACCAGGGAAGCCATCAACTTTCATTTTTATATCAAAAATTGTTTTCAGATAAGGAATTTAAAAGGAGCACAGCCATCCAAGTCCTATGTTTTTGTCTTTGCACTGCCTTCTCTTCTCTGCACATGTTAAAACCTACTCTCCATGTCTTGCTCCTCATGTGAAAGGGCAGAATAGTCAAGATTGAAATATCTAGCACTAAGACATATCTTTCTTTCTAAAATTCATTTTTCATCTGTCAAATACGTCATGAACATTATCAGGAATATTACACATGGTAGACAAAGTGAGGCATATAAATGGTAAGATTCCTGCATCTAACCAGTATAATTCAGGGCCTATATTGGACCAGGCCCTGTTTTAGGTACTTTGGGTGTAGCAGGAAGCAAAACAGAGAGCATCCTCCCCTCGTGGGTTCTAGTGGAGGATATGATATGATTCCTGTTAATGAGGAGTTTTCAAGAAAACTCAGAGGGAAATAAGTATGCAAGATAACCAAAAATAAGAGGCTGTCCCCCTCCGATGCTCCCATAACTGTACACATAGCTATAATGACTTAGCAAATTACAATTATCTGTTTATTTTCCATTTCATTCATTAAGACAGTAATTTTCAGACTTAAAAAAATCAGCAGAACCCTGTATATATATGCATGCAAAATTAAAAACCACCATTGAAAATACTGTAGACAGAGAATACAGCTTATCATAGGTAGCAAAGTGCCTATGAACTCAAATGTCTATTGAATGAATACGTGACAATTATGAGAACAAGAGCTTATTAACTGTTGGAGTAGTCTAGAAGATTTCACAAAAGACATGAGACTCAGGTTGTCATTTAGGATGATGCTTTAATGTGATGGAAAGAGGCAAAGTGAATTTGTCTTGAAAAACAGAATGAGTTGAGAAATGGGCCAATGGGCCATGTAGTACAAGGTGCATGGTGGATTGAGACGGCAGACGCAGGTTGCTGGGGCAGGAGAGGAGGAGGCATGCTGGAAAATAGTGTACTGATATATATAGGCAATGGGCCGTGAAGAAGAGGTGCTGGAAAGGAGAAAATGGAACTGCCCAGAGATTAAACAACTTCCCTAAAGTTGGTCTCCAAATCCGTGCTTTCCCACTGTTACTATTTAAATGTAATTTGTAAACTGTTAAGCACTGTGCATACTTTACTTATGAATCCTAGGTCGTTTTGCAATTCTGTGCAGTTTACAGCACACCATTTCAGCTGGGAAGCACTGAGCTATAGTCAATTTCTCTTCTAACTCAAAGATTTATGATTTTTAAGCTTAGAGATGGGTAATCATTGTTGTGCATATACTTATTCCTAGTTGAATTAAAAGTAAAATTTCATGTAATTGTCCCTTTTTTGACTGGTCATATTCAAATAACCAAAATTAATTTAGGGCTTCCCTGGTGGCACAGTGGTTGAGAGCCCACCTGCCGATGCAGGGGATGCGGGTTCATGTCCCGGTCCGGGAAGATCCCACATATGCCGCGGAGCGGCTGGGCCCGTGAGCCACGGCCGCTGAGCCTGCGCATGCGGAGCCTGTGCTCCGCAACGGGAGAGGCCACAACAGTGAGAGGCTCGTGTACCTCAAAAAAATTAAAAAAATTTTTTTAAATTAAAAAAAAATTAATTTATCTTTTAAAAATAGAATTGCATTAACAACTTCGGTAGCACTTCCATTCTATTTGAGAAGCCATAACTCATGAGGAAAATGGACTTCGAGAAGCACTTAGGAAGGAATAGTACAGCCATATATATCGTATACATGTCCTCCTAGGAAATCAGTTATGTTTAAAACTCTTACAAATCATGGTTTATAGTGGTTGTTTTAGAAAGACAAATGAGTATATTACCGTACATGTATTTTTATGGCTTCATAAAGCTGAGTACTGCTTAAATGTATAAAGGGGTCATTATGTCAAATAAATGACTTTTCTTCCCCTAGAGCAGGGGGGAGCTCTAAATATCTAAGGGGGGAGCTCTAAATATCTGAGCTTAGCAAACACTTGCTAGCTTATCCTTGTCCTGAATGTAGAGACAATTCTGAAAGATGTTTTGGTGTTTGATCAATAATAATAAAAATAAAAATCCTCTCCTTTGAGCACCAGCATTTTGAGCATCAAATGATTTTAAAGAGAACTTCATAATCACCGACCTGAGAAACATTCCAAGTAGGAGTGAAAAATTACCCACCTGTTAATGAGTCCAACTGATCTGCTTTATACCAATACTTAAAAATTTTCTCTAATACACTTAAAAAATGTAATCTACCAAGTAAGGAACTAAATGATCATTATCTAGGAAGATCCATATTGATTCTCCTTCCAAAAAACTCAGATTTACTCAGAGCTTCTAAGCCCTAACCCAGTTCCACTGAACTCAAAAATGTTTGCTAGATCAACTACTACATGCTAGACATTGTTCTAGCTGTAGAGATGACAAAAATGAATTATGTCTTAGTTTACTTCCTCAAAAGTTTCCAGTCAAGACAGGAAGTAAGAAATATATAAATAGCTAGCAAGAATCCAGGCCAGAAGAGAGGTATAAACAAACTGCTCTGGAGAAGCCAAAGGAAAAAAATTACTTTCTACCACAGAGAGGTAAGGCAATTAGGGAAAGATTCATGGAGGTGGCTGCCTTTCCGTAAACTGGATTTCAATAGGTTGAAGGGGGCTAAAGAAGAGGCATCACAGAGAGAAGAATAAGAGCAAAATTCTTGAGATATGATACTTTGGGCTCTTCCTCAGTACAGGCAAATCTTGTGCACTTCCTGATAAAGATGACCCATAATGGATGAGGCTTTCCCATATTGCCCTGAGGCCACTGGCAAGCTGTAGTGATAGCAAGACCATAGCTTCTGGGGTCAGACAGATTTAGGTCAGATTGCAGCTCTGGTACTTACAAGCAGACATGCAGACAAGCTACCTACTATTTCTGAGCCTCAGTTTTCTTATCTCTGTTGTAGGTCTAGTAGTACTTAAAGGGCAATTGAGAAAGTTAATTTTTACAACTCTATAGAGAGCAACTACTAAAGAAAACTCTACAAAGAAGTATACTAGTAAATTGGTACAGCTACTATGGAGAACAGTATGGAGGTTCCATAAAAACTAAAACTAGAGCTACCAAATGATTCAGCAATCCCACTCCTGGGCATATACTGGGAGAAAACCATAATGTGAAAAGAAACATGTACCCCAGTGATTATTGCAGCTCTGTTTACAATAGCCAGGACATGGAAGCAACCTAAATGTCCATTGACAGAGGAATAAATAAAGAAGATGTAGTTCATATATACAATGGAATATTACTCAGCCATAAAAAAAGAATGAAATAATACCATTTGCAGCAATATGAGTAGACCTAGAGATTGTCATACTGAGTGAAGTAAGTCAGACAGAAAAGGACAAATACCATATAATATCATTTATATGAGGAATCTAAAAAAATGGTACTAATGAACTTATTTACAAAACAGAAATAGAGTTACAGATGTAGAAAAAAATCTTATGGTTACCAGAGGGGAAAGAGGGAGAGGGATAAATTGAGAGATTGGGATTAACATACACACACTACTATATATAAAATAGATAACTAATAAGGACCTACTGTATAGCACAGGGAACTCTACTCAATACTCTGAAATGACCTTCATGGGAAAAGAATCCAAAAAAGAGTGGATATATGTTTATATATAACTGATTCACTTTGCTGTACAGCAGAAAGTAACACAAGATTGTAAATCAAGCATACCCCAATAAAAAAAATTTTTAAGGAAATATACTAAAATAAATAAAAATGGAATCCTAAAAAAATGTTTAATTAACCCACAGGATGGCAAGAAAAGAAACAGAGGAAACAGAAAGAAAACAATAATAAAATGGCAGACTTAAGTTTATACCCCAAACCTTGAAGCAGCTCAGATGTCCTTCAACAGGTGAACGGTTAATTAAACTCTGGTACATGTATACCATGGAATACTACAGACCAGTAAAAAGATATAAATTATTGATACAAGCAACAACTTGAACGAATCTCAAAGGAATTAGTCTGAGTGAAAAAAATCAGTCTCAAATATTGTATATTGTATGATATCATTCATATAATATTCTTGAAATGACAAAATTATAAAAATGGAGAACACATTTGTGGTTACCAGGAGTTAAGGATTTGTGGTCAAAAAAGAACAACATGAGGTATCCTTGTGATAGAACTGTTTAATATCTTGAGTGTGGTGGTTGATATGTGCACAGAGGCATGTGATAAAATTGTATAGGACTAAATATACACACAGACACACACACACAAGTAAAAGGGAGTAAATCCGCATAGGACTTTTGGATTGTTTCACTGTTAAGATCCTCCTTATGATAGTGTACTTCAGTCCTATAAGATGTTACCATTAGGGGAAACAGTGTAAAGGATACACAACTGCATGCAAATCTACTTTATCTCAAAAGAAAAGTTTAATTAAAACAAAACAAAACTCCATAGACCTTGTATCAGTTTGCTAGGGTTGCCATAATAAAATACCACAGACTTAGTGGCTTAAACAACAGGGGCTTATGGGCTTCCCTGGTGGCACAGTGGTTGAGAGTCTGCCTGCTGATGCAGGGGACGCGGGTTCGTGTCCTGGTCTGGGAAGATCCCACATGCCGCGGAGCGGCTGGGCCCGTGAGCCATGGCCACTGAGCCTGCGTGTCCGGAGCCTGTGCTCCGCAACGGGAGAGGCCACAACAGTGAGAGGCCTGCGTACCACAAAAAAGCAACAGGAGTTTATTTTCTCATAGTTTTGGAGGCTAGAAGTCTAAGATCAAGTTGTTGATAGTTTGGGTTTCTTCTGAGGCCTCTCTCATTGGCTTTCAAATGGCTGCCCTCTTGCTGTATCTTCATATGGTCTTTTCTCTGTGTGTATGTGCCCATGTCTGTGTCCAAGTTCCCTCTTCTTATAAGGACATCAGTCATATTGGATTGGGCTCACCCTAGAGATCTCATTTTAACTTAATTACCTATTTGGAGACTTTATTTCCAAATAAGGTTACATTCTGAGGTATTGGGGATTAGGGCTTCAACATATAAATTGGGAGGAGGGGGCACACTTCAACCCACTGCAGACTTAAAACTATAATAAAAGGCTTAGCATAAAATATAGGGGGAAATTTCATGACATTAGATTTGGCAATAATTTCTTGGAAATTACACCCAAAGCACAGGCAACAAAGGAAAACTAGATAAACTGGACAACATCAAAATTAAAAACTTCTGTGCATCAAAAGACATATGCTATATGAATGAACTCTGAGGATGGCATGCTAAATGAAACAAGCCAGCCACAAAAGGACAAATATTGTGTGATTCTACTTATATGAGCTTCTTGAAATAGTTAAATTCATACAGAGAGAAAGTGGAATGGTGATTGCTAGGGGCTTGGGTAGAGGGGTAAACGTGGAATTATTATTTAACAGGTAGCGTTTCATTTTTGCAAAGTGAAAAGAGTTCTGTGGATGGTGGTGACAGTTGCACAACAATGTGAATGTATTTAACGTCACTGAATGATACACTTAAAAATGGTTAAGATAGTACATTTTATGTTATGTGTATTTTACCATAACTAAAATAAATACAAATTAAGTTAAATTTTAAAAATAGTCACAGAGCCCTGTGCACATAGCCAGCACTTCGGAAATGCTAGTTACCGTCTCTTCTCCCTATAAACGCTAAGATGGATTTAAATTTCTTCATTGGTTTCTCTCCAGAAACCACTTCTCTGCCTCTTTCCTGTTTCTAAATCTTACTTCTTCAAGAAGAACCTTGAAGATCTAGTCAGACCGGATCCTTATCACTTCACTTCTTCATTCTGTATGGCTCCAAAACCGAATAGTTGGTTACAGGCCATTTTATATAGTCTTTCCCATTTAGATATAAGAAAGCTGTTTCTTGGTATTAATATATCTCTTTTTATAATATGACAGCAAATCTAATAACCCAAGTATGATAAGATAAGAAGTGTTCCCATCTTGTTGCTTGGATACTCTGGCATTAATATTCTTGAGGTAAGGAAAAAAATGCAAGCAAGTTATTCCCTCCCCCCACAGTGAAAATTACATCTAAAGGAGAATTTCACTTTCATTATTTTAATGTAAAATATATTCAGTGTTTCTCATATTATATAATAGAGTTAATATATCTTGATAATAAGGACCTAATGTTCATACATATTAAACAGACTGGACATTTTGCCCAACACAAACTCATCATTCCTTACCCTTGGATTTATGTTAATACATAGTTAAAACATTCTATTGTTAAATAAGTTTTGGAAACACTGGATAAGCAAAGTTAAACATTTATTTATGACTAAACTTCTCAGATCTCCTATGCAATAACTTTTGCTTTTTCTCACCAAGCAGAAAATACAATAAATGGGAGTTTTAAACCTTAATTTACCACCCTACCACTTATTATTTTAGATTGAATCATCTTGGGACTGTTAAAACACCTTTTGGGACACAGTCAAATTTGGGATTGGAATGTATAAGGATGTGACATATTGCCCATGAGGAAATTGGTAATATATTTACATTGGTTTTCCCTGCAAAAGAGGTGGAAAAGGCAAGCGTTGGCTCTTCCTTCTTTAAATGAAAATGTTGTTTGGGGTTGACCCTAGAAAAAGTTTGAGAATGTTAGCATGGTGAAGTGATGACTAGCATTTAACAGTTGTCTGCTGAGCAGCAAAGACTTTGTTTTATTAGAGAAGGATAATAGAATGGTGGAAAAAGAGAAGTTTATGGGATTGGGAAAGCTTAATTTATTCATTTGGTTACAGCTGAATTAATTCTCACTATTATAGCTTAAAATAGAATAAGTGGTTTAAAACCATATGCTTTAAAACTGAAAAAAAAATGTACAGACAATTAGGTATGGTCATGATAATTAGAAGATATAACCTAAAAACATCATTTTCAATAGTATCTAGGAATAATCAAACAACAGATATGCAAGAATTATTCACAGAAAAGTGTAAACCTTTAATGAGACTTTACAGAAAATCTAAATACCCTATGTTAAAATATCCTATGTTCTAGAACAGAAAAACAATTATTATAAAAATGGTGATTCTCCTAATTGACCTAAAGATTCTATGCAACTCCAGTTGAAGCCCCATCAGGAATATTTTTGAAAGTTGATAATATGACTCTAAAATTTATATGGAAAAAAAAGGCCCAAGAATTTCCAAAATTCTTTTAAAGAAGAAAAATGAGAAAGGATGACTTGTTTTAGCAGATATAAATACTTAAAGCTATAATAATTAAGATAATATAGTATTGAGGCAGGGATAGACACATTGATCAGTAGAACTTAGAAAATATCCAAGCATAAATGGAACTTTAATATATGAAAGAGGTAACAGTAGATAAATTGAAAAAGGAAGGACTGTTGAAAAACAGAGCTGACACTTGTTAGCCATATTACAGGGAAGAGAAAGGGAGCTGGAAATGGCATTTAATTCATGGTGTACAACCTAACTGAAAATCAACTCCACATATATTGAGGTCAAAAGCAAAATTCTAGACTTTTGGAAGAAATTATTCTGTAAAGTCTTTCTGATCTTGTATAGGGCAGGCATTCTTAAACAAGATACTAAGAGCTAACCAGGAAAGTAAAAAACCTCATAAATTATTTTACATTAATATCAAGTATTCATCTAAAGATAAAAGAAAGTGAAACAAACAAGATACAAACTAGAGGAAGATATTTACTATGTAAATAACCCAAAGATTAACATCAAGAATATGTAAATCCAGCATATATCCAATATGTGATTTGCAAAAATTAAGTCTTAGAATGCTAAGAGTTGGAGAGGACGGAGATCAAAACAATCTCTTCTACATTGCTGGTGGAAGTCTAGCTTGAAATAACTTCTTTGAAAAACCATTTGGCATTGTCTATAAAGTTCAAAATTTGTATACCCCATGACTTAGCCATTCTACTCAGAGTTTAACCCTAGGCGGGGATACCTGTACAAGAATATTGATAGCAGTACTCTCTGCCACAAGAAAATAACCAATATGGAAATAGCCCAAATTCTCTTGATAAAAAGGAATAGGGAAATGAATTGTGCTGTATTCACAGAATGGAATATACACAGAACTGAAAACACGACGAACTACAGTTAAATGCAGCAATAAGTATAAATCTTAGTATACTAAGTTTGAGTGGAAAAAAGAATCCCAGGAGATTAAAAACAGTATACACAAAAAATGCACAATATATTCTTCAGGCATGTATACATATGAGATGTAACTCACTTTTATAAAACAAGAAAATAGAAAACACAAAGCTCTCAAGAAGGTGGTAAGCTCTGATAGAAGGATGAGTGGGTAAGTACGGATCTAGGTGAGGACAGGAGTACAAAGATGAATATATAAGTTAATGGTAATATTGTAGTTCCTGGGCTGAATGTTTATAAATTTCTTTTTTCCTAACTGTAACTACCTACACACATACATACGTATATGGTCTGCCAATGGACTATTTATATTAGTCCATTTATGATTAATTCAATTTTGTGCACCTGATTTCCATAAGGAAAATAAAACATTTTTACATTGTGATGGCCCCGCTGTCCCCACAGAAGCCATTATTAGAATGGAAGTCAGTTGGCTTGCAGGAAACTTAGAGACTTTCTGTTCTGCTTCTACCATACAGAAAAAAGGAGGTCTTTGGGAATCCCCGGTGTAGCTCTGGCATCACAAAACTTCCTTGATCTGTGCAGAGAGAATTCTTCTAAATGACACAGTGAAGACTTCCAGTGTGACAATGGGGATATTTTAAATATTACTAAAGTCCCTTTTCTTTTAGAAAGCCTTATTTTTACAGCTATCACTTTGCAATGGAACCTATCAATCACTAAATCTAACTTACCCATTTTTCAGACTGTGGTCAAACTCATGGAAGTGGGACTGCCCTCCAGCAATGAGCAAGTCACTGAAATGAAAAGCGGACAATTCTGACTGGGGGCCGTGCAGAAACCTGTGACCTACCCCAACCAGTTTTGGACGTCAGTGAACAGCAGCGGTAGCTGAAAAGTACACTGAATTGTGGTTTTCATGAGTCATCGATGCTAATCACAATTGGTTTCCAGTCAAACTCTAGTGGCATCTCTGGCCTCATTGGAATGCATTAAAATGTTCCTTTTTCTGACAGCATATATGCTCACTTTCCTGCAGACTCACTTTCCAACCTCAGTGGGTGAGTATTTTAATAGCTACCTTCCTCAGCCAGGAAACTGCTTAAGCTATAATTCATTCAGATTGGTAAAAATAGATCTTTCTGGGCACTACAGTCTCCAAGTCAGCTGAGGAAAACAATTGAGCAGCAGAAAGATAAAGTGAAAACATAACAGCTAAAGAAGAAAAACAAAACATTTTATTTGATTGGGAGATGATTTGTACTCTAACTTTTGCAGTGTCTCTGATAACTTTAAAATAGAAGAGGCCAACGTTTATTCTATTGAAGTATAGTTGCTTTACAATACTCTATTAGCTTTAGGTCTACCGTATAGTGATTCAGTATTTTTATAGATTATACTACTTTAAAAGTTACTGTAAAATAATTGCTATAATTTCCTGACTGTATACACAGTATATCCTTTTTGCTTATCTATTTTATTTTTTGCCTTTTTTAAATAGATTTTTATTGGAGTATAATTGCTGCACAATACTCTGTTAGTTTCTGTTCTACAGCAAAGTGAATCAGCCATATGCATACATATGTTCCCATATCCCCTCCCTCTTGAGCCTCCCTCCCACCCTCCCTATCCCACCCCTCTAGGTCATCGCAAAGCACCGAGCTGATCTCCCTGTGCTATGCTGCTGCTTCCCACCAGCTGTCTATTTTACAATTGGTAGTGTATATATGTCAATGCTCTTCTCACTTCGCCCCAGCTTTCCCCTCCCACCCCGCATCCTCAGATCCATTCTCTTTGTCTATATCTTTATTCCTGCCCTGCAACTGGGTTCATCAGTACCTATTATTTTTTGATTCCATATATACGCTTTAGCGTATGGTATTTATTCCTCTTTCAGACTTAACTTCACTCTGTATGACAGACAGAGTCTTACCTAGAGTCCATCCACCTCATTACAAATAACTCAATTTTGTTTCTTTTTATGGCAGAGTAGTATCCCATTGTATATATGTGCCACATCTTCTTTATCCATTCACCTGTTGATGGCCATTTAGGTCGGTACCATGTCCTGGCTATTGTAAATAGTGTTGCAATGGACTTTGTGGTACATGTCCCTTTTTGAATTATGGTTTTCTCAGGGTATATGCCCAGTAATGGGATTGCTGGGTCATATGACAGTGCTATTTTTAGTTTTTTAAGGAACCTCCATACTGTTTTCCATACTGGTTGTATCAACTTACATTCCCACCAACAGTACAGGAGGGTTCCCTTTTCACTACACCCTTTCCAGCATTTATTGTTTAGATTTTTTGATAATGGCCATTCTGATTGGTGTGAGGTGATACCTCCTTGTAGTTTTTTTTTTTTTTGCGGTACGTGGGCCTCTCACTGTTGTGGCCTCTCCCATTGCGGAGCACAGGCTCCGACACGCAGGCTCAGCAGCCATGGCTCACGGGCCTAGCCGCTCCGCGGCATGTGGGATCTTCCCGGACCGGGGAACAAACCTGTGTCCCCTGCATCGGCAGGCAGACTCTCAATCACTGCGCCACCAGGGAAGCCCTCTCCTTGTAGTTTTGATTTGCATTTGCATTTCTCTGATTAGTGATGTTGAGCATCTTTTCATGTGCCTCTTGGCCATCTGTATGTCTTCCTTGGTGAAATGTCTATTTAGGTCTCCTGCCCATTTTTTAATTGGATTTTTTGTTGTTTTGATATTGAGCTCCATGGGCTGTTCATATATTTTGGAGATTAATTCTTTGTCTGTTGTTTCATTTGCAAAGATTTTCTCCCATTCTGAGGGTTGTCTTTTGGTCTTGTTTGTAGTTTGCTTTGCAGAAGCTTTTAAGTGTCATTAGGTCCCATTCGTTTATTTTTGTTTTTATTTCCATTACTCTAGGAGGTGGATCAAAAAAGATCTTGCTGTGATTTATGTCAAAGAGGTTCTTCCTATGTTTTCCTCTAAGAGTTTTATAGTGTCTGGTCTTACATTTAGGTCTCTAATCCATTTTGAGTTTATTTTTGTGTATGGTGTTAGGGAGTGTTCTAATTTCATTCTTTACATGTAGCTGTCCAGTTTTCCCAGCACCACTTACTGAAGAGACTGTCTTTTCTCCATTGTATATCCTTGCCTCCTTTGTCATAGATTAGTTGACCACAAGTGCGTGGGTTTATCTCTGGGCTTTCTCTCCTGTTCCATTGATCTATATCTCTGTTTTTGTGCCAGTACCATATTGTCTTGATTACTGTAGCTATGTAGTATGGTCTGAAGTCAGGAAGCCTGATTCCTCCAGCTCCATTTATTCCCCTCAAGACTGCTTTGGCTATTTGGGGTCTTTTGTGTCTCCATACAGATTTGAAGATATTTTGTTCTAGTTCTGTAAAAAATGCCATTGGTAATTTGATAGCGATTGCATTGAATCTGTACATTGCTTTGGGTAGTATAGTCATTTTCACAATGTTGATTCTTCCAATCCAAGAACATGGTATATCTCTCCAACTGTTTGTATCATCTTTAATTTCTTTCATCAGTGTCTTATAGTTTTCTGCATACACGGCTTTTGTCTCCCTAGGTAGGTTTATTCCTAGGTATTTTATTCTTTTTGTTGCAGTGGTAAATGGGAGTGTTTCTTAATTTCTCTTTCTGATTTTTCATTGTTGGTGTATAGGAATGCCAGAGATGGTTGTCAATTAATTTTGTATCCTGCAACCTTACCAAATTCATTGATTAGTTCTAGTAGTTTTCTGGTGGCATCTTTAGGATTTTCTATGTATAATATCATGTCATCTGCAAACAGTGACAGTTTTACTTCTTTTCCAGTTTGAATCCCTTTTCTTTCTTTTTCTTCTCTGACTGCCGTGGCTAGGAATTCCAAAACTATGTTGAATAATAGTGGTGAGAGTGTACATCCTTGTCTTGTTCCTGATCTTAGTGCAAATGCTTTCAGTTTTCACCACTGAATATGATGCTTGTTGTGGGTTTGTCATATATGGCCTTTATTATGTTAAGGTTGGTTCCTTCTATGACCATTTTCTGCAGAGTTTTTATCATAAATCAGTGTTGAATTTTGTCAAAAGCTTTTTCTGCATCTATTGAGATGGTCCCATGCTTTTTAATCCTTAATTTGTTAATATGGTGTATCACATTGTTTGATTTGCATATATTGAAGAATCCTTGCATCCCTGGGATAAATCCCACTTGATCATGGTGTATGATCCTTTTAATGTGCTGGATTCTGTTTTCTAGTATTTTGTTCAGGATTTTTGCATCTATGTTCATCAGTGATATTGGTCTATAATTTTCTTTTTTTTTTTTTTTTGATATCTTTTTCTGGTTTTGGTATCAGGGTGATGGTGGCTTCGTAGAATGAATTTGGGAGTGTTTCTTCTTCTGCAATTTTTTGGAAGAGTTTGAGAAGGATGGGTGTTAGCTCTTCTCTAAATGTTTGGTAGAATTCCCCTGTGAAGCTGTCTAGTCCTAGACTTTTGTTTGCTGGGAGGCTTTTTTTTTTTTACAGATTCAATTTCACTACACATGATCAGTCTGTTCAGATTGTCTGTTTCTTCTTGATTCAGTCTTGGCAGGTTTTATGTTTCTAGAAATTTGTCCATTTCCTCCAGGTTGCCCAATTTGTTGGCATGTAACTCTTTGTAGTATTCTCATGATTTTTTTGTATCTCTGTGTTATCAATTGCTACTTCTCCTCTTTCATTTCTTATTTTGTTTTTTTGGGGGGTCCTCTCTTTTCTTCTCTGTGAGCCTGGCTAGAGGTTTATCAATTTCATTTGTCCTTTCAAAAAAAACCCAGCTTTTAGTGTCATTGATCTTTTCTATTGTTTTTTGGTCTCTTATTTACTTCCTCTTTTTCTTTTTTTTTTTTTGTGGTACCTGGGTCTCTCACTTTTGTGGCCTCTCCCATTGCAGAGCAGAGGCTCCAGACGCACAGGCTCGGCGGCCATGGTTCACTGGCCCAGCCGCTCTGCGGCATGTGGGATCTCCCCAGACCAGGGCATGAACCCGCGTCCCCTTCATCGGCAGGTGGACTCTCAACCACTGCGCGACCAGGGAAGCCCTACTTCCTCTTTGATCTTTATTATTTCCTTCCTTCTGCTGACCTTGGGCTTTGTTTGTTCTTTTCCTATCTCCTTTAGATGGCAAATTAGGTTGTTTATTTGAGATTTTTCTTGTTTCTTGAGAAAGGCCTGTATCACTATAAATTTCCCTCTTAAAACTATTTTTGTTTCATTTCATAGATTTTGGAAAGTTGTGTTTCCATTTTCATTTCTCTTTACGTGTTTTCTGATTTCCTTTTTGATTTCTTTATTGACCCACTGGTTTTTTTAGCAACATGTTATTTAGTCTCCATGTGTTTGTGCTTTTCCCATTTTTCTTTCTGTAATTCATTTCTAATTTCATATGGTTGGGGTCAGAAAAAATGCTTGCTATAATTTCTATCCTCTTAAATTTGTTGAGACTTATTTTGTGGCCTAGCATGTCATCTACCCTGAAGAATGTTCCATGAGCACTTGAAAAGAATGTGCTTTCTGCTGTTTCTGGATGGTATTTCCTGTAGACATCTATTAAGAACAACTGGTATATTGTGTCATTTAAGACCACTGTTGTAAAAGGCCATTTTGATTTCATTTTAAAGTTACCATATTATGGTCTTCTGCTCAAAACCTAGGAGTATTATTTAAGAAACAAAACCAAAACTAGTACTGTGGAGACTACATGAGGTAGTACTGCCTCAGGACATTCAGTGTGATGAGGGAGGTTATTTTGCACTCATTTACTCATTCATTCATTCATCCACCCACTCATTGTTACTATGTATCTTCTGTGTGAAAGATTCTGAGTATTGACGCAAATAAATTTAAAGCACTATCTTTTTTTAAAAGAGTTTATATCTGATAGGATTTATTCCCCTATGATACAGATAAATTGAGATTTTAATCTGTCGCTAACCTACAAATTTTTTTCTAACAGTTCTAAATATATTATTGAAGTTTCAGCATTAAACTATATTGAGAAATAAATTTAGACATTCCTTTATTTTTAGTACTTTTGCTTTATGCTTAAAAATTATATCTATAAATCAAACTGCCTTATATTTCAGAGGATTACTAAAGAAATGAAATCTAGAATATCTTTGTGAACCAACATTGCTGAAATACGTTATTAATATTTCTCATTTATCCCACACCATTTTGTACTGTGAACTACCTTTAAGGCCATGAAAACCATTCAAACTGAAGCATTGTTTTTAGAGAAGGGAAAGACTCAAGAGGAGTCCATTGTCAATATAATTCCAATTTTATTCTCAAAGAAGATCACATCTTTGGAAGTGCCCTATAGAGCCCACATAGTTCGAACAGTGACATTTCATTGGAAGACAGTCACATTTGTCATCTGATTATTACTAATTTTTTTCTTTACCTTACAAATTCCTTGAAAGCCCTTGAAAACCTTATTGCTACTGAGGAATGTGCCTATTGTCCCCTAAAGTAAAGGAAAATACAAAACATTGATGCATGTCAGAAAGTATAGGCGTCTAACTTCTCACAAGTTTGACTTCCTATTGAAATTAATTTGAGATTTAGAGAATATTTTTTAATTTAAGAAGACATAGTTTAAACACCACTCATATATACACTGAATGAAAATAATGAGACCACAGACCATGATGCTCTCATCAATGAAGGTCAATTTTGTTTCAACTTAAAAAAATTAAATAAATATGAAATGTGTAAATCAAGTATAAGGAATTAGACTTTAGCAATATCTATTGGGTTTCCCATTTTGTTTTCTTTATATTTATCTTTATATGTTGCACTCAGATTTGAGTTTACCATGAATTTTATGTGATAAAAGAGATAAAGGAGAGTAATAAAAACAAAAAAAACAGATATCACCAAAAAAATGAGACCCCCCAAGGGGAAACCAAATACATATAGAAGATAATTAATTTACTAAGTACATATATATTGAGTGTTCTGTGTTCAAGGTACTATCTTCACCATTACATGGAAATATAAATATGATGAACTAAAAATCTCCACCATCCCAGTTTATATTTCTGCTGACAGATAAGAGAGATAAACAAATAGACATAAAATCCAGAGGATATTGAGTTTGTTGTAATGTCTCCTAAAATTCAAATAAATATTAGAGCCTCCAGGATACTTTCTCAAACAACTTTATAAAGTTCTTCCCCTTTATAGTGCTTAACACAATTTGTGCTTATTTGTTGACTTGTATGTCTTTTACAAATAGCTATTACCCTTTTTAGGATGTAAGTTCCAATAGGACAAGAATCATCACTATTTGGCTGGCCCATCTTTTCTCAGCACCTTGCATAATATGTAGCACATGAAAGCATTCAATAAATTTTTTGAATGAATGACTAAATAAGTGAATTCTAGAAGAATGATGATAGTACATTTATTTGAAGAAATACTATGTAACAATAAATATAACCATAATGGTAAGAGTAATCATGTTGAAAATATTAACATTTAGAGAAATAAAATCAAACAGTGGTAGAAAATTGAACACAAAAGTAAGCTCCAATATGTAAAAATAGATGCTTATAAAGAGAAAATATTTTAAATGTGTCCTGAAAATTTTCTTTGTTTGGAAAAATATGAAATAATTTTCTTTTACATTCTTTTCTGTATTTTTCAAATTTTTAAAAAATAACCAGATTTTCCAATTCAGATAATGAATTACAAAAAAGATATGTTGAATGTTGTTGACAATAGGTCCATCATAAAGTTTTTGGGAGGTTTTGATGAGACTGTAAACAGATTAAAGGAAATTATGGCTAAAGAGAAAATAATCTGTATGTTAACCCTACCCTCTGTTTAGGGTAGAGCTTGGTTCTGACTCCAGGAGGTGCAGGACCTTCAACATTAGGGGTTAAGATTATTTTTTTTTTAAGGCTTATATTTTTAATAGTCTCAAAAACCTATTTAAACACCTAGTCATCTTATTTAGTAAATTTTAACCCATAAAGAAAATTAGATTTAATTAATAGATCATTTGATTTAGATTTATTTAATAGGCGAGTTTGAATTTTTCACTCAACACATAATGAAGTAGTCTTAATAGTTGTAAAAGTTCAAATAGAACTACTATTCTTATACCCAGTGTCCTTGTTTTCCTGAGAGAGACAAAAAATAGTATGTGCATTTCCATTTCTCTAGGAGGTGGGTCAAAAAGGATCTTGCTGTGATTTATGTCATAGAGTGTTCTGCCTACGCTTTCCTCTAAGAGTTTGATAGTTTCTGGCCTTACATTTAGGTCTTTAATCCATTTTGAGCTTATTTTTGTGTATGGTGTTAGGGAGTGTTCTAATCTCATACTTTTACATGTACCTGTCCAGTTTTCCCAGCACCACTTATTGAACAGGCTGTCTTTTCTCCACTGTATATTCTTGCCTCCTTTATCAAAGATAAGGTGACTATACATGCGTGGGTTTATCTCTGGGCTTTCCATCCTGTTCCATTGATCTATATTTCTGTTTTTGTGCCAGTACCATACTGTCTTGATTACTGTAGCTTTGTAGTATAGTCTGAAGTCAGGGAGCCTGATTCCTCTAGCTCCATTTTTCATTCTCAAGATTGCTTTGGCTATTTGGGGTCTGACCTAAATAGACACTTCTCCAAAGAAGATATACAGATTGCCAACAAACACATGAAAGAATGCTCAATACCATTAATCATTAGAGAAATGCAACTCAAAACTACAATGAGATATCATCTCACACCAGTCAGAATGGCCATCATCAAAAAATCTAGAAACAATAAATGCTGGAGAGGGTGTGGAGAAAAGGGAACACTCTTGCACTGCTGGTGGGAATGTGAATTGGTTCAGCCACTATGGAGAACAGTATGGAGGTTCCTTAAAAAACTACAAATAGAACTACCATATGACCCAGCAATCCCACTACTAGGTATATACCCTGAGGAAACCAGAATTCAGAAAGAGTCATGTACCAAAATGTTCATTGCAGCTCTATTTACAATAGCCCGGAGATGGAAACAACCTAAGTGCCCGTCGTCGGATGAATGGATAAAGAAGATGTGGCACATATATACAATGGAATATTACTCAGCCATAAAAAGAAACGAAATTGAGCTATTTGTAATGAGGTGGATAGATCTAGAGTCTGTCATACAGAGTGAAGTAAGTCAGAAAGAGAAGGACAAATACCGTATGCTAACACATATATATGGAATTTAAGAAAAAAAAATGTCATGAAGAACCTAGGGGTAAGATGGGAATAAAGACACAGACCTACTAGAGAATGGACTTGAGGATATGGGGAGGGGGAAGGGTAAGCTGTGACAAAGTGAGAGAGTGGCATGGACATATATACACTACCAAACGTAAAACAGATAGCTAGTGGGAAGCAGCCGCATAGCATAGGGAGATGATCTCGGTGGTTTGTGACCACCTAGAGGTGGGATAGGGAGGGTGGGAGGGAGGGAGACGCAAGAGGGAAGAGATATGGGAACATATGTATATGTATAACTGATTCACTTTGTTATAAAGCAGAAACTAACACACCATTGTAAAGCAATTATACTCCAATAAAGATGTTAAAAAAAATAGTATGTGCACTCAAATTCTAGGAAATTTAATAAGATTTACTAGGAATAAACTACCAAGAACAGTTAGCTAGTGCTCTCCTTTCCTTCATCATTATATTATGAAAAATTTTAAACACACCACAAAGTTGAAATTATTTTACAGTGAAAACCTATATACCTACATTTATACTTGCCATTAACATTTTTTTTTTTTGCTGTACGTGGGCCTCTCACTGTTGTGGCCTCTCCCGTTGTGGAGCACAGGCTCCGGACGCACAGGCTCAGCGGCCATGGCTCACGGGCCCAGCCGCTCCGCGGCATGTGGGATCTTCCCGGACTGGGGCACGAACCCGTGTCCCTTGCACCGTCAGGCGGACTCTCAACCACTGTGCCACCAGGGAAGCCCTTGCCATTAACATTTTATTTTACTTATCACCTATCCATCTAGCTAGCCATCCTTCTAAAATCCATCAGTCCAACAAATCTTACTTTCTGATACATTTCAAACGAATGTCATATTTCTCTTTACATATTACAGCATACATTGTTAATCCGGATTATATATTCATATTTTCTTTTTATATAACACTTTCACACAATAAAATGCACAAATCTTATTTGTAAATTTATACATTTATGACAGTGCTACACTTGTATAACCCATATCTCTATTACCATCACCACACAAGTCCCTTTCTGGTCAATCTTTACCTCTGCTCCCTGAGAGAAGTATATTTCTTTATGCTATAGATTAGTTTTGACTAGAATTTTATATCAATGTAATGAGGCAGTATGTACTCTTTTGGATAAGGCTGCATTCACTCAGCATAATGGTTTTGAGATTCATCCATATTTTTATGTATCAGTGACATATTCTTTTTTATTGCCAAGTAGTATTACATTATATGACTATACTAGAGTTTGTTAATTCATTCTCCTATTGTTAGATCCTGGACTACTTCCAGTTCATAGCTATTATGAATGAAGTTAATATTGGAGTTGATTCGTTGGAACTGCCTTGATGATGATTTTTAATAACAGAGTGGACTCCAGTGGTTTGATTATGAAGCAACAGACATGAGGCAAGTGTACTAAAGAATGGGTAAGAGGAGGTACACATGGAGAGGCATAGATCATTACGGGAAAATCTTCCTTGTTTGACATGTTCAGAAGAGACAATACAGATTAGGTAACAGTTTTCTGAAACTGTGAACATAAATTCTTCCAGCCCCCACTTATTATTGCTGAGAGGATTTTGACAGAAAGAACAAACCCAAACAAATAATAATAATAAAGATGTTGATGATTGTTTGAGATTGTGGAATAGCAATCTTTGGGATATGAGGGGAGGGTTTCCTAAGAAGGCATCCAAAGTGCAAGGTGTTTCCTATCATTGCGACAGTCACAACTCCTGGCTTTGGACAGACCTCTTATCAACTAATTACCAGAAAACCCCAAAGAGGCTTGGCCACTTAACTGTTGGGGAGCTTTGGGATCCTTCTGATGTCTGCTCTTGGCATGCCAAAGGGTAATTCACACAAAGATAAAAATCATTCATGGCACTAAAAGGCTATTCTTAATAGATTAAAGCTTCATAGCTGGTTCAATGACAAAGGTCTTTCAATACATATTTTCTTTCTCCTCTAGAGTAAATATGCAATCATTCTCTGTAAATAATAAGGGAAAATTACACCAGTAGAAAGGAAACAAGAGTTTTATTATTTAAAGGCAAATGAAACAGAATGAGGTGAAATGAAATGCCCAAGATCATAGGAATATATGCTTTGCTAGAATAAATTTAATTTCTTTTCCTCAATATCCTTTTATTCAAATTTTAAAATGCTAGATGCCTCTCCCATAGGCTCTTGTTCTGTAGGTGGCCTAGGTGTTATTTACTCTCGAGAACACTCTTCTTCCAGATTGACTTCCTTCTTTTAGCTATAAACAAGGTTATCACCAGAAAGGAAATGTAAATGTTCTCTCATCTTGCAGGCGGAATGTGAGGCAATGGAAGGTATCATTAGAGATCCAAGAAAGGCCTAAAGTATAGTCACAACCTTGAAGTAATTTACAGTGTAGCTGAGATTAATTTTAGAGATGGGGTTCCCAGAAATGTGAAGAAGACTGAAAAAGAGCAAGTGAAAAGAAATAAAGCATAAACTTTAAGTAGGGTCAGAGGAAAGTCAGACCCAAGAAATTGATTACACTTAGAATAGGCCTTAGAGAATGGGCAGGAACCGATCTGACCAGGCTGGGCAGGGCTGAGGAGCTGGGGGGGTGGGGGGCTGGAAGGGGGAGAAGAAATCATGGTAGAGGCTGCTTCTATAGAAAGGAGAGTGGATAAGAGGATAACAACCTGTGCCTTATAGTATTTCCTCCCGTTCCCACGTACTCTGGAGATTAGATATTAAAACAGGTGCAAAATATTCGTTTGTAGGGATTATTGGGTGGTTTATTAACTTGGAAGTTCATTTTGCTCTTTGTACTATACTCCTCAATAGAATTTTATAGCCTTTGAATAATTAAGCAATGTTCATTTCTAAAAGACATTGGCACCTCTGGGGATATTATAAACTTAACATTTCTTGTTAAATGGATGTCTGAAATGTTTGGATCTCACTTTTTTAGATGTAGAGAATAACTCTACCTTTGATACAGGAATTTTCTTTCCCTCTTAAAATATTTTCCATCAAGGAATTCACTAATGTAACAGAGTTATGTTTGCTTTTACCTGACATGGTTGTATGAATATCTTGAAAGTTGTCTTCTGAGCTCCCTGACCCTATTTTCATCTGAAATGGATATTCTTGTACATTATTAAAAGGGAAAGGGCAAGGAAGTAGACAGGCAAAAAGAAGAAAAGTTAACTCTTTTAGGACAAGTCTGAGTCCTACTTTAAATTTGTTATCACTGTTGAGCATACTTTATTAAAGCAGTCACTAAATATGATCAAATATGGATCTTTACTAATTTATTAAAATTTTTACCATCCCTTTAGATATAACTTTCGTTTCTTTGTTTAGGCAATTGGCAAAAAAAAAGCCTACCATCTTTCAAAAGTTCATTTTTAATTTTTGACAATATTAGCACTTAAGCAGAAAAGAACATATGAAACACTGTATTGAAAAGGAATACCTGTTAATGTTTGCAGAGGTAAATCTATCACTCTCTCTCCTTCCCCTTCTAAGTCCAAGTTCTGCCTCTAAATTTTTATGTTTACTCCAGTAACTTAGATAGCCTAAATGGCTGTGGTTTTTTTATCTTAAAGACAAGTGATTTTTTTTAACTACATGATCTCTTTGTTTTCTTTTAGTGTTAATATTTATTTTAAATTATCACCTAAATTATTAAAGATATGACTATAAAGTCAGAAGGTTAAATACCAAGAGGTCATGGAGCAATAACTATAGAGCAACTTGATGCAAATGTGAAAAATACAAAGAAATTGGTATAGTATTTTAATTTTTTCATATTTTTGCTGTAATTATAAAATGAGACCAAAACTATATTGCTGAACTATTTAAAATTTTCATATCAATTTTTTAATTTGTTAACATAGCAAATAAGACCATATTATAGTACTTAAATAGAATGAATTCCTCCTTAAATTTTTCTAATGTGAATTGATCTTTATTTAGGGGGAAAAAAAGACATGGTCAGTTAGGCATATTCCTATGGTTATTTTTTTCTAAGACAAAAATATGGTACCTTTTATAGTCTGAATAATGCTGAATAGTCCTAATGTTTCACAGAGACAAAGATTCACTGGACTATGTGTTCCTCACTTACAGGAAAAAAAAAAAAAAAGAAATGAAAAGTCTTGCTGAAATCTTCTAGATTTATACAATTTCTTGTTCTAAAGACTAAGAAGTGCTACATTACCTATTCCCAAATGTCAACTGCCCGGGACATAAGTGGAAAGACCATGCACCTAACTCAATGTTCATTTACATTTTATTTGGATTTTGAGGTGCACACTGTGATGCATGATCAAAATTGTTCTTCAAGAATGAAGCACTTAGGGCTTCCCTGGTGGTGCAGTGGTTGAAAGTCCGCCTGCCGATGCAGGGGACACGGGTTCATGCCCCGGTCCGGGAAGATCCCACATGCCACAGAGCGGCTGGGCCCGTTAGCCATGGCCGCTGAGCCTGCACATCCGGAGCCTGTGCTCTGCAACGGGAGAGGCCACAACAGTGAGAGGCCTGCGTACCGCAAAAAAATAAAAATAAAAATAAACTACAATGAGATATCATCTCACACCGGTCAGAATGGCCATCTCAAAAAATCTACAAACAATAAATGCTGGAGAGGGTGTGGAGAAAAGGGAACCCTCTTGCACTGTCGGTGAGAATGTAAATTAATACAGCCACTATGGAGAAGAGTATGGAGGTTCCTTAAAAAACTAAAAATAGAACCACCATATGACCCCGCAATCCCATTACTGGGCATACACCCTGAGAAAACCATAATTCAGAAAGAGTCATGTACCAAAATGTTCATTGCAGCTCTATTTACAATAGCCAGGATATGGAAGCAACCTAAGTGTCCATCAACAGATGAACGGATAAAGAAGATGTGGCACATATACACAATGGAATATTACTCAGCCATAAAAAGGAACGAATCTGAGTTATTTGTAGTGAGGTGGATGGACCCAGAGACTGTCATACAGAGTGAAGTAAGTCAGAAAGAGAAAAACAAATACCGTATGCTAACACATATATATGGAATCTAAAGAAAAAGAAAAGGTCAGAAGAACCTAGGCGCAAGACAGGAATAAAGATGCAGACCTACTACAGAATGGACTTGAGGATACGGGGAGGGGGAAAGGTAAGCTGGGACAAAGTGAGAGAATAGCATGGACATATATACATGTCCATGCTATTCTCTCACCTTGTAATATAGCTAGTGGGAAGCAGTCTCATAGCACATGGAGATCAGCTCGGTGTTTTGTGACCACCTAGAGGGGTGGGACAGGGAGGGTGGGAGGGAGGAAGATGCAAGAGGGAAGAGATATGGAGACATATGTATATGTACAACTGATTAACTCTGTTATAAAGCAGAAACTAACACACCATTGTAAAGCAATTAAACTCCAATAAAGATGTTAAAATAAAATTAAGAAAAAGGAAAAAGAAGACAATATGGTACTCGCACAAAAACACAAATATAGATCGGTGGAAAAGGATAGAAAGCCTAGAGATAAACCCACGCACCTACGGTCAACTAATCTATGGCAAAGGAGGCAAGGATATACAATGGAGAAAAGACAGTCTCTTCAGCAAGTGGTTCTGGGAAAACTGGACATCTACATGTAAAAGAATGAAATTAGAACACTCCCTAACACCATACACAAATATAAACTCAAAATGGATTAGAAACCTAAATGTAAGACCGGGCAGTATAAAACTCTTAGAGGAAAACATAGGAAGAATACTCTTTCACATAAATCACAGACACATCTTTTTTGATCCACCTCAGAGTAATGCAAATAAAAACAAAAATAAACAAATGGGACATAATGAAACTTAAAAGCTTTTGCACAGCAAAGGAAACCATAAACAAGACAAAATGCCAAACCTCAGAATGGGAGAAAATATTTGCAAATGAATCATCGGACAAAGGATTAATCTCCAAAATATATAAATAGCTCATGCAGCTCAATATTAAAAAAACAAAAACCCAATCCAAAAATCGGCAGAAGACCTAAATAGACATTTCTCCAAAGAAGAGGTACAGATGGCCATGAAGCCCATGAAAAGCTGCTCAACATCACTAATTATTAGCGAAATGCAAATCAAAACTTCAATGAGGGGCTTCCCTGGTGGCGCAGTGGTTGAGAATCTGCCTGTCAGTGCAGGGGACACGGGTTCGAGCCCCGGTCTGGGAAGATCCCACATGCTGCGGAGCAACTAGCCCCGTGAGCCACAGTTACTGAGCCTGCGCGTCTGGATCCTGTGCTCTGCAACAAGAGGCCGTGATAGTGAGAGGCCCGCGCACCACGATGAGGAGTGGCCCCCACTTGCCGCAATTAGAGAAAGCCCACGCACTTAAAAGAAGACCCAACACAGTAAAAATAAATAAATAAATATTTAAAAAAAGAAAAAAAACTTCAATGAGGTATCACCTCACACCACTTAGAATGGGCATCATCAGAAAATCTACAAACAACAAATGCAGGAGAGGGTGTGGAGAAAAGGGAACCCTCTTGCACTGTTGGTGGGAATGTAAATTGATAAGCGACTATGGAGAACAGTATGGAGGTTCCTTAAAGAACTAAAAATAGAATTACCATAAGACCCAGCAATCCCACTACTGGGCATATACCCAGAGAAAAACATAATTCAAAAAGACACATTCACCTCAGTGTTCATTGCAGCACTATTTACAATAGCCAGGTCATGGAAACAACCTAAATGCCCATCGACAGATGAATAGATAAAGAAGATGTGGTACATATATACAATGGAATATTACTCAGCCATAAAAAGGAATGAAATTGAGTCATTTGTAGAGACATGGATGCATAAAGACTGTCATACACAGTGAAGTAAATCAGAAAGAGAAAATCAAATATCATATATTAACATACATATGTGGAATCTAGAAAATGGTACAGGGCTTCCCTGGTGGCGCAGTGGTTGAGAGTCCGCCTGCCGATGCAGGGGACAAGGGTTCGTGCCCCAGTCTGGGAAGATCCCACATGCCGCGGCTCGGCCCGTGAGCCATGGCCGCTGAGCCTGTGCATCCGGAGCCTGTGCTCCGCAGTGGGAGAGGCCACAACAGTGAGAGGCCAGCATACCGGAAAAAAAAAAAAAAAAGGAAAATGGTATAGATGAACTGGTTTGCAGAGCAGAAATTGAGACCCAGATGTAGAGAAAAAATGTATGGACACCAAAGGGGAAAGTGGGGGTAGGGGGAGGTTGTGGTGTGATGAATTGGGAGATTGGGATTGACATATATACACTGATGTGTATAAAATGGATGACATAAGAAAATTAAATAAAGAAAGAATAAACATTTTTAAAAAGTATGAAAAACCGATCATAAATCAAACCAGAAGGGAAAGAATAAATCAGGTCATACATGAATATTAATGCTTAGAGTAAGCAGTGATTTAGAAACCAGAAAGGCATTAAAAGAAAAAAAACTGCGAGGGGAAACAAAGTAAAGAAGTTGGACAAAGTTCTAACAAATATTAAATAATCCATAGAAACAAAGAGTAGGGTGAAGTAGCAAATACCACAAATTTAATGCTCAAATATCAAGATGCCCTTACATTTAATAACAACGTTCTGGCCTTGCTTTTTAAGCTCTTCTAAGACAGAGCCAACTCTGAACACATAGGTGAGTGGGTGCTCTAATTAGAAAGATAAATTTGTTTAAGTGACCTCAAAGTAGCCTTAAATAAGAGCAAAGGGATCATTTCATTTTTAAAATCTTAAGACTTCACATTAAGGTAGTTCAGAAAATTCACAATTGAACAGGTGCCCTCAAACATACACCACATCAAACATGTAGTAAAAATAGATAATAATTATAGGCAGCCAAAATATCACAACTAAGCTATAGATAAAATTAAAATGTATGAGAACTTTAAAAATAGAAAGGAAAGAGGTGAGCAGGGATAAAGATGGGCCTGGCTTATCCTAGGAACATAAAACAGGCAATATACCTGGGTCAGAAACTCCTATAGGATAATCGTAACTCAATTCATCATGAGAGATGGCAAACTGGAGTCAAGGTCAGTGTGAAAGTTAGGAGATAGAGGGTGGTATGGTAGAGATCTCTCACTCATAAAAGGAGAAGGAAAAGAAGGTACATTTGGAGCTCTGTCTTATAAGAGGGCTAAGGACCTGAGGAGGTGAAATCACTCTGACTCACCCTTATGATCAGTAACTGGACAAAGAGTGAGTGATAATTCAGCCAGGGACGGTGCCCTGAGTCATCATTTTAAGAGGTGGCTCTGGATTGAGAAACCTTGGATCTGTGCCACCACAAATCTGCTAGCCAGGAGCAGGTATGCAGAGGCATGGGGATGGAATATAAAAATAAATCCCAAATACTCAAATAACTTTTCACACAAAATGGGCCAAGTCAATATTACAAAACACAACCAGAAATCTTGTCATACCATGGCATTCACGCCAATTAGGATGGCTATATTATCCAAAAACAAACCCCAGAAAATAACAGTTGTTAGCAAAGAGAGAATGGTTAGGAGAGAATGGGACACTTGTGCATTGCTGTTGGCAACATAAAATAGTGCAACCACTTTGGAAAACAGTATGGCAGTCCCTCAAAAAATTAAAACTAGGGCTTCCCTGGTGGCACAGTGGTTGAGAATCTGCCTGCTAATGCAGGGTTCGAGCCCTGGTCTGGGAGGATCCCACATGCCGTGGAGCAACTGTGCCCGTGAGCCACAACTACTGAGCCTGTGCGTCTGGAGCCTGTGCTCCACAACAGGAGAGGCCGTGATAGTGAGAGGCCCGCGCACCGCGATGAAGAGTGGCCCCCGCTTGCCACAACTAGAGAAAGCCCTCGCACAGAAATGAAGACCCAACACAGCCAAAATAAATAAATAAATAAACAAATGTGGGGTTAAAAAAAAAAAAAGAAAAAAAGAAAAGAATTTAAAATTAATCAATACAATCATAAATAGCATGTAGGTCAAATAATAAAGCATAATTAAAATTAGAAAAATATAAAAAAAAATTAAAACTAGAATTACTATATGATCCAGCACTTCCACTTCTGGATATATATCCACTTCTGGATATATATACAGAAAATAATTGAAATTAGGGATTCAAACAGATACTTGTACACCCATGTTCATAGCAGTATTATTCACAACACCCAAGAGTGGAAGCAATCCAAGTGCCCATTGACATTTAAATGGATAAACAAAATGTAGTATATATACATAATAGAACTTTATTCAGCTTTCAAAGGGAAAGAAATTCTGACATGTACTACAACATGGATGAAACTTGAGGACATTATGCTAAGTGAAATAAGCCGGTCATAAAAGTACAAATACTGTATAATTACAATTATATGAGGTACCAGGCTAGTAAATTTACAGAGACAGAAAGTAGAATGGTGGTTGCCAGGGGCTGAAGGAAAGGAGGAATAAGGAGTTAGTATTTTATGACTACAGAGTTTTAGTTGGGAAAGAAAAAAACCAAGTTCCAAAGATGAACAGTAGTGATAGTTGCACAACAATGTAAATGTACTTAATTCCACTGAACTGTACACTTAAAAATAGTTAAAATGGTAAATATTTTGTATATTTTGCCATGATAAAAAAGAAAGAAAAAATAGCAAACAAAATTAAATAGAATAATACTGTTATTCTAGATAAAATATTTAAGCATCTGATAAAGTCTAAAGTAAGTATAATGAAAATGCTGATGCAAATGTCAGATAGGAATATACTGTATTTGGATATGTAATGATGTTGATAGGACCCAAGGTCTGTAACATCATGCTTGGTAGGTGACAGATAGATAGATAGATAGATAGATAGATAGATAGATAGACAGACAGACAGACAGATAGATTCCCCTCTCATATATACCACCTCATTGCCACAAAATGGCTGCTGCATTTCTAGAATCATTTCCACGTTGAATGCAAGAAGTAGGCAGGAAGAGATAACAGGCTTTCCTCATGAGACTTTCTATTTTAACCAGAAAGGGAAAGCCTCCTTAAATATTATCCTGATATACTTCTCTCTCCACAACTAATGCAAATGCCCAATTTTACATTATTCAGCAGCCAAAGAGAATGCAATTATCCCAACTGGCTTAAATCAATCATGATTTGTAATCTGAAGATGGAAATGTGCCTAGCATTCTTCCCTCTGCCTTCTCCTCTTTTCTGGAAAAATCAAGGCTATGTTCGCATTTAAGGAAAGGGGAAATGGCTCTTGGGTATGTAATAAAGAGAGTAAGAAGAAAAATGAACCCAGAAGAAAGTTGTGCAATACAGGAAAAAAACAGTCAACAAAGACACTGATATATTATACTGGTAAACCAAATCTTTTGTTATTAAAAAACTACTTTGTAGTATTTGTTTACAAAAATAAATGAATAAATAGCTGAATTACTTTATAATAGAATAATAAGGGGCTTATTAATTGGTAAGTTAAAATATGATAGAGTCCTTTTCATCTTCAGGAGAAAGACTGAAATATTGAATTAAAAGGTTTGGTTAGAAAAATATGTAGTTAATATGTTGTCTAAGAATTTAAGAATGGAATCTACCGATTCCAAATGAGCAAAGGAAAACCAAACAAGGCTGTCTTTAGAAAACGTTGTCACTCCAAAGAAGCCCTAACTGCAGAAGAAAAACAAGAAACAAGAACAAAAAGGAAAAAACAGCAAGTTTACCTACTAAAAGGCAGAGATTATCAGCTTGGAAAAATTTTTAAATTCACTTATATCATCCATAAGAGAGAAAAAGTTGAAAAGAAAAAAGCCACACTTGTTTTCCACCCTCAATCTGAAAATATTAAATATTGTTGATAGAGTTGAAACCTTTTTATAGAATTTGTTCTGATAGCATGCTCCTCAAAATCCCACCCTCTCCTTTGTTTATATTTTTGTTCAACTTTTCTTTATATTTTTATGGACTGCTATTTGTACGGATGCATTCCTGAACAATATATTTATAATTTTTATATTTTAAACTTCTTATGAATGGGAATATAATATCTAGTCTTCTGCAACATCTTGCTTCAACATTATATTTGTGAGATTTATACCTATGGGTTTTTTTCATTGTTGCTGATGAATAGTATTCTATCGCTGAAAAAACAATTTTTCATTTTGGATATTTAGGGGTTTTTCCCCAAGTTTTCATAATTGCAAACAATGCTGCTATAAATTTTCTTGTACAAATCTCCTTGCTCGCATGTGTAAGAAGTCATTTGGGATATATACCAAAGAGTGAAATTGCTGGTTTATGAGACATGTTTATACATTCAGCTTTACTAGATTTCATCAAATTGTGCTCCAATGTAGATGTCCCAGATTATAGTCCTACCACCAGTAATGAGAATTCCCATTAATCTGCACTCCCATTAATTTGGTATTGCGAGACTCCCTAGTGTTTACTGATCTTATTGGTGTGAAACAGTTTCTTATTGGTGTGAAATAGTTGTGATTTTAATTTGCATTTTCCTGCATTTCAATGAGTCTGAGCATCCTTTATGCTATGTTTATTGGCCAGTTGCTTTTCCTAGTTTATGAATTTCCTTTTCATGCCCTTCGTCCATTTTCCCTTTGGTTTGATTCTGGGTGCATTTTCCTGATTAGTAGGAGTTCACTATATATTCTGCATAATAATCTTTGTGGAATATACACATTTTAAGTATCTTCTCCCAATTATCTTTTCATTTTCCTTGTGGGATTTTTGGGGAGCAAAATTTCTTAATATTAGCATCATATAGTTTGTCAATCCTTCTGAATAGATACTCCTTTAGAGTCTTAACAAAATTCTTCCTTAGGCCAAGATCATGAAGACAGTTTGCCATATTTTCTTCAAAATCGTTGAAGTTTTGGTGTTTTACATTTAGGTTCTTTGATACAGCTGGAGCAATGGCCAACATGGAATCCTTACTTTGGCAGATTTTATGAGCACAGAAGCAAAGCCTTTGTCAGCAGTTCTTTTGGGGAATAGGCTTCTCCAACAACTTACTGATCTGAGTCGAAGGCACTGCAGCTCTTAGCAATCTGCTCTCTCCTTTTTTTTTTTTTTTTTAACATCTTTATTGGAGTATAATTGCTTTAAAATGGTGTGTTAGTTTCTGCTTTATAACAAAGTGAATCAGTTATACATATACATATGTTCCCATTTCTCTTCCCTCTTGCATCTCCCTCCCTCCCACTCTCCCTAACCCACCCCTCTAGGTGGTCACAAACCACCAAGCTCATCTCCCTATGCTATGCAGCTGCTTCCCACTAGCTATCTATTTTACATTTGGTAGTGTATATACGTCCATGCCACTCTCTCACTTTGTCACAGCTTACCCTTCCCCCTCCCCATATCCTCAAGTCTGTTCTCTAGTAGGTCTGTGTCTCTATTCCCATCTTACCCCTAGGTTCTTCATGACCTTTTTTTTTTTTCTCTTAGATTCCACATATATGTGTTAGCATACGGTATTTGTTTTTCTCTCTCTGACTTACTTCACTCTGTATGACAGACTCTAGGTCCATCCACCTCACTACAAATATCTCAATTTCGTTTCTTTTTATGGCTGAGTAATATTCCATTGTATATATGTGCCACATCTTCTTTATCCATTCATCTGATGATGGACACTTAGAACTCTCCCTAACCCCATACACAAAAATAAACTCAAAAGGGATTAAAGACTTAAATGTAAGGCCAGACACTATCAAACTCTTAGAGGAAAACATAGGCAGAACACTCTATGACATAAATCACAGCAAGATCCTTTTTGACCCACCTCCTAAAGAAATGGAAATAAAAACAAACAAATGGGACCTAATGAAACTTCAAAGCTTTTGCACAGCAAAGGAAACCATAAACAAGATGAAAAGATGACCCTCAGAATGGGAGAAAATATTTGCAAATGAAGCAACTGACGAAGGATTAATCTCCAAAATTTGCAAGCAGCTCATGCAGCTCAATATCAAAAAAACAAACAACCCAATCCAAAAATGGGCAGAAGACCTAAACAGACATTTCTCCAAAGAAGATATACAGACTGCCAACAAACACATGAAAGGATGCTCAACATCATTAATCACTAGAGAAATGCAAATCAAAACTACAATGAGGTATCACTTCACACGAGTCAGAATGGCCATCATCAAAAAATCTACAACCAACAAATGCTGGAGAGGGTGTGGAGAAAAGGGAACCACCCCTCTTGCACTGCTGGTGGGAATGTAAACTGATACAGCCACTATGGAGAACAGTATGGAGGCTCCTTAAAAAACTAAAAATAGAACTACCATACAACCCAGCAATCCCACTACTGGACATATACCCTGAGCAAACCATAATTCAAAAAGAGTCACGTACCAAAATGTTCATTGCAGCTCTATTTATAATAGCCAGAACATGGAAGCAACCTAAGTCTCCGTTCTTATGCAACGCTGTTTCCTAGGGCAAGCGTGCTTCTGGAGCTCTTGGTTATTGTTCAAAATTTTGCTCATTCATAAACCCATATCCCATCTCTCCCTTAGTCTCTGGTACCTGACCAATCTTAAGATGGCACTCTCTTTTCTCAGGGCAACCCAATGTACTAACCTTCTAGGAAAGATTTTACTCAGGGATGTCCAGGTCCTTTTCTCAACCACCAAATTTTTTTAAAAAAGAGGAAAATAAACTCACTAGTTTAAACTCTAGGTTAGAGTAATGTGCTTTACTCTACAACCATGTATGCTTTGGCCAGCCAATAAATACATATTACACTCAGTCAGTCCAAATTTTCTTTTTTTTTTTTTTCCATATGACATACAGTAAGATATACTTTTTTAATGCTTTTCTTTTTTTTCAATTTATTTATTTTATTTATTTATTTTTGGCTGCATTGGGCCTCTCACTGTTGTGGCCTCTCCCATTTGCGGAGCACAGGCTCCGGACGCGCAGGCTCAGCGGCCATGGCTCACGGGCCCAGCCGCTCCACGGCATGTGGGATCCTCCCGAAACGGGGCACGAACCCGCGTCTCCTGCATCGGCAGGCGGACTCCCAAGCACTGCGCCACCAGGGAAGCCCAAGTCCAAATTTTAATGTCTCCTATTTTCTAACTTTATCTACCAAATATATAAATATTAACATACACAAAAATCCCTGTTAAAATGTTGAGTTCCATCTATATAACTCAATTTGGTTATAGATAGTAAAAAATAAAGCCCATAAATTGAGCTCCCTCAGACTGATGTGTTTTGTTATCCTCTCCTTCTCACCAGTAGTTCAGTACTGGGTTTCCCTCTACTCTCTCACATAACTTCATCACCATCAGAGGAGTCCCCATATGTCGAGGGCTTCGTGTAATGAACACAGAGGTTGATATGGCTGTGGATGCCCTTTCTTAGACCATGTCTGGCCCTATTATCTCATATAATAAGTTTATATAAAATTATAGTTGTAGAACGGAGAGCAAGAAAAAGAGAATGAATTCTTCAACTCCTGTCAACGGAAAGTCTTTACCAGAAAAAGGTGGGGAAAAAGAATTCTGAGTAGTGAAAGTGATTCCAAACTGTGCTCAAACAGGAAATCATATCTGGTGCTTGACTGGGCCTGGAGGTAAAAGACAAGCCTAACATAGACTTTACTGATGTTCCTCATGCTACAAGTCGAGGTCACTTCATTCAGGGTCAAACAGGTAACTGGAAATGCTGGGGTTTGAATCTGTGGTTTTACCAAGTTAAGTCAGTTCAGTCTAACTCGTGCCTTTTATAACCAACCAGGTTGTGCACCAGGAGCAGAGTAAAAAGGGACCTGACAAGGACGATGCTGATTTGGAAGTGGAGGCTCCTGTAGGCCATGAGACAAGGCCTAGGGAAAGGGAGTTGAAAAATTCCTCAACTCTTTTCATTCAAATGAAGAAAATATCAAGTGCTCTAGAGAGGGTGAGGAGTCAAAGATGTGGAACTCTGGGATAAATGCAGCAAGCTTATAAGTCATAGAGTGAGGAAAATCTGTACAACTTAGGAATATCTGCTAGGAGGAGAAACACATTTTGTGTTCACTTCATATTCTCCCTAACCTTTATATCGTTTACAGTTCAATTTTAGTAATTAAATTCCAGGAAGCAAAAAAGAAATAAAAGTTGGGGGGAGATACTTGGAAGGCAATTCCATAAGGGATTCAGAAGGAATCATGTAGGAAAAAATACTGCTCCAGAAGAGGCCGGATAGAAACTGAAACTTTTCTTAATTGGCCTGAAGAAATCTCTTAGGATCTAGAGGAACTTCCTAGAAGTAGAGATAAAAGACATTTAGTTCCGTTACTGCATCTGTGAGGATAATACTTGATGAAGTGATAATAGTTAAAGGAGATAAAAGGGATGATTTTATGTAAAGTAAACAAAAATGAGGCTGAACAACAAACTAACTCTCAGGATGCAAATGCTAGTCATATTGAAAACAATTTCTATTGGAAGAAAATTGATAAAGATCCACCTGTCTGAATCTTCAGAAGATTTTGGATTATAAACTGATGCAGTGGATTAACATCTTGAACAATGAAGGGATCATTTACAATCTCTTGATGGAGCGAAATTTTCAATGAAGAAAAATGAAAACAGGTTAAAAAACAAAGCTGTTTGGTGATTTGGGCACCATATTACAAATGTATATGATAACTTAAATGGAAAAAAAAATAGAAAATGAAGCAGATCAAAAGTGATAAATATAAATGTTACTACCTTATAATTTATAGTTTATAATATTCAGATTATAGTATATAGTTAAGATGTAGAAATTCTCTATAGCTTGAAATTTTAAAAATCTCACTGCAGTGTACACAATATATGGTATGAATGAAATACACATTTACTTAAATGTTTCTGCTTATGTTAGGTAGAGAGAAGCCCCCTCCTTCGGATAAGAAAAGCTGCTTATACATATGCAGCTGATTCCGACAATAATTGCAAAACATGTTCTAAGATAGGCAGATGGGATTAATTTACTACTACAGTATTTCACCATGACAAGGGAGACACTTGCAAAGATTATCAAACCCATTTTCTCTTTTTATTGTTTGAAAATCAAAAGATTAAAAACCTATTAGATGAGTCCTTGGTTCAATTTGTGCTTCAACTGGCCCATAAGACATTTTTCAGAGATCGAATTACTGAAAATGGAGAAAATACCGTAAATGAGTAACACTTTTTCTATTACCAAAAAAATCTCTCAAACATCTGGTATGATGTTCTATACTCTCAAAGCAGATACATTGTGCTTTACACTCAAATTAAGTTTGAGTATATAAACTCTACTTTCTGATTTTTATGATAAAAATTAAACGTATTACCAAGGGCATATTATCCTAGAAGAAATTTGATTCTTTTAACAAAGAAGAAATTTAGAAAGTGTCTAGGCAATTAGATATAAGCTAATTATGACAACACTATGGAAAAGTTTATCACTTCCCATACATTCTCCTCAATCTTTCACAAGCATTTTATTTTTCTTGGCAAAGACTGAATTCACAGTCATTAACTAAAACATAAGCCCTTTCTTTTTTCTTTAATACTTGCACCACTTTTGGAATAAGTGGTGCAGTTAAGTAAAGGAATCATTTTAACACTCATTAGGTCAAACTAGTGCTTTCGACCAAAACCCTCTGTGAGTTTAAAGTCACTTTTCATAGTAAGGTCAAAAAAATGACATACATTACTAAATCCCTAAACTCTGAGGTTGTGCTACCTTTTCTTAATTATATATGCTTAAAATGTTAGACCTCTAGGGCTTGTGTGTCTTATTAGCTTACTCTCAAATTTCCATATTTAGCTTAAAGTAGTTCAGAAATAAGATTGATAGTATTATATAGTAAGAAAAGACAATAATATGTTACAAATAATTGTCATTAATAAATTCAGAATAACCTTACTAGTTATTCAACATTATAATAATCATAATTCATAACTTGCAATTGTTAATATGGTATAACTTTTATGGTACATAAACTAATATGTGTCACTAAAATTGTAAGTCCTTCTATCACAAAAATGGGACTGAAATCTTAACTTCATTAGCTTTTTCAAACTAAAGTTTCAATAAATTAATCAGCTTTCAACATCCCTTTAGCTTTTAAATCTACTGGTAGTTAAATGTTAATATATTGTTACATTTATAATATGTTAGGGCATAATATTTATATTTAATTATAATTTTAATTGAATAATTTCTATCAAATTATAGTATATTTATGAGATATATAATATAAAATGTATTATATATATAATATATAATACACATATATAATTTGAGAAATGTTGCTACTTTATATTTTATTATACATATATGTTCAATCAGTACAAATCATGTTTTATAGGATAGCTTATACCTCTAGATTTTTCAGGCATTTCCACAGTTAAGTGCCTTCAAGTTATCAAAATTATGAGATTTTTAATGAGTAATATAAACAAACTATAAGTGAAAAGGAAGAGTGCCAATATGTTGAAAATTCTAATAAACTATTCATAAGCATGTCGTATATTAAAACTGATTGGAGTTTTCTGGATATTTTAAGTCAGAAACTCCCTCTTTAGTCTTTCCTAATTACTAAGAAATAATTTTCTATTAATAACCAAGGAATTTAAAATGGAAAGAACATATAATGAAAACTAATAGGTTACAAATAAATCTAAGAAAATAGTCTAAAAAAGACATCCTTTTATTTACAACAGCTTTATAGCTGAAATAATAGCTTTACAGAGCTATGAAAAATTAATAATTCCTATTATAAGAAGTATCAGGTACTTAGCATAAAATGGAAAACAAGTTTGTTCTGTACTCTTCTGCAATTCTACAAATAATATGAGCTTATAATTTAATCTGAGAAACAATAACTCAATCTATATAGCCTCTAGCTACTAACTGGAGCATAGGCTATACTTCTTGATGGAATGAATTATTATACAATAAGATAAGCAAGATTTTTTCTTTCAAACTTTGTTCTTGACATCTCACATTAGGTTTAAAGATACTGATATGGTAAATGACTTGTGCTTTCTTATTCAACAATTGGTTGAGGATAGCATCTGACATAGTGTGGTTGTAACAGATTTTTCTGTGTATGTGTTTTTTTTCATTTTTAATAGACTTTATTTTTTAGAGCACTTTTAGGTTCACAGCAAAACTGAGCGGAAGATAGAGTTTTTCCATATACCTCCTGCCCCCACACATGCATAGCCTTGCCCCTTATCGACATCCCCTACAGAGTGGTACGTTTGTTACAACTGGTCAACCTAAACTGACACAGCATTATCACCTAAAGTCCATAATTTACATTACGTCTCACTCTTCACGTTTTATATTCTATGGGTTTGGATAAATGCATAACGACATGTACCCACCATTACAGTATCATACAGAGTAGTTTCACTGCCTTAAAAATATTCTGTGCTCTGCCTATTCATCTTTCCCTCTCACCTAACTCCTGGCAACTATTAAATTTTTTACTGTCTCTATCATTTTGCCTTTTCCAGAATTTCATATAGCTGGAATCATTCAATATGAAGCCTTTTCATATTGGCTTCTTTCATTTAGTAATATGCATTCAAGGTTCCTCCATATATTTTCATGACTTGATAACTCATTTCTTTGTAATGCTAAATAATATCCCACTATCTGGATATACCAATTTATTTATCCATTCATTTACTGAAGGATATCTTGGCTGTTTCCAAGTTTTAGCATTATGAAATAAGCTCCTATAAACAGCCATTTGTGTAGATATGTTTTCACCTCCCTTGGGTAAATACCAAGGAGTTTGAATGATGGATCATATGGTAAGAGTATGCTTAGTTTTATAAGTTATAGCAGTTTTAAAATAATAGAATTCTAAGTTAGGCACTAGGATATCATTTGTGTATTAGGATTAAAAAAAAATACAAGGAAAGCAATACTGTCAAAATTGTTTTCCTTGAGTGTAACTAGGCAAGAAAATTTTAAAAAGTAAAAAAAGTTCTTTACCACTTAGATGCACAAATATAACCAACTGAATATTTATTCCAGAAATATGAAAAGAGATCACCATTAAAACGAACATGTAGGGCATCCCTGGTGGCGCAGTGGTTGAGAGTCCGCCTGCTGATGCAGGGGACACGGGTTCGTGCCCCGGTCTGGGAAGATCCCACATGCCGCGGAGCGGCTGGGCCCGTGAGCCATGGCCGCTGAGCCTGCGCATCCGGAGCCTGTGCTCCACAGCGGGAGAGGCCACAGCAGTGAGAGGCCCACGTACCGCAAAAAAAAAAAAAGAACATGTAGAAAGTTCCATTTCCAATTATATGGTGACTTAGTTCCTCAGATAGACTCAATGAAAACAACTAGAATACCAGCTAAATTAAAATAAACATTTTAAAATATGGATATATACTTACAGGAAAGTAAGAAATACTCAACCCAAAATCCATCTGAAGGCAGGAATCTTGAGAGTTAATTACCACAGGCGACTTCTGAAGAAGTGGAAAAACTGAACTTTGCTTTCCATAGCCTCGAGGGCATCAGGGACTGGAAACAAATCTCTGAGCATCTTCATCAAGTGGAGGTGTCTGAAAGGAGACATACCCAACAAACCTCCTTCCCTCAACTTCAAGACAAATGGATTATCTTGAATCTCAGCACTGAAAAAAGAAAAAAAAAAAAAGGTCTGCCTCTAAAATACTATAACCACAAGCCTAACCTTATATCAATTTGGAGTTAGAATTCATACTACTTATATGATCTGAACAAATTCATGTCAAAATTTTAACTTTATGTGACCTCAAATTGGTAATGCACTCAACTTCTAGAAACTAAGAGAAATCCTCTGAGAAAGTGTCTACTTTTAACCCAGTTCTCAAAGAATTTCTAACAAATAGAATTCCACAGAATTGAAAAACTTGACAAGTCACAACAGAGAAGCAATAGTAATGATAATAAACAGGGAAAGACTGTATGTATTGGAATTATCAGACACAGAATATGAAATAAAAATGTTTGTGATAATTATAAAATAAATATAACTGTGAGATAATTTTTTCAAGGAGTATGAAATTAAAAAGAATAAAATGGGGTTCTGCTTCTGGATGAAAAGAAATAAGCACATTTCACCTTTTCCCATTGAATGCAACTATGAAACCCAGACAGAATGCATGGATCAACTGTGGCAAGTCTCTGAAATTTTTCTTCAGTAGGCAGGGTGGAGAAGAACACCAGAATTTCTAAATAACACTGAATAAGCAGTGAGTTTACGATTTCTTTTCCTCCAGTACTCTTGCCTGAATGCAATGCAGCTGTAAACTCACAAGTGGACCCTGTGGCACAGAGCAAGAGAAAGCTTTTGGATAAGCTCTCTAGTTCTGTCTTGAAGACCAGAAACAGAAATTCCTAATGCTGAGAGGAAGCACAGAAATTCATCATTTTTGTTCTCTTTGCTTGGTTCTATTTTCTTGCCCCAGTCTGCAGGGAATTCTTTTGCAGGGAAA
>NW_006799735.1:811867-838701 GCF_000442215.2 Lipotes vexillifer
GGGAAAGAGAGATATCTATGGAAAACTACAAAAGCCAAAACTCTGAGGGAAGGGCACCTTCCTCTCCTTTGATTGTAGCTACAACTTCAAAAGAATAGGACAAGCCATATTACATTTTATTTCTCTCTGTCATTCCAGTAAGCCCAGAGCATGGGTCTCATCATGGAAGTACATCACAGAGGATGATGAGTGGTTTCACTAGAGATCCCCACCAAAAAATGAAGCCTCTGGGAATCAAAGTACTGGGGAGATCATGGAGAGGGAGGAGCTTATAAAAGTGATACAATAACATCATTTAGGAACTTCAGGGTTTCCCCTTAATCTGTATATGCATAGATCTGATCCTAAGAAGCATCCCAAAGATTTTGAGAACTAAACTAACAAGATAGAGTAGGGCTGAGACTGACCACTGTGGGGCACATATCCAAGAGAGAATAAAGAGCAAAACAAAGGTTTTAAAAACTGAATTAACACTAAAACCATAGCTCACAAGGAGTAGAATATCAATATTCTACATAGAATTTAAACAAGACTTAAAGTCTCTTAAAGTAATTCACAGTATGTCTAAAATAACTTGGCATAGAAAGAACCACAAATATTTCAACACACGAGAAAAGGCAATCAACAGACACTGATGTTATGATAACATAAATGTTGGAAATATCTGACAAAGACTTTGAAACAGCTATTATACAAATGCTTCAAGAAGCAATCCTGAACACTCTTGCAATAAGTGTTAAAATAAAAAGTTTCAGCAAAGAAATAGAAGATATAAAGAATCAAATTAAAATTTTAGCACGGGAAAATACAATAGCCACCCCTCTCCCCAATCTCATTGAATGGGCTCAGTAGCTGAATTAAAATAACAGAGAGAACAGTCATTCAGTAAGCTTGGAGACTGAGCAATATAAATAATCTAATCTAATGGAGAGAAAAACACTGGAAAAAATAAATAGAATCTCAGGGATCAGTGGAAAAATACCAGAAGGCCTAGCAATATGTCAATAGAGTCTCAGAAAAATAGGAGAAATAGGGTATTGATGAAAAAAATTAAGTAATGGCTGAAAACTTCCCAAGTTTGGGAAAAAAAAAAAACAACAACAACCCCATAAACCTCGAGGTTCAAGAAGCTAAGCAAATCCCAAATAGGGTAAACTCAAAGAAATCTATGTCCAGATACATACAGCATAATCAAACTACTAAAAACCCAAGATAAAGAAAAAATATTGAAAGCATTCCAAGAAAAATGACATAACTATAAGGGGAATAATGATTCATATAACTGAGGATTTCTTAGCAGAAACCACAGAAGGCAAGAAATGGCATGAAATTCTTAAACTGTTGAAAGAAAAAACTGTCAACCCTGAATTTTATATCTAAATAAAATATCCTTTTAGTAGTGAAGGTAAATTAAAGATATTCTCAGATGAAGGAAAACTAAGAGAATCTGTATCTATCTGCTGTGCAAGAATTTCTAAAGGAAGCTAAGGAAGCTTTTCAGAAAGAAGGGAAATGATTCCAGAAAAAAACTTGGGACTTGAGGAATAAAGGAAGAGCAACAGAAAGAGTAAATATAAGGGGAAATGTGACAGTCTTGAAATCTTTAACCCAAAGGAGACTGGAAATGGGAACCAGAATAATGTAAAACAAAGGGGAAAAACAGAAAACAAAAAATGATAGTTTTAAATCTAAACATATCAATAATTATATTAAATGTAAGCGATCTGAAGATACCAATTAAAAAGCAAAAATGGTCAGAACACATTTTAAAAATGAACTATATACTGTCTAAAATTAGCCACTTAAAATATAATGTGATAGGCAAGTTGAAATAATGATGAGAAATGATATACTATGCAAAAACTAATCAAAAGAAAGGTGGACTGACTATGGTAATATCACAAAGCATACTTCAGAGCAAAAAACATTGCCAGGAATAAAGATGGACATTACATAATGAAAAAAAGTTTCAATTTACCAAAAAGCCATAATAATTCCCAATGTATATGAACCTAACAACAGATATTCAAAATACACAAAGCAAGAAGCTACAGTGCTAAAAGGAAAAATAGACACATTCAAAATTATAGTTGGAGACTTGAACAGTCCTTTCTCAGTAATAAATAAAAGTAGTTGAAAGAAAGTCAGCACGAATATAGAACAAACTAATACCATCAACTAATTTGATTTACTTGACATTTATAGAACTCCACCCAAGAATAGCAAAATACACATTCTTTCTGGGAGCACAGGGAATATTCACCAAGATGGATGATATTCTGGATTATAATTCACACTAACCAATATATAATAATGGAAATCATACAAAGTATGTTCTTGACCATAATGGAATTATACTAAAAACAAATAACAGAAAGAAAACAAGAAAGTCCCCAAACACTTGAAAATTAAAGTTCATGATTCAAAATAATCTATGCTTCAATAGACTGTCTTAAGGGAAATTACAAAATATTTTAACTGAATGAAAATGAAATGCAACATAACAAACTCTATGGAATTCAGTTAATGCAGTGCACAAAGGGGAATTTATAACAGTAAATGTTTATAATATAAAAAAGACAAAATTTAAAACTTCTACTCTGTGAAAGATAATGGCAAGAAAATGAGAAGATAAACCACAGACTGGGAGAAAACATCTGCAAAAGACACATTTGATAAAGGATTGTATAAAATAATACAAAAAACTCTTTAAACAAGAAGAAAATAACCTGATTAAAAAATGGGCCAAAGACCTTAAGACATCTCACCAAAGAAGACATACAGATGCACATAAGCATATGAAAAGATGTTTCACACCATAAGACATCAGAAAAATGCAAATTAAAACAAGATACCAGTACACACCTAACAGAATGGCCATTATCTGGAACACCTACAGCAACAAATGCTGGCGAGGAGGTGAAAATAGGAATTCTCATACATTGCTGGTGGGAATGTGAAGTGGTACAACTACTCTGGAAGACAGTTTGACAGTTTCTTAGAAAACTAAACATGCTCTTACCATATCATCCAGCAAATGCATTCTCTGGTATTTACCCAAAGAAGCAGGAAACTTATGTCCACACAAAAACCTGCACATGGATGTCTGCAGCAGCTTTATTCATAATTGCTAAAACTTGGAAACAACCAAGATGTCCTTCTGGGGTTTAAAAGTTATTTTAAATAGATTTGAAAGATGTTTTGAACATAACACAAAATGTCAAGTCCCAAAGGAGAAAGTGATATATCCATCCACATTAAAGTTTAAAACTTCATCTAGACACCATGAAGGAAGTAAAAAACAAACAAAAAACTGAAGAAGATAGTTTTTACTCTCTATAACAACCAAAAAACTAGTATCCAGATTATATAAATTTCTCACATAAATCACGGAGTAAATTGCAACCAATAGAAAATCAGACAAAAGTCTTAAACAGAATATACCAAAAAGGAAATGAAAATTAGTCAATAAACATGAAAAGACGCCCAACTTCTTTAGCAATAAAAAGTAAAGCAAGTTAAAACTGCAAGAGTCACCATGTCTCACCCATGTCTCACTCATTATCACGTATAAGCATATATATGGAACAACAGGAACTTTGGTACATTGGTGGTGTGAGGTACAAATTGACCCAAACACTTTCAAAAACAGACTGGCATTCCACAGGAAAGGTGAATGTACACAAAATGTATGATCCCCGAATTTCACTTCTGGAGTAAATACATAAGAATATTAATAAAAATTATAAGAAAACCAAAATGTCCATCAATAGTAGAATGGAAAATAGTCTTAAAATGGAATACTATTCAGCAGGAAAACTGAATGAAGGACAGCTACACACACCAATGAATCTCCCCTAAACCTCATATTAATTGAATGAAATAAAGTTGACAGAGGAGATGTTATAGAATAGTTTATATTCATTAAGTTCAAAGATGGGAGAGATATATTCATAAACAGTAAAATTATTTAAAAAGAAAATAGGGTGATTATTATAAAAGTCAGAATGATAAACTTCTGGGTGGAGAGTGAGAAGGTGATGCAACTGGGGAGAGGAACACAGGGGAACTTTTGAAAGAACTGGCAGCAAACTCATGGGTGCATAATTTAGTAAAACTTTTTAAGCCAAAATATACATCTACACACTCTTCTGTATGATATACTTTTAATAAAACAAATGGAAAAATGTGTAGTAAAGTAAATAAATTTTTATGAGATCCCGATACTGAAATACCGTGCGTGTTCAAAAAGTTGCAACCTGGGCTTCCCTGGTGGCGCAGTGGTTGAGAGTCCGCCTGCCGATGCAGGGGACACGGGTTCGTGCCCCGGTCCGGGAGGATCCCACGTGCCGCGGAGCGGCTGGGCCCGTGAGCCATGGCCGCTGAGCCTGCGCGTCCTGAGCCTGTGCTCCGCAACGGGAGAGGCCACAGCAGTGAGAGGCCCGCATATCACAAAAAAAAAAAAAAAAAAAAAAGTTGCAACCTGATATAGAATTTTTTGTTATAATTTTTCTCAGTCTAACATATTCCAGTTTTCAGTTCTTGACTCTCCTTAATGCCAAAATATAATTATAATATGGTATTTTGTTTAAGCATGTGCAATTAAAAGGACACCATTGTATATACCAGTGTATAATGTTTTCCAACTGCTAGAGGTGGAGAACATAATTCCATGTTGTGTATATATTCCTACTGAGGACTCTCTATTTCATAGATTATATAATATTAGAAAGGTCTCCTTCATGCCACCAAACTCTCTGTCTCAAATTATAGATTAGAAGTGGGTTACTGTTTGGTACAGAAGTCAGGAGACTGCTTGCAGAGTACCGCTAATACAGTTTAGGAAATACTACCCAGGCATAAAAGGGCCACTTTTTGAAGCCACAATTGCCAGTGCATTATTGCTCTTTTTGTGCAGTTTGGCATAAGTCAAGGACATATTTGGTGCTATGCTGAGAAGAAAGGAAACCCTGTCCAGTCGATTAGAACTGGAGCTTAAGTGGGCAAGTGGAGAAAGTTCATAGGAATCAATTATAATCCCATTTATTTTCTACCACAATGTCTTTTATAGAAGACCCTTTAACCCACTGTTTTCATATCTCAGTATTTCCTTCTTTCTTGTGATCCTTAAGATTATTCTGTCCTTTGAAACTAGAAATATAGGGTTAAGTTTTCCTTTCTATATAAGTAGATAAAATTCATACAAGCTTCTCTGCAGATAACAGATCAAACAGTCTTTAGAAGATTTGTTTCTCTTGCTATAACCTGTAAAATATTTTTCCTTGCTAATTTATATCTACCTATAAATAGACACATTTTATCTTAAGATATAAATTAATCATTATTTTGCATAATATGGTAGAAAATGAACTTTTACTCTGATACTGGCTAGGGCTAGTGAGTTCTAGCCCCTTTCTGTGCAAGTCATGAATATATTTTAAGACTATTTTGCAGTGAGACTATAAGTAGCAGTATTTGCATCAAATAATACAATAGATACAGTGTTCCCTGAAAAGTCATGCTCTGTGCATTTAACTCAACTTGGCAGAAACCACCATTCCTTCTATGGAGGATACTAATACTGTGTATAGAAATTTACATAGAAAATATGCTTGCAGACTTCTTGTAGTTAGAGTTTAAAATATGCAACCTAAATTGGATCAACTTTATGTCAATATTCTATGGGAATTAAAAAAATTTAGATCAGAACTTTGACAATTCTTACATAGACACCTATCCACATAATGAGTACATGAGTGTGTTTATTTATTTATTTATTTGATTTTTCTTCCAAATCATTCACATGGAACAGTCAGTTGAGACGAAATCAGCCTGATTCTGAGAGAAATGTAGTTTTCATTAGATACAGGTAATACATGAAGGTAGATACCCGAAAAACCTGAGTATTAAAATCTCCAAAAATTATTGGCAAACTCTAAGCCATGATAATTCAAATTAAATGACTTTATTATTACAATTTTGTTTGTTTTGAGCAAACTGTACTGAAGTAATTGAAGATACACACACACATACACACACGCAGATCACTGGTGTATAGCTAAATAAATTTTCACAAAATAAACACATCTGTGCAACCAGAACTTACATCCAGAGACAGAATATTACCATATCCCAGAAATTTCCCTCAGACCCCCTTTCAGTCACTACCCTGGTCCCCAAAGGAAGTCACTATCTGACTTTTAAGACCATAGATAAAATTTGTCCAACTCTGAACTTTATGTAAGTGGAATCATATGACAGGTACTCATTTGTGTCCTTTTTTTCTGCACTCAACATTGTGTTTATAAAATTTATCCATGTTGATTTATATATTTATACTTTGATCATTCATATTGCTGTTCAGTATAAAATAATGATTTTAAGGCATCATGTATGACTGTATACGATGTGTTAAAGATATCATATTTAGTAAAATACTACTTTGAGGGTCAGTGGCTTAACCTAGCTGTATAACACGGCATAGAATTTGGGATCAAAGGAGCTGGAGGTAAGTTAGTAGCAGAAGCTCTTATTAACTCTTCCACCCTATAGAGGAAAGGCTGACCTTACTCCTCAGTTCATATAGCAAGCCCCTATTATCAGGCTTCTGTAGTTTACCTTATTCCTAATTTACCAGACCCTGATGGTTGGCTCATCCAAGAGCCATGAAAACTATTGTCCTTTTCTCTCTTTCCTCTATAGAGGCTGAAAGAGGCTGGTATACATTTTCCCCAATCCCTCATACTACTAAGGAATGACCATGTGATACAGTCCTGCCAATGACATTTGAGGGAGTTTTTGGAGATTTCTGGGAAAACTTTGATTTTTTTGTTAAAGAGCTAAGTGTGGAGAGGAAAACAACCCAGAATAGCCAATATTGAAGCCAATATTGAAGGAGAAGAACAAAGTTGGAAGACTAATAGTATCCAACTTTAAGGTTTATTAAAAAGCTACAGTACTCAAGACAGTGTGGTATTGGTGAAACAACAGACAAATAGATGTAGCAAACTAGAGAATCCAGAAATAGATCCCTGTAAACATAGTCAAGTGATCTTTGACAAAGGAGCAAGGGCAATACAATGGGGCAAAAATAGTCTCTTCAACAAATGGTGCTGGAACAACTGGACATCTACATGCAAATAAGCGATCAATCAATCAATCAATCCAGCCACAGACCTTACATACATCACAAAAATTAACACAAAATGGATCACAGATCTAAGTGTGAGACACAAATCTATAAAAATCCTAGAAGATAACATAGGAGAAAACCTAGATGACCTTGGGTATGGTGATGCCTGTTTAGATACAACACCAAAGTCTATCAAAAGAACTAATTCACAATCTGGACTTCATAAAATTAAAAACTTCTGCTCTGCAAAAGACAGTGGCTTGAGGATGAGAAGACAAGCCATAGACTAGGAGAAAATATTTGCAAAAGACACTTCTAATAAAGAACTGAATTTATAACATATTTTTTTACAAACTCATAAAACTCAACAATAAAAAACAAATGACCAAATTAAAAAGTGGGACAAAGATCTTAAGAGACACCTTACCAAAGAAGATACAGGCATACCTCGTTTTATTGTACTTCACTTTACTGCGGTTTGCAGATGCTGTGTTCTTTTACAAATTGAAGGGTTATGGCAAAGCCATGTCAAGCAAGTCTATCGATGCCATTTTTCCAACAGCATTTCCCTCACTTCATGTCTCTAGATCACACTTTGGTAATTCTTGCAATATTTCAAACTTTATTATTATTATTATATGTTATGGTGATCTGTGGTCAGTGATCTTTGATGTCACTACCATGACTTGCTGAAGGCTCAGATAACGGCTAGCACTTTTTAGCAATAAAGTATTTTTAAATTAAAGTATGTACTTTTTTAAAGACATAATAGACAATATTGAACACTTACTCATAATAGACATAATTGAACACTTAATAGACTTCATTCTAGTGTAAATATAAATTTTATGTGCATTGGGAGGCCAAAAATTCATGTGACATGCTTTATTGTCATATTCACTTTATTGTGGTGGTCTGGAACTGAACCTGCAATATCTCTGAGGTATGCCTGTATACAGTTGGCAAATAAGCAAATTAAAACATCGTAAGATGCTACTACACACCTATTAGAATAACCAAAATCTGGAACTGACAACAAATGCTGACAAGGATGTGAAGCAATAGGAACTCTCATACATTGCTGGTGGGAATGTAAAACGGTATAGCCACTTTAGAAGACAGCCTGGTAGTTTCTTAAAAAACAACATCAGCCACCCTCACTATCTGATGGGGGATTAGTTCCAGAACCACCCCCCTCCAAGGATACCAAAATCCATGGATGCTCAAGTTCCTCATATAAAATGGCATAGCATTTACATATAACCTATGTGCATCCTCCCATATACTTTAAATCATCTTGAGATCACTTATAATACTTAATACAATGTAAATACCATATAATTAGTTGTAAATACAACATACATGCTATGTAAATACTTGCCGACTCAGGGCAAATTCGAGTTTTGCTTTTTGGAATTTTTCTGGAATTTCTTTTTTCAAATATTTTCAATCCACAGTTGGTTGAATCCACAGATGTGGAACCTGTGAATATGGAGGATTGACTGTGTTCATAGGTTTTACCTGTGTTTAACAGATTGTATTACCATATGACCCAACAAACTCACCCCTTAGTATTTACCCAAAGGAACTAAAACCTTATGTCCACTCCAACACCTGCACACAGATGTCTATAACAGCTTTATGAATAACTGCCAAAATTCAGAAGCAACCAAGATGCCCTTCAGAAGGTGAATGGCTAAATAAACTCTGGTACATCGAGACAATGGAATACAGGCACACCTCAGAGAAGTTGCAGGTTTGGTTCCAGACCATCAAAATAATAAAGCAAGTATTGCAATAAAGTGAGACACACAAATTATAACACACAAAAGTTATTTTTACACTATACTGTGGTCTATTAAGTGTGCAATAGCACTATGTCTGAAAAAACAATGTACACACGTTTATTTAAAATTAATGCTGTTGATTTGCTAGACACAGGGTTGCCACAAACCTTCCATTTGTAAAAAATGCAATATCTGGGAAGTGCAATAAATGAGGTATGTCTGTATTATTTGGTGCTAAGAAGAAATGAACTGTGAAGCCATGAGAAGACATGGAGAAACTCTAAATGAATATTGCTGAGTGAAAGAATCCACTCTGAAAAGCCTACACACTGTGATTCTAACTATTCTGGAAAAGACAAAACTATGGAGACAGTAAAAAGATGGGTAATTACTAGGGGTGGAGTTGGGGGAAGGGATGAATGGGTAGAACAGAGAGGGTTTTTAAGGCAGTGAAAATATATTTTATACTTTGTATGATACCGTGACAATGGGTATATATCATTACACATTTGTTAAAACCCATAGAATGTACAACACCAGGAGTTATGATATAATGTAGTTCATCAATTGTAACAAATGTACCATTTTGCTGAGTGATGTTGATAGTGGGGGAGACTATGCATGTGTGGGGACAGGGTATACGTGGGAAAATCTCTGTATCATCTGCTCAATTTTGTTGTGAACCTAAAACTACTCTAAAAAAATGAAGTCTTTAAAAAAATAAATGTAACAAAAAAAAAGAGATAAACATAAGAGGAGAGGGGATCAATGTCATTACAACCTCATCTTCCTGTCTTGCTTCTGAATATGATTCCTGGAGCTTCAGCAGTCCTTTCGAGATCATGAAATAATGAGCATGAAAATGAAATGGTAACACACTAAAGTGATCAAGCCAAAATGTGAAAATCAGAAACTCTGATAATACCATTGGTGCTGAACCAATTTTTAGACTCATGGTTCAGTAAAATAAATAATTTCTTTATGATTTAACCCCATGTTATTCGAGGTTTCAATTAGTGCAGTTAAAAGTATATCTGATACACCATTTATAGTGATAATCAAGATAGAAACATTGGGCTTCCCTGGTGGCGCAGTGGTTGAGAGTCCGCCTGCCGATGCAGGGGATGCGGGTTTGTGCCCCAGTCCGGGAAGATCCCACATGCCGCGGAGCGGCTGGGCCCGTGAGCCATGGCCGCTGAGCTTGCGCGTCCGGAGCCTCTGCTCCGCAACGGGAGAGGCCACAACAGTGAGAGGCCCGCATACCGCAAAAAAAAAAAAAGATAGAAACATGCATTGAAGAATGTTGCTTGGAAATGATTTCCTGAAAAGCAACAATATCCTGATTAAAAATATAAAACTGCACATTCATCCAAAAGATGAACCATGCCTAGTTATCAAACACCTGAAATGCTTTCAGATGCTTCGTTTTTTTTAAACAATTATTGTGAATTTCTTGCTACTGTAGTACAACTTGTGTAAACATTCAAATATCTTACTGTTTAGACTCTTCCTGGTCCACTGGGGAATTCTGGTGGTAGACTGCAGGCTAAGCACCTAGCTAAAGGTGGTGGTCAGTGGACTTCAGACATGATTATTATCCCATCAGTAACAGAAAATATCTTTTTACATCTTCCTTTAAACAAGTAGACTACTATAATCATAGTTCTGAAATTATTGTCGCATTAAATTAACAGTTTCCCACAGACTTTTTTTTTAATCTTTTTATCTTATATTGGAGTATAGTTGATTAACAATGTTGTGTTAGTTTCGAGTGTACAACAGAGTGATTCAGTTATACATATACATGTATCTACTCTTTTTCAAATTCTTCTCCCAATTAGGTTGTTACGGAATATTGAACAGACTTGTTAGGGAAGGAGCATTTAAAAGTCCTTTGCTCCTCCCACTGAAAACTGAAACCTTTATTTGTACCTATTTATGTTTATTTGTAGCAAACAACACTTTATCTCTCCCTTGCTGACTTTCTATGGCAACATCTAAGTAAGAATAAATTGGACTTAAGCTAAGTTTTCTTTTGATTGAAAGCAAATCTGATATCTCAAAATGAAGATGGATATACACCCCGATGAGTATTTCATGAGTATTTGGAGTCTTTCGTATAATAAGACATCTTAATAACAATTTATATTTCTTATGTTTGTGATGAGACCATAGGCTGTATTGAGTTGGCTTAAACAATGCAGTCGGAAAAGCTGTCGTCAAATTTTACTGTTAGTAATATTTTAGTAGAGAACTTGAGGAATCATAAGAAAAATGTATGTTAATGATCCTGCTTTGCTTCCTTGGAGAAGCACTATTTTTATACAATTAAGGGCCCAGTTAATGAATTTTTCCATTCTTATTATATTTTATAGCAGGAAATTCAGAGTTTGGGGGTTTAAACAACAACTGTATGGTGTTTGTGAAGCTGAAAAAATTTATGCATACTCAGACCCCCTCCACCTGATCAGTCTAGACTACTTTAATGGACCTCATTCACTTAAACCAAATATTACATTGTGTCATGAAAATGACAAATATTTCCCAGAAAAGCCAAAAATGAGTATTTATGAATACCTGTTCTTCTTATAAACCACTGATTGTAAACAGAAGGAATGCATCAAAGAGCTCTGATGTAACCATTTTATGTACATTTTGCATGGTATATTAAAATTTTAGAATTTGATAAATTCAGAAGATAAATAGGAAAATAAAATACCATACAAAAAGCAGTAGATACAAAAATGCACATTTTCCAAATGATGAATAATAAATAATATAGCTAAGACTCATGGACACCCAGTATTATTTATCAGACTGTATTTAAGCATGGTGCAAGAAGAAAGTACTTATGCAGCACGTAAGCCAGTCTTTGACCAGCTTTGGCACCTAAACAGGAGTCAGATTTTTGGAGCCACAGATGTCTTCTGCACAGATAGGGTTTTATTTAATACCACGTATGTCTTTTTCTACTTACATTTCCTGGAAAATAAGTATGTATTTTGTAACCAGTCTATGAATAATGAAATACCTTCTCATGAATGGCAGACTTCAGAAAATTCAGGATTTCAACCTAGGTAAACAAGTATATATTTGTATGTCTGTCTAGGCTTATGTGTACCTATGCTGCATTCCATAAACCATCTCACAAAAAGGTTTCTGAAGCCCTCTCCTGACTCCCACTTCCCACATTTCATGAAGGAATGTGTGTGTGCAAAGCGGGGACTCTTCACAGAAGGATTCTAGTCAAGTGTTTCTGTCTTGAAACCAACCACAGGCTACTTTAGAAAGCAGAGCAGTTTGGAACATTCTATTGGAATGTTGGGAACATTCTATGGAAGATGGAAGAGAATAAGTGTTCTTAGTTCATCAGAGAGATTCTAGAGGCTTCTCACTAGTGGATAGAGTCAAAGAAGACTTTGATGATGGTGAACCAGCATGAGAAAGAAGACTTCTATGTTTGAACAAAGTAGGAAGTAGAGGTGGAAACCAGTTGTGTGTGTATGATGTGTGGTGTGTTACCGGAGGGTAAGGCTTCTGACCTCCAGATGTCTATGCCTCTTGCTTCATTCAGCATCTAATTTTTTGATTCCTTCAGTTTGTACTTAGTGAAATGTTTAAACCACCCCTCACCACATCTCCCTGCCATGCTCACCCCTCTCCCCACACACATACATAACTCAGATGGATAAAGATCCCTCAGGGTTCCTTTCTTGGAGACAGAAAGTACAGGTGGCCTGCAGATGGCCACTGAGATGACCCTGGCCTCTTTCAATTACAGACTCAATGAGTTCTTTGGTTTCTCAGAGATTGGATGAGATATAAACTACAAATTGGATGAGATATAAACTACAAAGATAATCAGAACTAATAACTCAGTTAACATTTAAATTCCATTTTTGTTTAAGGAAAATTATATAAAAGTAATCATAATTCATGTGTTGCTTAATATCTAGAAATTTAGATAAATATCTGTAACATTGACTACCCATTTGATTTTTGATTTGCCAAGCAGATTTTGGGTTTTATTTTTCTCTTAGGTAATTCACTTATAATTTGATATGTGAATAGGTGGCTATGGTGCCTGATAAGGCATTCTTATCTAAACAGAGGGTAAACATGCAAATAAAAATCCTAACTCAAAGATAAGAGGATATTTTCTATTCAAATATACAACTGTTCAAAAGGAAATAGATTTTTTTCTAAGAACGTGTAATGTGGTCTTTTATGTGTATTTGACTTGTATCACTTTTCATTACTATAAAATAATTTGTATTTATTCATCAATTTTAAAATAATACTAATCTTTATACCCCCAATAATATTTTGAAAATGGTAGTGAATGGTAAATTGTGTTTGTACTAATAGTGGCACCACTGTAGGTGTTAAACAGAAATAACATCTGTGCTTTGCTGAAACGAGTCTTGAATTTTTCAAGTATTTGTTATGCAGGAGTTTCAGAGATACATCCATTGCATAAAATATGACCACCCCATAATTATGTGATCATTGTGAAATAGTCAATCAAAACATACAAAGAAGAAACAAAACATCATCCATAAGCCTAACACTAAGAAACATAATTATGATCTTTTTAAAAAAATGTATAACTGCTGAAATGGTTAAGCAGAATTTTAACTTATATTTTCCTTATTATACAAAATTAGAGTCAGGTTAGAAGAAACACTAACATCAGTTAAGTACCTCAATTACTTAAATACTAATGCTGCATAACTACTGCTTACTTGGATTTATCTCCACCCCCATTTATTACTGTTAGATGTGAAGAGAACGCAACTCCTGCATGCCTTCAGCCATGCGGTAGCCCTCCTTGGTCCCTTCATTCTTCTAAACACCAAGTTCCCTGACTCTACTTCCAAAATACACTTCAAATTCTCTCACATTCCTTCATCTTTGCTGCCACTGCCCTTGTCTAAGCTTCCATCATCTTGTACCTAGACTAATGCCAAAGTCTCCCGACTAGTCTCCTTGCCCCTTTAAAACTGCCTCTCCATTCAACAGTCAAAAATGGCTGTTATCCATGGTCTGTGACCACCTAGAGGGGTGGGATAGGGAGGGTGGGAGGGAGGAAGACGCAAGAAGGAAGAGATATGGGAACATATGTATATGTATAACTGATTCACTTTGTTATACAGCAGAAGCTAATACACCATTGTAAAGCAATTATACTCCAATAAAGATGTTAAAAAAAATGGCTGTTAATAAATGACTGGATTGATTGATTTAATCATTCATAGCTCTGAACCTACTTTGAGGCTGGTACCCTTCTAGGCACTGGGGATAAATCAGTGAGCAAAATGAAGTTCCTTTTCTCATGCCACGACTTATAGGTTCTGGAATTCCTATGCTTTCTCAGGCTCTATGTTCTAGCTCAGGGCACTCATTCTGCCCTGGAATGCCTTTTTCCTCACATCCTTGCTTAGTTTACTTGCACCAGTTCTTCAAGAGTCAGCAAAATGGTCTCCTCTTTGAGGAAGACTTCTGTGTCCCACACCCTACCAGGCTGGGTTAGTGTACCTATTTGTACTTTCAAGGTTTTCTGTGCATTCCTGTCTCTCAGCTCATAGCTGCACTGTATTGTCATAGCTAATTACCTTGCTGCCTCCCTGCATTGGACTGTGAAATGCTCCTAAGAGGGGACTCTGAGTTTCCACTCTTGTTTATTAGATCACATCATGACCCCATGATCTAACTATGTTATTGGAAGACTGTTGAGACAAAAGACCCAGAGAATTTAATTTCAGCATCATACAGATATGAGGCAGCAAATAAAAAATCTAGTGAAGGGTCTCAAGTTTAGAAGTCCATTCTGGGCGTTTTCTTTTATATCTTCTGCACAAGTTTTAGAATCTGGTTGGTTGGGAACGCCCCTAATTAAGGTAGAGATTGCATAAGCAGAAACGGGTTTGTGGAGTCTGTATCAAACCCATTTTTAACCCTCCTGCTGGGTGATTCTCTGCAAATTATATGTGTGAGATTCACTTTTCTCATTTACATCCCAATAATATCTAGGTCATGAAATATCTAGTTGGTTTTCCTCCAGGCAAATGAAAATGTTGAAGCTAATGGTGAGATATCCATGCAATGTGAGTTTTTATTTATTTCAATCACTGGTAATTTTCTGACTGTTCTCCTTGAAGTTTGGACCTATCTTTTAAGCCTATTTATCTCCATCCCTCTTATTTTCCCAGGCACAGGAATGTGGTAGGGTGTGTTAGACAGTGGTTTACAGTCAAACATAATTGGTCGGCTCTCTCAGAGAATATGTTTTTCTGAGATTCTGTCTGTGGAAAGAACATTGAATCCACATGTGTTGTTTTCTCTTGTTGCCATTGACATCCAGAAGTCAACATCTGGTCTGTTTTTAGCCTTCTAAAAACTTTTCTTTCCTTTTGTTTTAATGTGGCTTTTCCTATTTTTCTAAACTTACCCCAGATGCCAAGATTGTTTAAATTCTAACGTTTCTCCAGCGCTTTATTTTGTATGGATAATAGATCAGTGAATGATTATTATCACTTTCCTCCGTAAGATGAAGGATGATAATCCTTATTTATGTTCTCCTAGGCTTTTCTAAAGATGAATTGGTTGTTTAAAACAAACTGTTTTAAAGTTGAATTTTATGCTTTTCTAATTAAAGGAGTATTTTTAAAATAATTGAAAAAAAACTGACTTAATACATCAGAACAAAACTATCTTCTTCTTCTTGGCTCAGGATGAACTGGCTTGATTTTGCAGAGGCCAAAGGACTCATTTTGTTAGTGCTGAATTTATTCACCTTCTTAATCTTAGTTTAGAATATGTAATATTGTGTGGGGGGTAGAGATTGGAGAACTAAGGGCAATTCCTTTAATAAGAAGGAATAAAGACTCATACTAAAACTTGCCTTACATTTAACAGTGGTCACTCTCCAGAATAACATGGCCCTATGTTTAGAGGGAAAAAAATGATTAGAGGCTCTGACCAGACCAAATTTCAATTCTAAAAGAACAAGAATTCTCCATTTAACCTTAACCCATGTGAATTTCTTGATTCTCAGCCGAGTTTATTTTACAACTGGAAAGTACCACGACCACCCTGAAAAAACAGATGATAATTTTGCCTTAAAAAAATCATTAAATAAATATTGACTCCTCAGGAGAGAAGCTCAAGCTGCAGACATCCACACCCAATAATTAGCTAATCTACTCTAAATGCCAAAGATGAATAGAAAAAAAATCTTAAAAGAAACTAAAGCCTTTCTTCATAGTTTAACAGGTGTTATGAAATACTATAACCAAATTTCTGTTGCTTAGAGTTGGATTTTGCCAAGTACTTCTTTGGTTTTAAATATTTAATGGATTTTTATAATTAAAATGTTTTAATATAAACTGCTGTTTAAATAATTCTCCTAATGCTCTTATTCCCCTTTCCCTGTGACTAATGCTTGAGAAATCATAGTCATTTTTGCTCAAAAATTATCTGAAGCTATTTAACTTCTTTTCCTCAAATATTAGCATAAATACTGCTGACCAATCACATTTCTTACTTATTGCCTTCCATTAAGATCATTTACCATGAGAAGGTGTAACAGGGAATATAAGGTGGTCCATAGAGTGTTCATACTTCAAGTTGATGTTATCCTTTCAAGTGTCTTAATGTAAGTATGTCTATTAATTATTCTCTGCATACATTTTCTAATTTGTCACCATATTCCAGGATTTTCTTCTAGAAAGCTGATTTGTATATGCAGTATTATGAAATTGATTATTAATACACTAATGCATGATCTTGGGCACATCATAAGAGTATGTATTGACTGCTCCAATTTGTAAATTTCACATTTGGGGAAAACAGATTCATGGTGAAATACGCTTTGATGATAAGTACGAGAGTTTTTCTCAGAAAATCAAAAGTAGAGCACTGTCCAAGGATTGTTTAAAAACACATAATTTTCCAGAAGTCCTCTGGCTTCCTAATAATGAAGGACCCTGAAGTAACTTTGAGGTTGGTGGTCTAAATAAGAATTGAGTGGCCAGGACTGTCACTACAGGTTCTCACACTATTTTACCCACAGAAGTTTCCTTTTAAAGCAAACTCTACTAAGGATTTCAGAATTTGGGCAGACAGTCACACGATTCTTATACCTGTGTTCTCATGTGAGTCACAGGATTCCTATTGTAAACGATGATAGATGAAGAGAGAAGATCTGAGAAAGATAAAAAGACCCCCTTCAATATTATGTCCTAACCAGGCTTCTGTTATACATTATTACTCTGAAAGTAAATTCAGTATATTTAATACTTTCTCAAGAAATTTTAACTTTGCCTCATTTTCAGAGCTTCTTGAGATTTTTTTTCTTAAAGCTTCGCTGGGCATTAGAAATCAAAGATTGCCAGTTGATGCCAATGATGATCATTGAAAACTACAACACTGAAAAATGGTGATACTGATGATGCAGAAATAAATACAGTCCTGCTCTACCAAGTGCTCTAGTATCCTCTTCGCTTTACCAGCACAAATTCTCACCAACAAATCTGAATTAGCTACTCCCATTGCCTTTCCAGCATATGATTTCCTGCCTCCTATCTGGTGACAGAAATATTTTACCCCTTGAGAAATTTTAAAAATCATTTCTTTATCTGAATCAGAGCATGAGTGATGAAATTTTTTTAAAAAACAATTAACTTTAGATTTCTTTCTTGTCTGTCTGCACACACCTGCTTTCAACCTCATGACTGTTTCTTCCATTTGAGATCTGGTTTACCAGGCCACAAGACTAAGCCACCCACTCTCTTCTGATACTATCAGGTTTGAGTTAGGGACTGTCACCACAAGAAGAGACCTTAAGGTTATTTTGTTGAACTCTCTCATTCAGAAGATGATGAAACAGAACCAGAGATGCGAAAGGACCTATTCAAGGTCATGCAGCTAGGTAGTGGTAGACTTGGTTTAGATTTTGGAGGTGGCGGGAGGATTCTTTGTTATACATTCACTGGGTTATGCACCTCCTTTTCTTTATAATTGTAATTGTTTATTGTGTAGATGTTGTTGAAAATGGCCATTTTTTTCCCTCTTAACCGAATAATATGAACGTGATTTGCTCTGGATATCTGTGAAGCTGATGTCTTTGGTGGTATTGGTTGCCTGTCATGTGTACGCCTTTCCTTCTTGGGTAAGGAATTACCCATTACTCTTGATGTCCACAAAAATAAGAAATGGCAGGTGCTTGCTTTTACAGCTTTTGTAGCACCTAGGATAAAGGCATATAACCTTGACATTGTCAGACACTCTCAGCCAATAAATCCACTCTAAGGCAAGTGATGTGAAGATACAGGGACAAAGATTTTGTCCTGGTGCAGGTAGCAGAGACAACAGTTCCAGGGTGAGCACTGGCAATGATGTCAGTAGCAGACAATGCCCAAGACTGGCAGGGGCAACATCTGACATCCTGCAGGTACAGCCATCATGTCCATCCTCATGTTTAGCTGTGTTCCTGGTGCTCAGGCTTTCTTGGTTCCTGCTTGTTTTCTGTGCCTAACATTCCAGCTTTTCTGGAAATTTTGTGAGTATCCAATAACTTTATTTATTTATTTTTATTTTTTTATTTATTTATCTATCTATCCATCTATCTATCTATTTACTTATTTATTTTGCGGTACGCGGGCCTCTCACTGTTGTGATCTCTCCCGTTGCGGAGCACAGGCTCCGGATGCGCAGGCTCAGCGGCCATGGCTCACGGGCCCAGCCATTCCGCGGCATCTGGGATCTTCCCGGACCAGGGCACGAACCCATGTCCCCTGTATCAGCAGGCGGACTCTCAACCACTGCGCCACCAGGGAAGCCCTCCAATAACCTTTTTGAGAAATTCTTTTTGGATTTAGCTCATCTGGAGTTAGTTTTGTTTACTTCCAAGAGGAAGTCTGATAGTTACATGGCTTGAATAGAGAAGTTTTGCTTTCTGGATCGATCTTGCAACACCGAATGAATATGCTTGCTTTGGTATAGATTTGACTAGCAGAGAGATGTATCAAGGGCCAACTTAATTTCTCAACTGTCAATAAGTGGTGGCTGTCCATTCTAGCCTCTCCAGAATATTCCCTATACAATTAGCAAAATATTTCAAGTATGTTTCTCTCTCTTTTTTTTCACAGGTGGGCTCAGTTATTCCATCTTTATGCAAGTTTTCCAAAGGCTTTGCTATAAAAACTGTATGCATCATGCACAGATCTAAAGAAATTTACTAAATTTGTGTTATATTCATAAAAGTCTCCCTCCTACTATTGTTCTTTCTAAGTGGTAAGAACACTGGACCAGAAATCTGGAGAACGTAGATCACAGTTCTTGTCCTTTTCCCAACTGATTTCTCACCTTTGTAAATGACTTCATCTTTCTGGGCATAAATTTCCTCCGTGTAAAATGTGGGAGAGGAAAACCTGAGGAAGGTGGGCTGTACCACTTCTTGTATTACTTTTTGCTTCACAGACTCTGATTTTACATGAAAATGTGGGAACAGGGGAAAATTTGTCCTGTTCCTTTCTCCCCAACTCCTCCAAATAAGTATCATTATCCATCCTTCAGTAAACTACAAGGAGCAATAAAAGCAGAAAAAGGGAAAAAAAAACACCTTGTTGGGCTTCCCTGGTGTCGCAGTGGTTGAGAGTCCGCCTGCCGATGCAGGGGACATGGGTTCGTGCCCCGGTCCGGGAAGATCCCACATGCCGTGGAACGGCTGGGCCCGTGGGCCATGGCCACTGAGCCTGCGCATCTGGAGCCTGTGCTCCGCAATGGGAGAGGCCACAGCAGTGAGAGGCCCGCGTACCGCAAAAAAAAAAACAAAAAAACACACCTTGTTTTCTTTTGATAGAAGTTCATGAAATATAGCAAGTCAGTTTCAATTTTCTGGAGCTTTGTACAATAATTAATCTTAATTATTGCCTAGAGTAACCAAACACGCACAATTCCAAGCTTTTAAAGAATTCCATTCATTAAAATAAAGGAGCCAGGCACAGGTAGAGTGATACTTTTTATGAAGCACTTGACTTGAAATTTTCCAACATCTGTAGAGAGTTAAAAAACAATCACTACAATCATTACAGTTACACTGAAGCCAGCAATATATGAGTAATCCTTAGGCACTTTATGGGTCCTACAAAATCATCAAATAGATCTTCGAAAGTGTTTGCAGTAAGAACCACACCTCTTTTTTGGGGGGCATGGAAAAACCATGTAAAATAGACTCTCAATGAAGCCAGCATTGTAAGTAACAGACACAAAGTTTATTTTTAGAGACTGAATTGCTATTAGTATGTAGTTGGACACTTTTTAGTCTGACTTAAACATGCAAGAAACATCTTCCTGATCATTTATAAAGTCTTGTCTCCACCCTACACAGAATATAAAATGTAAAGTTTCCAATAATAGGGACACAGTTAAATGCATTCACGGGTGCTTTCTCTTTCAACACAATTAATTTGCCCTAAGCAGTACCTAGTTCATGAGGCCTTAAATTGTCAGGAATGAATAGGTATGTTCTCTGCCCTAACTTCAACATGAGGCAATGGCAGGCACTGTTCTTTTCAGCTTATTTAAGTTGACTTTGGACCCGTTTCCTATATTCAGTGTCCCCTTAGTGAGAATGGTCATGAACTTCGAGCTGTCTGTCTCCTCCCTAAAAGACTGGCTTCGCTGCCACATGAGTCCTCCCCTTATTGGAAGCTGACACTGCACTAATAACTGCTGGCAAACAACTGTAATTAGGAAATTTAAACTTGGGAGTATTAGGAAAAGGCAGATTAGTTCTGCATTACCCTTGAGCATTTTTAGAAGGCACAAAGTACTGTTTGCTTCTAATTAAAACCAGAGGAAATACTGAATGAAGCCCAGCTTTACATGTAATGAAGAAGGTGTGTATTTGGACAGGCTTTCTCCCTGTTATTACTTCATTGAAAACCCAACTTCTCAAATTTCTTTAGCAGGGGAAAGCCACTTTCATTCAATTTTTCAAACTAGGAAGGAAGATGGCCATGTCCCTAAGGAGAGGTTGTATAATGATTCAAATTCATATTAAAGTACACATGGCTGACATTAGATTATTTTCTGAAGGCTGGTTAGGACCAGAAGAAAAGAACATTAAGACAGTAAGAGTCTTTAAAAACAAAAAGATTTTGGAAATTGGACAGGAAGCATATTTCATCCACAAAGAAACATTGGGCAAGCAGGTATTTAGGAGGAAGTTGTGAGCTAGCTTGATGCTTACTCACTAGGCTTACTGAGAGGTTGCTAGGTAAGTTCTGTCTTAATGGGGGCTCCTTGGTCAGGTGTGGCTTGATGTCCAAAGAATACATCAAGCAAATGTTGGCAATAGAAATCTTAGTAGGACTTTTTATTTCTTGCCTATCTTCACCTCTGGTAATGTGAAATCCTTGGGGTAAGGAGTATTACTGTTTTATTCACCATTAGATCTCCAACACCTGATAAGGACTCAATAAATATTTGATATAGGCAGAAAGAAGGAAAGGAAGGAGGGAAGGAAGGGAGGAAGAAAGGAAGAAAGAATGGAAGGAGCAGAGGCCCACTGAGACCACCTCATGGCAGGAAATCTGGGGCATGTTTTTCGGTTGTCCAATGAATGTGTAGCTATCTTTAAGAAGTCTTGTGTATGGTGTGTGCAAATAGATTCCCAACAACCCCAAGCAAATGTGGTTATAAGACAGCTGACACAACAGCCTCTTGGCTGAGTTTGTCCCACTGTGTTCATTCTCCCCAGAGTTCCCTCTGGCTTCTGACTTACCTCCCACTACTTAGCTCCTCCCTCCTGGAGCACCTAGATGTGTCTGCATCACCCACCCATCATGCTGCCCTTTGACTTGTATTTGACTGCTGGCCCTCAACTGAGGTCCTACTTTTTCTTGGAATTGACCACAGAGTCTGTGACTGGCTTTTTAGATACAAAGTCTGCAGAACCTGTGACTATCCAGGTGTTTTAGATTGAGTAGCAACTTTTATTCTCAGTATGACCCCGGTCTGGCCACTGCCCAACCTTGTCAAGTCCCATGTTCGCAATGTGGTCTAAATTTTAGGGGTGAGATTGAGTCTTCAGAGGAGGGAACTAAAGGGTTTACCTCTGAGGAGCTAGCAACAGCAGAGACTGAGGAAAGGGGAAGAAAGAAGAAAGAAAGGAGTCCCATGGGATCAGGGAGCACAGAAAAGGGGTGGGAATGCAAGAGCTCTATGTACTTTAAAATCTGGCCCGGGATTTGTCCTGTCTCAAATGCTGACTGTACCAGCCCATAAAACATTTAGAGAGATGCACAACTGTGCAAACAAAGCAAATTGCAAACCAGTTTCAGTAATTTCTCAATGAAGGGATTACCTTGTAATTCTCTGTGAACCTCCTGTTTTGCAAGCCCGAAGGGAAAATGGTTTGTTCTAGACACGTCTATTATTGCTTGTCCCCCCTCAGCTGGTTGGAAGGGAAGCTGCCCTTGCCTTCAAGTCTCTGCTAAGCACAGACAACCATGCTCACTGGCCTCATCCATAAAATATGGTCAAAATAGCATCTGCCTCCCAAGTTGTTATTGGGATTAAATGAATCATGTCTAGAGGGTTTAGGAGGTTGTCTGGCACATAGTAAGTATCCATTAAACGTTAGCAGTGGTATTGACTATGATGATACGAGATGACAGTGATGATTATGATGATGTTAACCTATCATTGGCTGTGACTGATTGGACAAGGCATGTTATTAGTCCAAAGCTACCAATCCAGAAGCTGCACACTGCTTTATGATTTCTGTGGTTGGTTTCAAAAGATGAGCTAGACCAATCAGAGCCCTTTCTCAGAGACCAATGGAGACTGAAAAAGGCCATGGGCTGGGGTGGACACAGTCTGGCAATGTGAAGATTAAGGTTGGTAGGGGAAACTAATTGAAATAAGGGTGGGTGGGTGGGGGAAGAAGAGGCATCATAAGAAATGCACTCAGAAGCAGGGACACCTTGGGACTTCCCTGGTGGCGCAGTGGTTAAGAATCTGCCTGCCAATGCAGGGGACACGGGTTCAATCCCTGGCCCAGGAAGATCCCACGTGCCGTGGAGCAACGCAGCCCATGCGCCACAACTACTGAGCCTGTGCTCTAGAGCCTGCAAGCCACAACTACTGAGCTCACGTGCCACAATTACTGAAGCTTCCGCTCCCTAAAGCCTGCATGCTGCAACTACTGAGCCCACACGCTGCAACTACTGAAGCCCGTGCACCTAGAGCCCATGCTCCACAACAAGAGAAGCCATCGCAATGAGAAGCCCGTGCATTGCAATGAAGAGTAGTCCCTGCTCGCCACAACTAGAGAAAGCCCACATGCAGCAACGAAGACCCAATGCAGCCAAAAATGGAGTAAAAAAAATTAAAAAAAAAAAAAAAAAAGAAGCAGGGACACTTTGCAGGAGACTGAGAGAAAGAGAGCCCAGAGTGCTCAGCTCTCAGTCTGCTACTCTCACTACTGTTTTCTTAAATATCTCCTAGATTCCAACCTTTACTCCTGGCTTTTAGTTTTAAACCCATTTGGGTTTGAGTGTCTGTGTTTACGAGTCCAAAGAATCCTGACTGGATTTTAAAAATACTTTTTATAGTATAACTAATCATACTACAAAAAAATGAGTCAGATATTATCTGGCTACAAGACTTCCTTTCAACTGCAGTTTACAAATTTTAGAGCATACGAATGATTACAAACGCTGATGAACAGATTCAGCTGTATGGGAATTAGAATTTCTACGGCTAGGCTCTTCTATGTAATTTCATCCTCGTGTCCACTATAAATTTAGAGATTGCTAGATGTCTGTGAACTCACCAACGACTGACATGGCAAAGGAAAGTGTCTGGGGTGCAAACTCCAATGCCTACAGGGGCATTAATGCATAGAATGGATGTAATACAGTAGAGAATGGTAGGAACACTGCCAACCAAAGAGGCATTCCCTCCTGTGCCTTCCAGGCCCCTCCCCAAGAAGGAACTTTCTTCTCATATTAGTCTTCTGTTAATTATGGAAATATGTTCCCAATGTAAAAAATAAAAATCCAAAATTTTTAAATTTCAGTCTGTTAAATACTGGGAACTAATTTAATATTTTTTTAAAAAAAGAAATGGCCCAAAGAAATGTGTCTGCAGACCAAACTTTACCTGAGGCTAACAGTTTTCACCCTCTGATATAATATATAGGATGTGAAATATACTCTGGTAAAGAGATGGATGCTTCACAATTTACCACATTTCCTAAATCCCTAGCCAACTATGTGGTTATACTTTAGAAAGACAAGAGAGGGAAGACTTTGCGACTTTCTGCCAGAAGTAAATGGAAAATGTATATCAACACTTGTCTAAACATTTCAAAAAAGTGTTAACATAATTATCATAAAATTATGGATCCTGGTGATTAATAATGCATACACAATAATGCAATAATGCCTTTCATATTGCAATGAAATCATGTTAAGTCCCCTAGCACACCTGCACACCTGCATGTCATTTTGCAATTGTTTTCTCCATTATATACATTTCGGCAACATTGCAGTACATGGGTAATTTTCAAACCTTTCCCCCTATTTCTAACAGATCACTATTAAATACTTAACTTTAGGAGTTGTATTTAAATGTACTCTATGATTAGAAAGTAGTTTAAGTGATATACATACATTTTTTAAATTTTCCTAGAATAATGTGCTCTGGTTTTTAAGTTTTCCAGATTAACCCAATTAATTGGAATAGAATATACATTTTTGTTGAAGTGCAAAGCGTATAAAAGATGATACAAGGCATGGCTTTCAGATTATAATTCTGTGATAAGTCTCCTCATCTGCTTCAATTGTCCTCTTACTTATTTTCAAAAGACTATGTGAAAGACTACTGACTTCTGTGAAATGTAAATCTTTTATATTCTGTCTTTTCCTCTAAATTCCTCAAATTTAAAGCAAAGTATTTTTAATGGACAGATTAACTTCCTTCCACATCCTCTCTCTTAAAACTTGTGTGTCTAAGGCTACAGACAAAAGATATAAGAGATTCAGTTATTGCTATGTAAGAACTCTAGGTCTAGTATGAAAAATTACTACTTCCAGTGTTAGCCCTGATAATGTGAAGAGCTTAGAAGTCATTGCTCCTGTCCTTAGAATAAGAGAAAGCTGAACAAATAAGAACAATCAGCAACTATTTTTAGACACATTAGAGAACTGAGGTTGCAGGGGAAACGCCCCTGAAATCTGCAGACAAGTGGTGGTAGGTAAATAATAGCTGCCCAAAGAAGTTCACATCCTAAGCCCTGGAATCTGTGAATATGTTACTTTACACAGCAAAGGGAAATTAAGGTTGCAGATGGAATTATGGTTGCTAACCAACTAATAGGTAAACAGATTATACATTGGGCCCAAAGTAATCACAAGGGGCCCTAAAAGTAGAAGAGGGAGGCAATGTGAAAAGTACTCTGCCCTGTGTTAATGGTTTGCAAGATGGAGGAATGGGTTTATCATCAAGGAATGCAGGTGGGCTGTAGAAGGTGGAAAAAATTAGGGAAAAGAGTCTCCTATGGAACATCCAGAAGAAATGTAGCCCTGTCAACTCAGTGATTTTAGCCCAGTGAGACCCATACAAATTTCTGACATCCAGAACTATAAACTTGTGTTGTTTTAAGACATCAGGAGTGTGGTAACTTGATACAATAGCAATAGGAAAATAATACCGATAGACAGGTGAATCCAGAGAGTCACAGCCAGGCAGCTTACCTGAAGCAGAAGCCACTAGGGCCATCAACTGGTAGGAACATCAAATGCTCATTTTTACAAACTGCTGGAGGCTAAATGTGAACTAGTGAGAAAGTTCTGGGGACCACAGGCCTCTCGAGAGGCCTCAACATTTTTACGGCATTTATCACTGGGTTCTCCGGATGAAGATCTAAGTTGTCCTGTGGCTTGGGGTGGGGGGGAAGACCAATCAACATAAAATACACCCAGAATGAAGTATACATTTGATTGCTTTTTACTTATACCTTAATGTGAACAATTGGGGAAATACTGATTTAAGCCAGCAGTTCATAAAGGATGGTCCTGCAATCAGCAGCATCCACATCACCTGGGAACCTGTTAGAAAGGCAAGTCTTTGGAACCCACTCCACCACTACTGAATCAGAAACTCTGGGGGTGGGCCCAGATATCAGTGTTTTAACAAATCTTCCAGGAGATTCTGTTGGAGCTAACATTTGAGGAATAGGAGGTTTCAGAAAAAAGAGGGCCCAAGACAGATCCCTTGCATTAATAGGAGCTCTTCTGTTATAGGAGGGCATCTAGACATTTCCTTGTGCTTCCTTGGGGCAGGTGTGTGTGTGTGTGTGTGTGTGTGTGTGTGTGTGTGTGTGTGTGTGTGTGGACAGATCCCTTGCATTAATAGGAGCTCTTCTGTTATAGGAGGGCATCTAGACATTTCCTTGTGCTTCCTTGGGGCAGGTGTGTGTGTGTGTGTGTGTATGTGTGTGTGTGTGTGTGTGCGTGTGTGTGCGCGCGCGCGTGTGTGTGTGTGTGTGTGTGTAGAAGCCTGCTGAAAACCAGCAGACTTAGAAAGGCCTTTCCATGGTCAGGAATAGATGCCCTGGGAGCAGAAACTGCAAGCAACCCCTCCAAGCCTGGGTTTGCAAGGGGCTGGCAGTACCTGAAAGAGCCAAGGAGAATCCAAGTCAGCAACACAGTGGACCGACCAGCCAGTTCTGCACATACCCAGCACCCAGGGAGGGAGTAGGGAGTTTCCTGTGAGGTAGAAGGGGAAGTAAGCAAACAGTGCTTAGATGTCGAGGTATGACCTCTCTGAACATTTGTATGAAATGAGACTGCTTGTGTGTTTAATTTGGAATATAAAGTTATCCCCAAACCCTTTCCCTA
>NW_006799735.1:838796-839928 GCF_000442215.2 Lipotes vexillifer
TCCCTACCCAAACACTAACCAGTTAACGTAGAGCTCATGAAGCAATCATAGACAAATTTAAAAAAAAAGACAAAACCAACTAATTTTGAAAATCTGTATAGAGTGGACATATTTCAACACAATTACATAAAGCTACTTAATCTATTTGATTATTTGGAAAAAATATTTGAGCATTAAAAGTCTTTATTCCAGATATCTTTTGTCAAATAGTCTAAGATGTGAACGTGATGGAAGCACTCTTGAAATAGAGATGTTGCAATGATAAACTAAAACCACTGGAGGGCAGTAAAAGCATGTTTCTTGCCTGTTTGCTGCAGATAATTTAATTATAACTTTAAAATTGAACACTTTACCAAAATGCCCTTTTTTGTATTTCTCCCTTGGTCTAGAGTTATCGTCCACCTCCATAGTTCAGATTCCTAGAGCATTTCTCTCATGTAGGTGAAACAACAACAAAAAGTATTTTAAATGCACACTTTTTTTTTTTGATTATCAGCTCTATTTTTGCTGCAGCTTGTAACTGATGTAATTCTGAAACATTTCTCAATTAAGTCACTAGTTCAATTTCTTCACCTCGAATAATCTGTTATGTTCATGTAAGTATATCCTAAAGTCCATCTATATATGTGGGCACCCGTGTGTGTGTGTGTGTGTGTGTGTGTGTGTGTGTGTGTGTGCGCGCGTGTTTACCCAGAAAAGTTTGAGTAAATAAATTTTAAAAAACATTTGAAAACATTACAGTGAACCAGCAGAATTCTTTGGGGGCACATTCATAAAGTACCTTTATTCTTTCCCATCACTGTCCTGTAAACCCACTATGTCATATGTCGGCCTCTTTTTCATGACCACCTTGCATAAATCTTGGGCAAGTCTCAGATATTAAAAAAAAAAGCTGTCAAGTTACTTTTGTTTCCTTCTCAAAATATCTTATTTCAGTAATTAAAATGTCCATCTTATAAAATACTTAAAATTCTAAACTTCATGTAAAGCTAAGCTTCCCCCTTCGTCATTTTGTCTGCTTCTGCAGTGGGGAGAAGTGGGGAGGTGATGACACACATTCAGGCTGATTTCTCTGCCTAGTTTCTACTCATCTTCCTGCTTACTAGGCGGCCTCTTACTCCTGGAGGATCGG
>NW_006799735.1:839985-844338 GCF_000442215.2 Lipotes vexillifer
ACTGGAATCTTAATCCCCACTGATTTTCTCTGGCTGTGGCCGAAGTTTATGCTTAATTTCTCTTGAGTCAACTTTTGGGAACTTTTGTGAGCTGTGTGACTTCACTACTGTGTCCAGGGCCAGATTCACTGGTGTGAGTCCTGTGTGGATGCTCAGGACCACAAGGTTAGAGGGGCCTCAGGCTTGGTCTAAATGCTCTGTCATAGCCATCTTGAAATTTTTAATAAATTTTGAAGAAGAGAACCACACATTTTCCTTTTTTACTGTGTCCCACAAGTTACAAAGCAGGTCCTGACTGAGCCCCTCCAACTTCAGCTCTGTTGCAGGGCAGTGCCTCTCCTTCAGCTGTCAATTTATAATCTTCCCCTCAGCTTCTTTCTGGTCAGATTACATCTCTGGCAGAAACCTCCTTGGGCAGTATTCTGTGCATTGAGACCACAAGCCAAAACACTTACTTAGGTTCTTTTGCTCCAAAAAAGCAAGAATTTTGGGGAGCACAGCTATTGGAAAGCTCTATGCTAGTAGTGCCCCAAGTCCTCTGGGGAACCAACCTCTCCCCAGAGATTTTTTTCTCAGGCAGGAGTCAGATGATTCTATTCTGTTCCTAAGTAATGATGGTCCCACTGAAGCTCTCCATGTGCTCCTTGAAGCCCCTCCTCCTCTAGATACTCTCAACAAATCAATCCCTCCTCTAGCTCCCTGACTTCTTCACCTCAATTCTTTTATACTCTCAAGATGGGTGAGGATCTGAGGGTCAAAACTTCAGTTTTTGGCCCCTGCTATGCAGGGTCTGTGTAGGGGGTTCAGCCTCACTCTGAAAACTGCAAGCTCTTGCCCCGTGCTATTTTGTTCTCAGCCTTTAGGAAACTCAGCAGAAACAGAGAAAGAGTCCCAGTACAGGGCTCAGCCACATCATTTATAACAACAAAATTTTACTTAAAGGTAGGGATTTTGAAATTAAAGTATTTGAGAAACATTTTAAGTAGTCCCAATTCTATAAAGATGTTAATAACTTCATCAATAGGAGAGAGAAATTCCATTCAACAAATATTTTGAGCATCTCCTTTGTGTAGCAACCAGTCTTAAGTTCTACTGATATGCAAATTAATAAGACAACCCCACAGTCTTGGGGAGCTCACAGTCAGACAATTTTCTGAGGTAAGATGGGTGATTAAAATAAAGTTCTGTCATGGGTTTTGTGTTAGTTTCCTGAGCTTGCGGGTGAGAGCGAAGGTTGTGGAGCTTCTTTCCTGAAGCTTCCTGATTGACAGATTGCTTTTAAGAACCTCTTTAATAGAACTACCCCTCATATCTGAGTCTCTGGCTCCACCATACACACAGGATGGAATCCCAACCTATATACTTTTAGACAAGGGGTTCCATTTTACCTGTAAACCTATGTTATGCCCATTCAAAACTAAAACCCATAGCAAAGCTTTGCACAGGGCATCTTGAATTCTTTTCTATCTCATTGCTATGAGGAATCAATATTAGAGCCAATAGACAAAAACCTTTTTTAGCTTCTCCTTCAGTGTGTGAGAAACAGTCCGCAAAGAGAAATGGATGGGCATCAGACTCTTGTTTGTCCATTAATGGATACAGAGGGAAGCCAAAAGCAGCATTCTTTGTGACACTGGATGTTTTAACTTGGAATTTTGTTCCCCCCTTTTATTTTCCCCCATCAGAGAGTTCCTAGTATGATTAATAAAATCTTATTAAATCTTTTAGGTTATGGATCCCTTCGGCAATGAAAGGGACATTTATATCTCCACCAAGGAAAAAAATTCCTAGGTTAATTGAGTAAAAAAAATACCCCACTTGGTTGGAAAGGAAACAGGGGATGGGGTGGATTTCAGTTTGGAATTTCCTGGACATAGCAATTATAAAGTGATTCACAACTTGGAAAAGTTTGTCCAGATATTGTCTTTCTGGTACTAAAGAAAGAAAGCCAATGCATACTGATTATAGAGTTTGATGGCTGGATCATTTTCTAAATAGGCTGACTTACTGGTGATCTTTTTCTTAGGGGCAGGAAGTCACATTTTGTGTAAACATCCTTTGCCATAATGGAGCCAAATTATGCCTTCTTTCTTATCAGCTCTGGCATGTTTCTTCCCTAGAGCAATGAAGTCATCATGTATCACTCTCAGCACGAAGGAGCAGTCTTTCTGAAGCAATATCAGTTGCTTCCATAGCCCATGCACTAGGCGTTAGTACATCATATCATATACCACTCAATGATAATTTCTCCCATTCTCAGAATACGGTTCTCACACTTTTAGGAAAGATGCCAGGAATGCTCATTTCTCACTCCACTCTCATCTGCACTTGCAAATCTTCCCAAAGGATGCATTCTTCAGTCCTTCCTTTCTACCTAGAGAGATGCTAGATGTAAAGTTGTATAATCCTCGGCTGCTATTGGTAAAACCTCTGATGGAAGCCCCAGATTATCAGTCATGTCTCTGCCCACCCCAACTTTGAGAGGTCCAGCCAATTTATACCCCAGCAGAGGGTGTCATTGCTCTGAGGGTAAAAACTGTCTTACAGAGCATTTGCCTTCTCTGGCTGAACCCTGACCAGTAACAAATGATTAAGCATACTCTTGTGGCTAGCTAACTTTATAGTATTATCCCATTCACTTCAGGACAAGTAAGGACATATTGGGAAGTGAGGGCTGCTGTTACCAGTCTACTCTTGAAAAGACCCTCCAAATATATACCTTAAATTTAACCATGTAGCCTACTTCAGTGCTAAAAAGTCTAGTTTATGAATGGGGGATTGAGCTTTTAGCCATAGACTAGCAAATGCCAGCATTTTCTTTCTCCACATATTTAATTTTTAAAAATATAATACCACTCATGAGACTTATGAGCCAGCACCCATGTATGACATGTAATGCTTACTGAAATTCGTAGAACTCAAATGGAGATGTTTTGATTAAGAGAGAGGTTCCTGGGAGTGACAGCAGCATCATGGTGATGTGAGACACTCTCTGTCTCTCCTCTTCAATCTACCACCAGTAAAACATCTGTAACTCAACAAAAAGTTCCTCTGCCCAACACACCAGGAACACTGGAGAGTTCCATACATCTGTATATGGAAAGGTGGGTGAACTGAACACACAGAAGAGGCAGAACCAGGGGAACAGCAGAGGTGGTGCCCGAAATCCTGGTTTCCCTGCTACAGCAGCTAAGCCTGAAGCCCAAGAGAACCCAGTAGCAACAAGAGAAGTAGTGCAAGTGACTCCAGCCTCCTGGCTGCAGGAGTACACACACTACCACAGGGAACTGGCAGCGGCAGCAGCAGCAGCAGTGAGACCTGTGACCCCATCCTTCCAGCTATGGTGGCACCTGAAACTCTGGCTCCCCCACCTACAGTGGTGGCATCCATGACCCAACAACCCCAAACATGGGAAAGGCACCCATGACCCCAGCTCCCTGCATACCTTCCCCCTTCCCCTATCATGGTGGTGCTCTCAGCCCAGGCAATCCTGAACACAGTGGAGGTGCCTGCCATCCTGGTGTCCCCAGCAGCAACACCAGTGACAGCAGTGACACTGACAGCATCGAGGCATCAGCAACCCTGGAGGCACAAGCAGTGACAATGAGGGCACCAGGTGACACCTCTGACAGAAGTGTTGGAGAAGGGAAAGTTCCCATTCTCAAATAACAGCCAGAGGCAGCGCAGGTAAGAGAACCCAAAACTTGTGCTATAGCACCACCTAGTGAAAAAGAAAAGAAAGGTCTCTAATTACCAATCTATAGGATTGTTTGACTCAAATAAAAAAGCTTTACCTAGAGAAGAAAGGTAGTCACTACTTAAAATATACCAGCATCAGAACAACTTATCAGACACCATGAAGAACCACAGTAGCACTGTGCCACTGAAAGAAAATGAAAATTCTTCAGAAACCAAATTTAAAGGTATGGAATATTACGATCTGAGAAAAATTCAACATAGTTGTCACGAAGCTCAATAAGCTACAAGAAAACTCAGAAAGGCAATCCAATGAGTTCATGAATAAAATTAACAAACAGAAGGAAGGCTTTACCAAAGAGACTGAAACTCTAATAAAGAACCAAAGAGAGAGACCTTCAAGATGGTGGAGGAGTAAGATGTGGAGATCACTTTCCTCCCCACAGATACATCAGAAATACATCTACACGTGGAACAACTCCTACAGAACACCTACTGAACGCTGGCAGAAGACAGACCTCCCAAAAGGCAAGAAACTCCCCACGTACCTGGGTAGGGCAAAAGAAAAAAGAAAAAACAGAGACCAAAGAATAGGGACGGGCGCTTCCCTGGTGGTGTGGTGGTTGAGAGTCCGCCTGCCGATGCAGGGGACGCGGG
>NW_006799735.1:844413-866497 GCF_000442215.2 Lipotes vexillifer
TGGGACGGGACCTGCACCAGTGGGAGGGAGCTGTGAAGGAGGAAAGGTTTCCACACACTAGGAAGCCCCTTCGCGGGCGGAGACAGCGGGAGGCGGAGCGGGGAACTTCGGAGCCATGGAGGAGAGCGCAGCCACAGGGCTTCGGAGGGCAAAGCGGAGAGATTCCCGCACAGAGGATCAGGGCCGACCTGCACTCACCAGCCCGAGAGGCTTGTCTGCTCACCCGCCGGGGCGGGCGGGGCTGGGAGCTGAGGCTCCGGCTTCTGAGGTCGGATCCCAGGGAGAGGACTGGGGTTGGCAGTCACACATGAAAGAATGCTCAACAACACTAATGATGAGAGAAATGCAAATCAAAACTACAATGAGGTATCACCTCACACCAGTCAGAATGGCCATCATCAAAAAATCTACAAACAACAAATGCTGGAGAGGGTGTGGAGAAAAGGGAACCAACCCTCTTGCACTGTTGGTGGGAATGTAAATTGATACAGCCACTATGGAAAACAGTATGGAGGTTCCTTAAAAAACTAAAAGTAGAACTACTATACGACCCAGCAATTCCACTACTGGGCATATACCCTGAGAAAACCATAATTCAAAAAGAGTCATGTATCAAAATGTTCATAGCAGCTCTATTTACAATAGCCAGGACATGGAAGCAACCTATGTGTCCATCAACAGAGGAATGGCTAAAGAAGATGTGGCACACATATACAATGGAATATCACTCAGCCGTAAAAGGAATCGAAATTCAGTTATTTGTAATGAGGTGGATGGACCTAGAGTCTTTCATACAGAGTGAAGTAAGTCAGAAAGAGAAAAAGAAATACCATATGCTAACACACATATATGAAATCTAAAAAGGAAAAAAAAGGTCTGAAGAACCTAGGGGCAGAACAGGACGAAGTGAGAGAGCAGCATGGACATGTATACACTACCAAATATAAAATAGATAGCTAGTGGGAAGCAGCCAAATAGCACAGGGAGATCAGCTCAATGCTTTGTGATCACCCAGAGGGGTAGGATAGGGAGGGTGGGAGGGAGATGCAAGAGGGAGGAGATATGGGGATATACATATAGCTGATTTACTTTGTTATAAAGCAGAAACTAACACACCATTGTAAAGCTATTATACTCCAATAAAGATGTTATTTAAAAAAAGTGAAAGTAGGCAAACCCCTCTGTAAATTAAAAAATGCTATCTGTGAAAAAAAGGAAAAAAAAAAAAAAGAACCAAAGAGAAATTCTGGAGTGGAAGAACTAAAAAAAGTGAGATGAAGAATGCATTAGAAAACATTGAAAATAGAGCAGACCATATGGAAGAGAGAATTATCAAGCTCAAAGATAAAAATCTAGAAATAATTCAGGTAGGAGAGAGAACTAAGAACTAAAAATAAATTAAGAAATTCTACAAGAACAATCTGACTTCACTGGAAAAGGCAACATAGGGATAATAGTTATCCCAGGAGGAGAAGAGATGAAGAAGGGGACAGAAAGTTTATTTAAAGAAATAATAGCTGAGATCTTCCAAAACTTGGAGAAGAAACTGGATACACAAGTCATGATGCTAAGAGTACACGTACATACCTCAATGCAAAAACACATTCTCCAAGATACATTATATTAAACTATCAAAATTCAATGACAAAATATTTTTAAGGCAACCAGGGGAAAAAAGACAGTAACCACCAAAGGAACCCCCATTAGTCTATCAACAAAATTTTTAGCAGAAACTCTATAGACCAGGAGAGAGTGGAATGACATATTCAAAATATCAAAAGGTAAAAAATATCAGCCCAGAGTACTCTATCCAGCAAAGTTATGCTTCAGATATGAAGGAGAAATAAAGGCTTTCCCAGACAAACAAAAGCTGAGGGAGTTCATCATCACTAGACCTGTCTAACAAGAAATGTAGAAAGGAACTCTTCTTCCAGAAAAAAAAAGGGCAAAGTACAGAAAACTTTGAGTAAGGTGATAAATAGACAGAATCAAAAACTTGCTACTCTGTATCAGAATAGGTTGTTAAACATTTAATTATAGCATAAAGCTTAAAGAGAAAAAAGCAGTATAAATTAACATTAGCTACTTCTATTTGGGAGCAAACTCACAACATAAAAAGAGGTTATTTTTTTTTTTTAACATCTTTATTGGGGTATAATTGCTTTACAATGGTGTGTTAGTTTCTGCTTTATAACAGAGTGAGTCAGTTAAAAGAGGTTATTTGAGACAATAAAAACATAAAAGGGGAATAGGAAAAGGATGGAAGCCATGTAGGCAAATGAAGATAAGACACTATCAGGAGAAAAAGGACTATTTTACCTATGAGACACTTTTTTTTATGTGAGCAATTATTTGATTTATAAAAAGATGCAACAAATTTTAAAATGACACAAAATATAATTTTCAAAACAACATTAAAAAGTGAGTGTAGGTCTTCCCTGGTGGCGCAGTGGTTGAGAGTCTGCCTGCCAATGCATGGGACACGGGTTCGTGCCCCGGTCTGGGAAGATCCCACATGCCGTGTAGTGGCTGGGCCTGTGAGCCATGGCCGCTGAGCCTGCACGTCTAGAGCCTGTGCTCCGCAATGGGAGAGGCCACAACAGTGACAGGCTCGCGTATCGCAAAAACAAAAAAGTGAGTGTATTTAACCATACTCAGCTCATTACAGAGCATATGGGTGAGTGGAATAATAATTCATGCTATAGCATGTTTAATGAACTGGCAAAAGATAAAGTTGGTTGAAGGAAGGCAGAGGAGATTTGTCTTTTAAGAATTAGAACCGAGGGCTTCCCTGATGGTGCAGTGGTTGAGAGTCCACCTGCCGATGCAGGGGACACGGGTTCGTGCCCCGGTCCGGGAAGATCCCACGTGCCATGTAGTGGCTGGGCCCGTGAGCCATGGCCACTGAGCCTGCGCGTCCGGAGCCTGTGCTCCACAACGGGAGAGGCCACAGCAGTGAGAGGCCCGTGTACCACAAAAAGCAAAAACAAAAAACAACAATAAAAAAAAAAGAATTAGAACCAAGTGGCCCCATAATCATCTGGCAACCGCTCAGTGTTGTACCTATGGCTAGAAATGTACATGATGGGAACTCCAGGGATCTTCCGGATTCTTTGTTTAAGGTCCTGGTCAACTGTGGCCACAATGTAACACTTGTGCTGAGTTACTCTTTGTACTAAGCAGTCAACTGCATAGGTTCCTTTGTGTGTGCATGGTAATCGTTCAAATCTTGGATCCTTGGCAATCCTTAGAGCCAATCAACACTTCTGCCCCAACTTCTCAATTTCAGCCATTACGCAGTCAGTTATACAAGGGATACACTTGGCATACAGCCAGTCCATCATTGACTGCACTAAGTCCAGTTTGGCTTTAATGGAAAAGTTGATAAAGTTGGTATCGACCAGGATGTGGTAAGGTGGGCCCAGCTGTGTGTTATATTGGAAGAATAAGCAGGAAGGGTGTTGGGGGACTTCTCTTTCCTTGAGTGCACTGGGATCTTTCTTTTCTTTCTTTTTCGGTTTTAATCTTTCCTTTTCTTTAAGCTTCTGATCTCTGAGACTAAGCATTCGTTTCATGGTTGCATACTTCCGTGTTTTCTTTTGCTTCCCCATGTTCACACCGCACTGTTGTTTCTCTACCTATGACACATTTTATACAAACCTCACGGTAACCACAAAACAATCTAGAGCAGAGAAACAAAACATAAAAAAAGAGGAAACTGAGAAAAACTTCATAGAAACTGCCAGACTAAAATGGCAGACATAAACACAAGGATAAACAAACAATGGAGATATAAAAGAACCGGAAAACAAAAGACAAAATAGCAGTACTAAGTCCTCATTTATCAGTAATCTCCCTAAATGTAAATGGGTTGAATTCACCAGTCAAAAGAAATAGAGTGGATGGATTAAAAACAAGACCCAACTATATGCTATATCTAGGCGACTCATCCAGCTCTAAAGACAAACTGAAGCTCCAAGTGAAGGGAGGGAAGATGATACTCCAAACAAATGACAGCCAAAAGAAAGTGGGTACAGCCACACCCATCCAACAAAATAAACTTCAATCAAAAAAGGTAACAAGAGACAAAGATGGACATTATAGAGTGATAAAGAGGACAATTCATCAAGAAGATATAACAGTTATTAATATATTTGGAGCTAATATAACAGCACCAAAATATTTAAAGCAATTATTAACAGATCCAAAGGGAGAAACAGACAGCAACACAACTACTGTTAGAACTTTTAACACCCCACTTATATCAATGGAGATTCCTCAAAAAATTAAGACTAGAAGTACTAAATGATCCAGCTATTTCATTTCTGGATATTTACCAAACAATACAAAAACACTAATTGGAAAGATATATGCACCCCTATGTTCACTGCAACATTATTTACAATACTCAAGATATGGAAATAATCTAAGTGCCCATAAATGGATGAATGGACAAAGATGTGGCATATATACATACAGTGGAATACTACTACTCAGCCATAAAAAGATGAAGTCTTGCTATTTGCAACAACATGGATGGACCTTGAGGGCATTAATATGCTAAGTAAAATAAGTCAAGTATCCGTATGATTTCACTCATACTTGGAATGTAAAAAAAGAAAACAAAATAAATGAACATACCAAACAGAAAATACATAGATACAGAGGACAGATTAGTGGTTATCAGAGGGGAAGAGGGTGGGGGGAGGGTGAAATGGGTAAAGGGAGTCAACCATATGGTAATGAGTGGAAACCAAACTTATAGTGATGGATATGCTGCAGTGTATATAGAAGTCAAAATATAATGTTGTATACAAGAAACATATAATGTTATAAACCAATGTTACCTTAATAAAACCAAACAGTGGTTCTCAACCCTTGCAAAATATTAAATACACAAGGAGAGATTTTAAAAGGAAAAACAGATTACCTGAATCAGAATTTCTGAATTTTAAAAAATCTCCCCAGGTGGTTCTCATAATCAGACATGGTTCAGAATCACTGGTCTAGAGTTTAGAATACCTGCTCCAGGTTTCCCTGGAGGTGGTAGTGTCATCCCTTTCTCTCCCACAGCTGCCACGGGCATTAGCTTACAGATGGGAGGGAGCTTGGTGCTAACCAAATGCTCACAAATCAAATCAGTGAGAGACGCAGGATCCAGGTGGAATCTTTGATTGACAGTCTTAAACACCAGCTGAACTTCCAAAGCGCTGTCACTTCTCTACATCAACTGGGAGGAGGGTAGTAGATAAGGACAAGATTTCCCCTGATGAGAAACTATATCTGCTATATAACTAACAGAGTCATGGTCACATCAGAACTAATACTTCTTAGGAAACATTTTCTATTCAGCTTCCTTGAGATAGTATAAAACTCTAAGGATTCAGATTTTTCCTCCCCAAGTCTTTCCAAATACAATTATACTATCTAAATATTCCAACCCCTTCAAATACCATCCCGCACCAATCACTGGTAGGTAAATGATATCTGGACAATCTTGATGCACTGTTTCAGACTGTAAAAAATTTCCTCTGGACAAATGAATCCTAAATTTTTCTCATCTCCTTCACATAAACAATAGCCATTCTTTAAATCTAACAGTGAGAACCACTGTCTCCACCAGAAATCCTAGGGTGTATTAACATCAAGGTATATTGGTCAGATTTTGTCCATTGGTTTAGTATATGACCATCAATATCTATTTTTAACCTTTCTAGATTTCTGAAGACTCATTTGGATTCCAAAACTCAGTTCTATAATGGTTACAAGGTCTTTAACATGGTATGATGGCTTTTTAACCATTTTGCTTAAATGGTAATGTGTCTTATAATAATTATGTTCTATTTTGTACCCCTTTGCAACAACCCAATCTCACTCTTAGAGAATATTGCATTCCTATCAGGTAGCTTTCCTATTCTCTCCTTCTACTGCATGCATTCTAAGGAGTCACTGAAGTCAAAATTGTCTGAACTCAGGTTTCAGACTCCTCTCATTTAGAAACACTAGCTGGGACATGTCGGAAATTACTTCTTTGGGTCTTCTGACATCTGTCAGTCTCAAAAATCATGTGGGTAGCTATGGCCATATTCTGTTATTAGAACATATTATCACAATAATAATCACTTTTTAATATTAAAAAGTTTAGACCAATCTAAGTTAAAATTTCACTAAAAATTCTAATTCAAAGCCTTTCCTGCCTTATGATTGTACACTCTTCCCTCTTCTGCTTCAGATTCCTCTAAAATCAGATTGTGGAGATATGGGATTAAAAGAAAGAAGCAATAATCTTTCGCGTAACTCATTCTGCTTCAGTCCCTTGTCTTTGATATCCTGCATGGCCACAAGTACAAATTCTTTAGAGGACCTATAGGGAGTGTCCTTGCTGTAGAGTTGTCTGGTGTGGGTCATGTGCTTTCTAGATGACTTTTTCCAATGACTTCACAGATCCAACTTGCTCCTGGGTTCTTCTTACCTAGATGATAGCCTCTGGATTGGGGACTGGTAAATGGCTCAAACCTAATGTCCCTTGACTGATGGCAAACTTGCATGTCCTTGCCAGGCTAATAAAGGCTACACTGCTGTTGCTTCTTTCAATATCTTTGCCAACATGGACTAATTTAGCAAGCTTTTCATCTTTTGGGTAAGAAACAGCTTAGGTCATTACACTCACATATGCATTTGAACTTCCAGGGACACATGTCTGGTCTCCTAAGAACTCTCTTACTGCACTCTGTCCTGTAGACTGACATTCTCTTTTTTTGCTGATCACATAATAAAAAATTTTGTCATGCGATTATCGTCCTTATTTGGTCTTTACTCCAAGAACTTCCTTTGAGAAAGCAATTGATTGCGTCAGATATTAAACCCCAGTTCTATCTGCTGTGGCCAAGGATGTGGGGTTATGGGGGCCTTGCCCGTTTAGAAGTTTCTCTGGGAGCAGACTCTCTAATCACAGGGCTTGAGCAGATTTATTAAGGGTGGGTGAGGTACAGAGGAAAGAAATAATTTCATGTCCACTGTTTCTCCAAAGTATAATTCTCTAAGGTATAAATATCAAGGTTAGGAGAGAAGAACTCAGAAATCGGGATACCTAGAAGAGAGTAGATCTTTAATAATTATACTTTGGTTTTTGTAAATTCTTTACTGGCCTCACTCACTTATCTGACAAGATGAGTAAAATTAGTGGAAGCACCCTGATTAGAGGTTTTAAAGAGACAGGGAAGAAAATGGAAAAATGGAAGTTTCTTACAGTAGTTAACACTTACATAGCCAGTTACAAAACTTGGCCTGCTACTAAGTGAAAGAGTTCATTTCAGATTTTAAAGATCAGTATGAAACAGACAAGTAAACCATGATATTTTGTGGCAATTTTCATGTTGTCTTATAATTACAACTCGAGTCTCAAAGCTAAAGTAAATAGATACATATCATCTCCACAATTTAAAGATCAACACTAGATTTACTCCTGCCTAACTCTGTGAAAGCTGGCAAAACGAGTCTTCTCCCAGTCTTTATAGATAAAGCACTAGACTGGTTTCTCATCGAGCTGAATGCTCTTCCTCTGGGGTCCATGAAATAACTCTACACCCTTTCAATAAGTTTCTCAATTTTGCCTAAGGTACTTTATGTGAATCTCTGTTACTTGCAACCAAATGACCCCAAACTAAAATAAGAAGTACTGTGGTCTTAAATAGCTCGTCAGACAACCACACCATTTTCCTTTTCTAGTCAATACCTAATGGAAGTAACTAGGGAACACCTGGGGTAATGAGACCAACCTCTGAAAGTTATGGAAGGGCTTCTTACGGTCAAAATGTGTGTGTGGGGGGGCTTCCCTGGTGGCGCAGTGGTTGGGGGTCCGCCTGCCGGTGCGGGGGGCGCGGGTTCGTGCTCGGGTCCGGAGCATCCCACGTGCCGCGGAGCGGCTGGGCCCGTGAGCCGTGGCCACTGGGCCTGCGCGTCCGGAGCCTGTGCTCCGCAACGGGAGGGGCCGTGGCGGTGGGAGGCCCGCGTACCGCAAAAAAATATATATAATAATAATAATTTTTAAAATGTGGGGATAACAGAAGGTTCAGGTGATAACTCAGTCATCCTGACAACAAATAAAATAAAAACTGTCAACTCAGCTACATAGGGGAGCAGGCAAACTTGAAAGACGTGGGTAATATGAGGGGCATGTCTCACATTTGTCCCTGGCAAAGCCCATTAACAATTCCCAGGAGATAATAATAGAATATGGGTCATAAAATAAAGTCTAACCTTTTTTTTTCTTTTCTTTGTGCCTCCTTTGGTTTCAATAGCTCATAAGGTGCTGCGCAGAGGCCTCGCCCCCCGGGACTTCATGCCAGAGTTCCTAGTGCGAAAGGGCTGCGCCCGACACTTCACCTCATCAGGCGGTCAACCTGCAGGCAGAAGCGCTGCACAGGACACTCAATTTAAGAGGGTGGCAGCGCGCCGTGCGCAGAGACGCTGCGCCCGGCACTGCAATCTGGAGCGTGAGCTGCGCAGGCGCACACCCGCCTGGCGCGAGCCCCACCCCTTCCCCCTGCTGACGAGATTCCCAGTGAAGCGTCCCCGCGCGCAGCTGGTCGGGGAGAGCGTGGACTCTGTAGCTCCAGCTCGCGCCTTTCCGTTCTTTGATCAAAGAATAAAAGCTTTCCTTTGTTTCTGAGCCGAATTTACCTTCGTTCTATTGACGCAGGAGGACCCTTGTTGGGGACGACTCGGAAGGGTTGGTAACGATTCCTATCATGTATTATTGCTATTATATACCTGATAGCCCATATGCCATTTTTCACGTATTATCTTCCTTATGAGACTGTGAAGCTCTGAGGACATAAGTTCCTAATTCATCTTCATATTTTCCCATCAACCAGCATGGGATCTGTTATTTAGTATATAGTATGTGCTTGATAGGTATTTGTCAAGAGTGAAAATGATGGGGAACTGGGATTAGTCTCATTGGAACTAATGGATAGATATCCCTATCTCAGGGATAGCTTATTTGATGAAAACAAAGGGAATATACCTTAAAAGAAGAGACACTCTGAGATGTTACCTTATAGGTAGAGTAGTGGTTCTCAAGCAGGACTAGTTTGTCCCCCAGGGGATGTTTGGTGATGCCTGGAGACATTTTTGTTTGTTACAACTGGGAATAAGGTATGCTACTAATATCTAGTGGTCAGAGGCCAGGGATGCTGTTAAACATCCTACAATGCCTAGAACGGCTCCATTCTCCACCCTCCACAATAAGGAATTACCTGCTGCAACATGTCAATAGTACCAAGGTTGAAAAATACTAAACTAGAGTTTCCTCTGATCAAAGAGTTTTTCTTGATGACTGGAGCAGAAACAACACCTTTGGGCTTCAGTTACTAATACCAACATCTGGTGCCAGAGGTACTTTTTGCCCCACTATAGCAATTCTCCCCTTATTTCTTTTGATAATAGAACATCTTGAGTTTTAGCTGGACCCTTGACTACCAACTAGAGACTACAGCTCTCATCCTCTCTTGTAGGCAAGCTTGAAGATGGGAGTAAATTCTTGCCAATGAAAAGGAGTGGAAATGATGTGTGCTTTGTGTCCTTAAAAAGGAAGATTTTTGCACTCTTCATTCTTTCCTTCCTGTAAATTATAACATGGATGTGGAGGGTATGAATGATATTTGTCCATGTGGATACAGATAAAATTATAGGAAAGGAATTCCTTGATGTTCCAGTGGTTAGGACTTGGCGCTATCACTGACACGGCCCATGGCCCGGGGTTCAATCCCTGGTCGGGGAACTAAGATCCCACAAGCCCTGCTGGTGTGGCCAAACAAACAAACAAACAAACAAAAACCTTACATGGAATGCAGAGTGATGCAGAGTGATGGGATAAAAGAAACCTGGTCTCATGGAGCAAAGTCACCTACCTAATTTGTCCTGCCTGTTTCCTGCTGGCCAGTCACAGAAGAAGAAAGCAAACTACTTTTTGCTTCAAACAGCATTGTGTGAACTCTTTGTAATAGCAACTGTAATGGCTGGGAGTGAGTAGCAGTATAGGAGATAGACAGCCACACGCACAGGTTTAGAATGCTGTAGACAGGACCGGTTAAAACTGATTAACACATGATGTTGGCAGACAGAAGGAAATAGACTACATCTCAAAAGAGACCATATTATTTGCATGCAGTGGTCTTTGTAGCAGTCAGCTAACTCATGGATCATACAAACTGTGAAATGTGGTAGGAGTTGAGGTTACTGTGATTTTTAAGTTGAAGGATTTAGAATGTGCAGATTTTTCCCCCCTGCATTGATATTGCTTTTAATTTCTTTGTTTATAAGCTTTAGAGGTGTTATTAGGATATACAGCCATCTAGTAGAAAAAAAACTTCCCAGTTTCCTGGAGCAATGTTCTATAAGAAGGAGATGGACGTTTAACTCTTATTGTAAACATTAGCCATCTTGGGAATAATGCAAATGTCTTATTTAGTAATTTGAGGAAAAGGTGGGGAGTAGATAGAACTAAAGATTAAAACTAACACTTTTTAGCTACCAATTGCCTGATACTCTGCTTTATTCCTCTTGTGGGATATGAGTTAGGGAAAATGATCATTGTTTTTTTCCTCCTACATGTTCTGGTTGCTGCTCTGATTTCTACCTGTCAAATGAGCAGCTTTCACCCTCTCAGGGGAGGATATGTGTAGCTGAGAAGGGGAAAGAGATATGTTAAAACTCCTCTGAGCCAGGCATTTTGAAATCCAAGCCTTTTATGAGCCAAGCTTTTTGAGATCACAAAGGATTTCTGAGCTACAAAAGGCTAAGCCTCTGGGGAATGTTAAACATGGAGTCTTGAGGATAAAGTTGGGGGTGAGGGAGGGGAGCTTGCTAAGATAAGAGTATTTTCCCAGGGGAAAGGAGATGAAGTTTAATAAGTGAGTGGGAAGAGTGTTATGTGAGGGGAAGGAGCTAGAGTTTGGAAACCGAGGGTGCCTGAGACAGCATGTTGTGCCCTACTCTCGGCCTAACCAAGCTCTGGATGGCGTAAATGTAGACCACAGAGAGATTTCGTAGGAATCTTGGGTCAGAGGAGGAGAGTTTTCCATGAAGGCTGAGGGAGTGCCAGCCTCGAAGATAAGTCCTGTTAGTGTACCTGTTCCCAACCAAAGTCATCATCGTCTTGCAATAGAAGGGTAGAAAGGTCTGGGTCTGGGTATGCGTCTGGGCCCGGGTCCGGGCCTGGGGCTGGGACTGGGTCTGGGTCCGGGTCCAGGCATGGGTCAGAGTCTGGGCCTGGGTCTGGGTCTGGGCCTGGGCCTGGGTCAGGGTCTGGTCTTGGTCCAGAACTGGGCCTGGGTCTGGATCTGGGTCTGGGCCTGGGCCTGGGTCTGGGTCTGGGTCTGGGCCTGGGTCTGGCCCTGGGTCCAGGCCTGGGTCCGGGACTGTGTCTGGGTCTGGGACTGGGTCTGGGTCAGGGTCTGGGCCTGGGTCTTGGTCTGGGTCAGGGTCCGGGTCTGGGTCTGGGTCAGGGTCTGGGCCTGGGTCTGGGCCTGGGTCTAGGTCTGGGTCTGGGTCAGGGTCCGGGCCTGGGTCAGGGTCTGGGCCTGTGTCTGGGACCATGTCTGGGTCTGGGACCTGGTCCGGGCCAGGGTCAGGGTCCGGGCCTGGGTCTGGGTCTGAGTTTGGGTCTGGGTCTAGGTGCCTAAGCCTGGGTCTGGGACTGGTTCATAGTCTGGACTTGGTGCTGAAAGAGGCTGGAACTGGGACTGGGAGCAGTGATGGGGCTGGAGCAAGGCTTAACCCTGGGTCTGGGTGTGGGATTGTGCCTCGTTCTGCACTAGATCTGGGCACAGATTTAAGTTGGAGATGGGTCTGGGCCTTGGGCTGGGCTGGCGCTGAAGATAAGTTTCTGTCTATAAGAGGAAGTCAGGGCTGCTGCAGAGCTGCAGAGGCTTTGCTCTTAATTAAGTTAGTAGATATCAGGAGTCTAGACTTGCTCTGATAAGGTCACTAAACTGTCAGTGACCAAGAATTTCCTACCAGCAAAGCCATTAACCCCTTTCTCACTCAGACTTTCCTTTAAATCCAGAAATCCTGGTATCTGATTTCAAATAAGAGTTCATCAAGAGCAGAACAAAAGTGAAAATATAGCTTTAGTTATGGCAGAGTCTTAATAATTAGTTTGCAGTTAGAAGACATTTACGTTTTTTAGCTCTTTTAAATCTTAAACAATTTTCATTTATTCATATTTTATGTTTTAAAGTAATTATATTTTAATCAAACATGTTACCTTTGGTTGTTATTTATATTGGTTTTGGAATTATTATTATCATAAGTATTACTGTAACTTTCATTTCTAAACTTCTGTGGATCTATGATTTTATAAAAATGGATTATGGATTATAGTTATCCATGTTGGAGATGGTACAGCATGCCTTGAGAATAACTCTTTCAATTCCAGCTCTGCCTTTATCTTGACTTTGAACGTGTCGATTACTCTTAGAACCTCACTTTTGACATAACAACCTAGCCTCGTAGGATCGTGAGCAGTCCATCAGCTAGTAAAAACAACATACAGAATAGACAAGCCATACTCCGTAATATCCTTCCCTTCATAGGCGTCACCCTCCACCTGGCCTCACTATCAGAATCCTTCTCCTGGGGAACACAAGCTACTTTGGGCAACTCAGTCTTTTGAGTCCCGCAAAAGTCGTTGTGAATAACCTAGATTGTAAAATTCCCACACTAAGTTGGTAAAGTGTAAGTTACTATCCCACTTTGGACTGTTTGCTTCTTCTGTTTTGATCTTAGTAAGAGAAAACAACCATTATGAGTTTCCACGATGTCTGGCACTTAGAACTCATTTACTCACTTAATTTTCACAATGACCTGCAAAGTTGTGTTATTATCCCTATTTAATTTGAGGAATATGAGCCTGAGAAAGACTTAATAACTTGCCCCTAGCTATGTAGGTATACCTGACTGAGTCAGAATTTGAAATAAATACCTTCTGACCCTGCATAGGAAGCCCCAGACCTATTCCTGCTTTCTCGTTGCTGGGGCACTTACAGAGGTGACAGTGCTCCCTGACTCATAGTCAAGTGCCTGCCTTTGGTTTCTGACCTTTCCTAGATTCCTCTGACCCTCAGCTTTTCTTCAATATTGTGACTTAGCTTCTTCTGTCTTGAATCTGAGCCCCATGTCTATGATTCACTGTTAGGTATCCTCTTGGTGGGGTGCCTAAAGGTAGAGTTTTTAATGTATGTAAAAAATTGATTTGGTTTGGACTTATGTAATGATGTAGAAGTTAAGACATATGATATAAAAACTAAGAAAAAGAAATACAGCAACTCTTGATTTTCACAAGAGGGTGTGTGTGTGTGTGTGTGTGTGTGTGTGTGTGTGTGTGTGTTATTTAAGATAAATTACAAATTCTGGGGCAATTTTTTATCCCCATCTAGTATAATACACTGCTGCCTACACCAGTCTGTTTGTTTTTAAAGAATGTAAATTAATTTTAATATTGGAGTAAGGCATTTTAAAGGAAGGAAAATCTGTTGTTAAAACATCATATAATTCAGATTTCATTTGTATTCCACTTTGAATAGAATTGCCTGTGGCGTTACTTCATCTAGGAACACAGATGGCAGAAATATGTTTATATATTCACATTTTTTATATTCCTTATAAATTTCATTCATAATCTTTGGCACTGTCAACTGACACAGTTTTATTCACTGAGATTCTGAGATATGTGTAGAACTACCTGTTCAATTGCTCTGAATACAAGTCCAGGAAATTCAGGGTCATGAGGAAATCATTAGTCACGACCTGAAGAGTTAATGTAGCAAAGAAAATCAGGAAGAAAGATTTTGTCGACAACCGATTATTACTCAACATCAGTTTTTGGTAAAATACAAAAATATTAAAAGCTAAAACAGAAAACCTTATCAGCGCTATTCCTTATTAATGTGCTTAGCATGGCTGACACAGGGGTGATGGTTTTGTTGGCCACCAGTCTCTGTAAGGACTCAGTACCTTGGTCTCTGGAATTACCCTAGGAAAGAAATGAGAACTCTATTTTCTTTTACTGTTTTTCATGAATTGCAACATCAGGATAGTGGACCTTTAAATTTATTTGATTAACCATTGGCTATTAAAAACAGATTGCTAAAGGTTGATGAAAAGGAAAAATGAGTAGAGAGATTTAACAAATATCATCGTCTTAAGATAGCAGTGAAAAGGAATTCTGTAGTCAGAGCCAGATTTATATATAATAAATTGTCTAAATGCTAACCTGCTATAAATTCTATGGTTTTAGGAAAATATAATAAGAAATTAACTCATGCCTAAAATCTCACACCATCTTTGTTTTCCTTTCAGGTTAGAGTTTTGCACTCTAATTAATGTGAATAACTCTTCCTGAGAGGTAATGTCACCCAGTAATTGGTACAAAGTTGCTTAAAAGAGAACCAGAGGAGGGTGGTGTGAGTGATCCCATGAGGCAGAGTCACTGCTCAAGCTCATACGTGCTGATTTTCTTGGGGGTTGCCAGTTCATTACACCAGCATGAATGAACATCTGAAGCAGGTTTTCCTAGGAGAGAGAAAACAAAGTATAATGGGACCACACCAAAAGAAAATAATGACATGGGGCAGGTAGACCATAGCTGCCCAAAATTATATGGAGAGCACAGTATTTAAGGTTAGGGGTTTTGGAATTATGCATGCCTGGGCTCAAATCCTTCATCCACCAACCATTTGTAGAGACAAGATATATAACTATGCTATGAAATAGACTTTTCAGCTGTATCTGCTAGGGTTGTGGATAAGATTAAAGAAAATGAGTATCATGAGCATAGTATAGGATTTAGCTCCATAAACAGAAAATATTTGGCTCTTGGTAGCTAATATTAATTTTTATTATCATCATCACCTCCAGTGCATGGCAGGAGTATGGATTCTGGAGTCAGACTATTAAGGTTCAAATCCTTTCTTCATCAGTTACTAACTCAGTAACCCTTGGCAGGATATTTACCCTTGATGTGCCTTAGTGTCCTCATCTGTATAATGAAGATAATAATACCTATCTTATGAGTTTGTTAAGAGAAATCAATGATTTAATACATGTGGACAATTGAACCACTAGATCCTGTAAATAGTAAGCACTCTGTTAGTTTATAGTCCATCTGTATAATTTTAAATGGTGTAGAGGAACTCTGAATAGGAGATCAGTGGCAATTTGAACATAAAATAGGATACTTTTCAGCTTTTTAGGAGAGTGATTTTTTTTTGTATGACTGTCCAAACTAACCTCAGGTGCCTGAAGGTTAGGATTATTTTTTTTTTCTAGGACTCTATTATGCTTGGAGCAATACCTCCAGTCATAGAATCTCCAAGTAGGAGGAAACCCAGTGGTTTTTCTGGCCGATGTAAGACACGCACACTCTTTGTAGTACCTCCGACACCACAGGGCATAGCCAGTGAAGGTGAACATATTACTTTTCAAGGCAGCCAATTTTCAGACAGTCATAGGAAAGAAAGTTGGTTCTTGTCTGGAACTGAATCTCAATTCCCTTCTAACCCCTGGACAAGTCCAGCCCTAGAAAGCATCACAGACTAAATATAGTTTCTCTTCCTTATGAAAATTATTCAGATATTTGTGAATAGCATCCATGTCTATTCCTCTCCCCCGTGTTAGGCTGAGTTTCCCTTTTCTTGAAGCTAAGTTCCTTCCACTGTTGCTTGTATAAGAACAGCATGGAATCCTTTGGAGTCATATTGGGTGGACATCAAATGTCCATGTGCTTAACCTGGGAAGTTTATTAGATCCCTCTTTAATGCCTCATGGAGATGGAAGTGGTAATACCTAACTTAAAAATTGCATTAGGGATTAAATGTGTGAGTGTATGCATAATACTAGACACAACATAGGTGCTCAATGATAACAATAACTACATTGATAATTATTGTTTTACATAGAATGTTTCTCCTCCTATTCTTGGCCTTCTTTGATGAAAGTGTTCAATGTGTCAACATGTGAAGAAAGAAAAATAATTACTTTCGTTTTTCGTACCGTTCCTAGGTGTGGTTTAATCTTAGATTTTAAGACTAAAATGTCATAGAGACATTTGAAATCACTTCTAATTAATAAATTTTGTGAAAGTTGCAGAGTGCTTATTATGTGTCATTCACTGTGTTAAGTGCATTAGGTGCATCGTTCACTGTCTCCATTACAATAATTCTATGGGGCAAAAGGCATTTATTTATTTATTTATTTATTGGCTGCGTTGAGTCTTCGTTGCTACATGCGGGCTTTCTTTAGCTGTGGTGATCAGGGGCTACTCTTCATTGCAGTGAGCGGGCTTCCTATTGCGGTGGCTTCTCTTGTTGCAGAGCACAGGCTCTAGGCACGGGGGCTTTGATGCTTCGTAGCATGTGGGATCTTCCCAGGCCAGGGATCAAACCCCTGTCCCCTGCATTGTCAGGTGGATTCTTAACCACTGCATCATCAGGGAAGTGCCCAAAAGACCATTATTTTCCTCATTTTGTAGAAAAGCAAACTGAGATTTAGTGATACTAAGAAACTTGTGCAAATTCACATAGCTGTTAAGTAGCAAAACTATTATTATCCAAGTCTCTCTGATAATAGCATATAGCACAAGTGGTCCACAGTCAGGTGTGGGGTTGCTGGCACAATTCATGGTCCTATGAAATTTTTCTTTTAATTAATCAACTGAAGCTGTCTTCTAGGATAAAGTCCTACTCTGATGGGAAACTTCTGGACATCGAATCCAAATTGAGGACAGTGTCAATGGGAATAAAGGAAAGAGAAGATTCCTTATAAAAGGAATGGGTGGGTCGGAGGGCAAAGCCAGGAGATCTCAGGAAGTATATGACAATTTTAAAATTTACTTTACAAAAAAACAGGGAAGAAGAGGCTCTAGAGCTGGGGTGCTGGAAGAGCTGGAGAGTCCAAAATGGCTCCATTCACATAGTTGCTTGTCATTTGCAGGGGCCTTAGCTGACACTCTCAGCAGAGGTCTTGACCTTCTCCAGATGGGTCTATCATCAAGACTTCTTGAACCTCCTCAAGCCTTATGGCTGAGTTACAAGAAGAAAGCAGAAAGCAGAAGCTGTCAGTTCTCTTAAGTCTGGGGCTCAGAATTTCCAGGAAATCACCTTTGCTGGTCAAAGCATCACAAGACCAACCCAGATTCAGGGTGTGGGGAAATAAATTCCACCTCTCAATAGGAGAGTACCACATTTGTCAAGTAAGAAAAGAACTGATGGAGGCCATCTTTGGAGACTATTTACCATATATGCTTATACTAAAATGCAAAGAATGAACCTAAAAGTGTATCCAGTTGTTGATATAACTATGCTGAGAGAAACTATTCCAAAACTGACATTAAAATGTAGTAATAGATTATACATCTTTAGTAGGTATATTTTAAGGACAAAAATAACAACAAAGTAAAATATATATCTTAAAATGATTTTAGAAATCATACTATTTGTGGTAGTGTTGATATTGACAATCTGGGACTTGTGTATAGGCTGGAAAAAAAGAAAATTATATGATATTTAAGTTTATCATGTTATTAAGAATCAGGATTCGTGGCATGGGAGAAAGGAGACAGTATAAACTCATGATGTATTTTATCTTAAACATTTTTTTTATATTTTACCTTAAAAATATTGTCCACTGAAAATTTCTGAAAAAATAAGCAACCTAGAAGAAATACACAATTAGCACTCAGTTGAAATATTATGTCTCACTAAAAATAATGAGAGTTCCTTGGGAAAATAGCTGATTCTAGTGGTATGAAATGTGCAAGATGGGCATACCAAATAGCAAGGAAACTATCAAAGACATAAAAAAAATCATACCAGGACTTCCCTGGTGGTCCAGTGGTTAGGACTTCACCTTCAAATGCAGGGGGTGCGGGTTTGACCCCTGGTTGAGGAGCTAAGATCCCACATGCCTCGCGGTCAAAAAATCAAAACATAAAACAGAAGCAATGTGGTAACAAATTCAATAAAGACTTCCCCAAAATGGTCCACATCAAAAACAAAAAATCTTAAAAAAAAAAAAAAAAAAATCATACCAAAAGTACCCAGGAGCCCACTTGAGGAATTTCTCAGTGGTCAAATAAGGGACAATTTGGCCATAAACAAGGATATAACTATAATAAATTTAAACATATCACATAGTTTAAATCTATGAGTTCCTAAAAATAGCTTAAAAAAAGCTTATAGCTCAATATTGGAGGATGCTAGGAAACCAGCTTATTATTTTTAAAACTGGTAAATAAAGGAAAAGAACAAGCATTCATCCTTTCTCTTCTATATGTATTTGGCTACTCCTGGGTAACCATATAGTAGATGTGTAATGCACCTCTTTATAGAAGTGTTGTAGTTAATAAGTAAAGAAAGAATATTAGACTTAGATATCACCATATTTCAATTCACCAAACGATTAGTGAATGTATTCATTCACAATCAGTGGCCTCTATCATCACAGTATAGAGAGAACCAGACCTCTTGATGAAAGAACAAAACAGCATTTATGAAGTAGTCTTGCAAAAGCATCCAAGTAAAAAGTGAGCAGCAAACTGATTAAGGCTCCAGATTCAAAATCCAATGTATAAGAAACTCAGTAATCAGAGGAACACGTTAAATGGGAGTCACAGGATGTAGTCGGCAAGATGCAGACCACAGGAAAATCTACAGAATGAGCAACCTAATTTATTCAACAAATTATAGTAAAATAAAAGATACAGAGAAGATGCCTACAGATTTTAGAGACATTAATCAATTACAATGTGTAATTTTAAAAGTAAAAAAGAATTTCTTTTACACACATACACTATATTATATATATATATATACGTGTATGTATATATATGTGTGTATACACACACATATACACATTATACACTTATTGTGTATATGTATACATTATACACTTTATGATATATATCACATTTTTTGACAGAATTGGAAATTTTAAAACTGGATATTTGCTATTCAATGACAGTTAAAAAAATTACCATTAAATAATTTTAGATGCAATAATTACATCTAAATCTCAAATTTCAACACATATTTCTTTCTCTTTCCCCAATATTTGTGCATTGTCTGGACAGTTCTGCCTCAGGCTATGGGCTTGTGTTCAAATGTGTCCCATGAGTTTCTCAGTCTCCCTAGATCTCATGTTCTTTTAAAGACAGATGACAGGAGCACAGAGGTCAGACTTAATCACACAGCACTATGCAGTCTTCGCTGGTGTCATGAGCACTAACATTTCAAGCTATTTTCATGGCCAAGTTCAACATCTACAGGTGAGGACACAAACTCTGTCCACAGAGGTGGAACTGTAAAGCCACATGGTAAAGGTCATAAATGGGTAATTCTATAATAAAGTAGGAGTGAAAACATGAGATCAGTAACCCATTCTACGATATACTTATAACTTTTAAAAATAAGTTTTTACCTTTTAGAGATAAATATTAACATTTATGGATTAAATGATATGATGCCTGGCATTTACTTCAATATGATAAAGGTGAGGGTACTTATAAAACAGGGTCTTCCATAAATTGATAAATATTGTAGCTACGTGACAGGAACATTGGGAGTTCATTTTACTATTGTTTTTGTTCCAACATAAAGAGTTAACATTTTCAGAATAATTAAAAAACAAATACTCGATGTCTTTCGTCATTATTTGTAAACCATAAAATCATGAACAAATATTTGCTAAGCATTCTTAGGAATATAAATAGTTTTAAGTACTATCTTAGGGAAGTAGGATTTCTTAAAAATGAAGTAATTCTGAATTGTGAAAGGCCAGATAACAAACCAAGTATGTCTGTTCTTTCTGAAAAACTTTTGAGTAATACATGCTAAAAATATAAATGACTGATGTTTCCCAAGAAAACCATTTCAATTCTATACACAGGATATATCTACAATCACCTATTTATTGATTATTCAGTGATTCAGAAAAATGAATGATCATTTGTCTTTTCAACATATCACAGTTACTGGATGTAATAAAAAATAAAGTTCTAATCCCCTTTTCTTACCCATACTCTACATAACCAAATTACTGCCAAATTTACAAACTTTTATTCTGTTTCCAAGATCGTCCTAACACTTCACATTTTGCTTAATGATATGATGTTATTGAGATTATTTAGCTCTTCATTTTATTTATCTAGATATCAAGATTTTTATAACATAATATATTTGAAGGTTACATAAGCCCTTTAGGTATCCTTTTATCAGCTTCATCTTCATTACAAAAGCTCACTGTACCTTCCAATCATGTGAAAAAACAGATGAAAAAAAAATTTTAAGTGCTTTTCCTAATTACTAGGCAAACATTTAGAACTGAATAGTGCTTTTCTTAATTAATAGGCAAACATTTAGAACTGATATTTCTTCCCAACTCTGAGTCTGTATCATATGTCCTTAACAATAAAAGCAATCATAAAATAGTGCAATGTTCTAACAAATTAAAATATTTACTCAGAAGTATTTTGTGCAGTAGAAATTATTTAAGTAATGCTGATTTGAAAACAAGTTAGATTTTTGACTCTTACTTGATTCCATATGTGATTTGAGTATGAAAAGTTTATACTATCGATAACTGAACACAGGTTTGGTGATATTTACAAAATGTAACTGACTAAACAGGAGTGTACTGGAACCGAATTTAAAAACAACAGTCAGGGCACTCCACAACTCCTTTTCAAATCACCTAGCAGGGATTGGGAAGAAAAGATTTCAAACAGATGCCTATGATTCATTCTCTCCTGTTCTGGTAAGTGGAGAGTCACCTAGGAAAGAAAAAGGCTAGCGACGACCTGGTCTAATTTTGTAAACATGGTGATTGGGCCTCCTGGAAAATAGACTAATGCTATTCATAAGAGAGTGCTTATCTATGGAATATTTTTTAGCAGAATTCCCATGGTTTAGGATTGACATATTGATGAATAAAGCTAGAATCTGGCTTTATGAAGCATGGCTTCCTGTGAAATGTAACAAATGCTATAACTATCTAGGACACACAACATCTATGTATGGCAATCTAAAGTGCCTTGCAAACTTTCTTAGATACCTCATCCATTACTTTGGGTCCGAGGGCTTTTCCACTGGGAGAAGGAAGGACCTGGGGAGGTGCTCTCAATGTTTCAGAGCATTCCCTGCTTTGCTTATCCCCCTTGCCTGCCCACAACCTTGAAAATATTAGTAAACCGTGGTACTGGGTATGGTCTTTTATTTATTTATTTATTTTATTTTATTGATTTATTTGTGTCAGACTGATTTAACAATATTTTAAAACATTTAAACGCTGTCTAAATTAAATCATGGGGTTTCCCAATAACTGTTTTGAACTATGTGACTCAGAAATAGAGTAATGGGTACTAAAGCTCTGGGTAGTTAGTTACAAGACCAAAACAAAATTCCTCCTTTTCGTAAGTAATTATAAACAATAATTAGTAAAAAGATTAGAAACTATTTCTAAGCAATATAAATTTTACTGATAATTGCACCTAGACTGATAAATCAAAAAATGATGTGTGTTGCATACTGAATATTTTATCTGTGATCTCTATAAAGGAAACCATAGTTACAAAATGAGGTTGCTTTCTATAATTGATACTGGGGTAGATATTTCTATACTGTTGTATTAACATTTTGAAGCTGCACACTGGAGGTTCTCTGAGAATGAACAGACATTCAAAGCGATTCCTTTACCTCAGAAGGGGCATGAAATTTTTCACAAATTAAAAAATATATATTTTGAGAGATTTGCAGGTAATGTTGATCTCAATCCTCTTTTTATGTATCTTGAGAAACACTGCTATAAACAGATAAAGTGTGACGCTCTATCTCATTGATTTAATTATTTGATGCCATAATTAATATGATACCAATAATTCTAAAATATGTCTCTTTATTGACAGGGTATTTATAAAATCTTGAAATAAGATTTGAAGATAAAATCAAATTTCCCTGTAGAGGTGGCACAGGAATCAATTTAAGCTCAGAGATAAGACATAAATCAATGAAATTTTCTGGAGGGAAAG
>NW_006799735.1:866507-888629 GCF_000442215.2 Lipotes vexillifer
GAAAGAGGAGGCTGGGGTAAGAGTGACAGAGCTGGTAGAGCAGTGAAAGAAAGAGAGCAGGACAAAGTATGTCAAATTAATAATTTAACTGTTTAGTAAATTTTATTTTCTGTCTTTGTTTAAGCCTCCCTAAAATAACCCTTTTAGGAAAAGTCCTAGCTGGAGAACTTTGTATATGAAACTTTGAAATTTGTATATGTATGCCAAGACTTTCTCCAGGTCCACCAATTTGGGAGTGCAAATAGAATCATCTTGAATGGTTCCATGTACACTGCATTGCAAGCTGAACAGCTTTGCATACATGTATGGTTTCTCTACTTCCAGAAAGACACTACTGACCGTCTCATCTAAAAATGCACACTTAGACAAGAATTGATCCCTCATGGGGTTTGCCTGCAAATGTCTACCTTCCAGGCATATGCCTTTATGCCTCAGCTCCCCCTTCTGTTGCCCTCCCCACACCCACCCCCCTCCACATGGCAGCCCTCAGCAGGATTGGTGTCACCTCCAAATCATTCCCCAACTTACTGTGACAGAATGATTCCATGCACTTTTAGCAATTTGGGCACATCTCTATTTTTGCCCTGTACTTACTCCTGTCTGTTTATGTGTCTGTTTTCCTTATAAGACCAGGACCTAATTGAAGGCAAGAAATATTTGTTATTCATAGCTTAGCCAACAACAGAATTTCTGGCAAACACTGGAAATATTTGTTGAATAAGTATTTTTTTATACAAGTGGCAAGCTGCCACATGATTCTACCTGTTTACATAATACATAATATGATGTTTATTTTTATTTTAAATGTGTTTAGCATCCAAGGCACATCTCAGTTTAAGTCTCATCAGTCTCCTGGTATAGACAAAGTTTAATGAGAAAATGTCTCATAGGAACTAAGTGATTGCGTGATTGATGTCATGAGTTTACTTTCCTGTTACATGTGTTAAATATGTATATATTTATCTCTCTATATAGAAAATTTGTATATGTATGCCAAGACTTTCTCCAGGTCCACCAATTTGGGAGTGCAAATAGAATCATAAAATAATGCTTTTTCTTGATCGTACTCCACCTACTCAGTATGTCTAAAATCCTGCCCGGGTATGTATTTTTGTAAGGTCCCTGGAATATGTCTCATTTATACTCATAAATATGCTCATGTTTCCTTCTCCTCTTCTGTTGCAGTTTCTTTTTCATGGCATCCTGCTTGGATTGCTGAACCCAAGAGATCTGACTAACCACTGTGCTCTTAATGAGTACTTCCACGTAGATCTGGCATCTGGGAACAACCACTGTCACCAATGGATATTATATCACTCAAGTTTCAAAATATCATGATATTCCAAGGTTAAGTGTGTGAAGATCTTTCTTTTTAAACAGCTTGTGGCGTGGGTGCAGGTCATTGTCAGGCAATGCAGGGTTGTTAAAATCCAGAAAGAAACCTGTTGTGTCTATCTGGCATGAGAAAGCAAAGGACAAGTTCAGGATGAACTCGGCATCTGGAAAGTAAGTGGGGGAAGATCCTACAGAAGAGTTTATATACATCTTGTGTATAAACTCTGCTCAAGTCTCTAGCTGACCTCTGAATTATGGATGTGCTGGGTAGATTCTAAACAGCTTAGTTGCTAAGCTGGCTGAAATAACTGAACTGAGATTGCAGAGTTTGGAGTTTGAGTTCAGCCATGAAACAAAATATCAGTACTTTTCAATGGAACGTAACAGAATCCAGGGTCTCCACAAGGTGTTATTCATAGTGCTCAGAGTATAGTTAAATTTATTAGATGGGAAGAAACAGGAAATTGTCACCCATACTTAAAGAACTTAAAGAGAAAAAGCAATCAATGGAGACCAACTTCAACATGACCCAGATTTGGAACTAGCAGGCACAGATCTTAAGTGTTCATTAAAACTATGCTAAAAACTATAGAGGAAAATATAAGGGACAGGGCAATGGCGGCTGGCACATGTATTTGTGTATAGACACTCTATCCTTCATATAAAATAGCATTCATTATAAAAGTAGTGATGACAGAAAATAGCTTGATATGCACCCTCAAAAGGAGCATTGAGTTCAAATTTGTTCTATAAGGTATTCATTCATAATGAAGAATCATTTAAAATGTACCTTGTTGGGTGCTATGAAGACAACAAAAATTAAATTTAAAAATTACATATGGTTTTTCCATTAGCAGACCTAAGATTTGACTTGAATCTGAACAACTATAATATAAGGCCCAAAATAATGTGTTTTATAAAAACAGTACTCAAAAGTAGTCTGAAGCCCTAGAGGTAGGCAGATTTATTTCCAGATTTTGGGAGGAGAAGATGTAAAAGTAAGGCTTTAAGATGACGTGACAGATAAGATGGATCTTAATAAAGGCTTAGATTATTTTTTATATGCGGGCATGAAAAAACAAGGGTGAGCATCCAGGTGTACCCAGTAAAGAAAGTTCTAAATATAATGAAATGAAGTAGCTATCTTTGGCTGGAGGGTATAATTTGTGACAAAAGCAACGTGAGAGAATGCGCAAAGAATAGGTGGGTCCAGACTGAAAAATGCTGGACCAAGTAGTTTAGATATGATTCTGAAGATACTAGGGAGCCAATAAAAGACAAGATACAAGAATCCAACATTATTTCCTTTGAAAACCACAAATGCAAAAGGATTTCCATTATTTATTGTTTGTGATTGTAATCACCTAGTACAAAAGGCAAACAGAGTGGCTTTTATAATTTCAGTGCAGGTCTCTTTAGTCTGTTAAGGATTAAGTTATCACATGACAGATTGGAGCAAAAAAAGAAAAAGATAAATGTGCTATAAAATTACTTAACATTTTGGTTAAAAGATATATGTAAGAGCTTATAGTTTCACAAAATATTTCAGTGTACAATTAAAAAGAGTCTACCCCTGCCACTTCTTGGCGTAGGTGTGAGGCAAATTGAATTTCATCTTTACAAATGAAAACCAATGCATAAAATACAAATTGCAGTTAAATTATATGTTGCTAAGCTTATCTGCTAATATTTGCAGGTAAGCAAATATTTCTTTCCTGAGACCCTTTCTACAGCCTTTTCTGATGAAAAAATTCAGAAGATTAACTATCAGGCAGTTATAAAATTACATTGACATTTTAAAAATATTGATAATAAAGACAAAGCATGAAAAAATATTTTAAAGCCTAATGTTAGGTAGGAAAACAAATCCTTTGTGGGTAATGTGTTTTTACAGTATTTCAATGGAACTATTTTGGGTTTTTGGAATGTCAGAATATAATATTACCAGAGTATCTCAAAACAGGAAGGACAATGGAATTTTATGTCTTTGCTCTCATAATGTTGCTCTCGTCAACATTAGACGGTGCTAGTCCGACTCCTTTCAGTGCTTAGGTCAAGAAACCAATAAATACTTCCCATCCTCTCCTTTTCACACACCCTGGGTCCAACATGCCTTTAAAACAGGGTCAAATCTGTGACCCTCTCTGATTTACGTCTGTGAGTTAAATCAAACGCTAACTGGCCTACAGCTGCTTGTATAAAACAATCTGTTACACAAGCATCTCAGTTTTCCCTGAATGAAAATGTTAGTCCGTGAGCTCATCTTCTGCAGGATGTAAGGAACTTGAAGAGGTATCTCAGTTTATTCATCAGCATCTCCCTGAAATGATCTCCCATAAAGAAATAGAAGACAGGGTTGATGACACTGTTCAGAAAGGCCAACGGCCGAGTCACAATGTACAAGGAGTTGATGGTGGCCTTAGTGCATGGGCTCTGCTTCCAGATCTCCCAGCGTGAAGCAATCCTCACGTTTCGCATGATGTGATAGGGAGTAAAAAGCATGGAGAAGATAACAACTGCCATGATAACTAAGGTGAGAGGCTTCTCAAGGGGCAAAGCAGTAGAGAGCTGCCTGCTCCTATGCTTCAGGAAGACACCAATCTTGAAATAAAAGAAGCACATCACAAAAAGAGGAATGAGGAACCCCAAGAAGGTTAGACATATGCTGTAAATGAGGACGTTACTGGGGTCTCCAGAACTTGCATAATCAGTACAGTTGGTGCCTTTGGAATCTATAACAGGATTTATAAGAGGAAGTATGGGCAGGAGCTCTAAGGTTACTAAACCCCAAATGGCCGAAGAGATTAAAACAGCAAACTTTTTCTTTTGTAGGAAGTGTTCCCGGAACGGATACTTCATGAGCATGTATCGATCGATGCTGATAAAAGTGAGGAAAAGAATGCTGGTGTAGAGGTTAGCATGAAGTACATATCGGTTGCTTACGCAGAGCACATCCCCATATGTCCATTTTCCCTGGGCATAATGTCTCATCAGCATGGGGAGGGTACACAAAAAAGCCAAGTCACAGATAGAGAGATTAAAGAGATAGATGTTACTGCTGTTCCAGTTCTTCAGGCAGAAGAGGTAGCCGAAAACAACAGCAGTATTCCCAAGGATTCCCACAATAAACTCAAACCCGTAAAAAATGGAAAGGTAGTACTTTTCCAGAGCAGCCTCCACTGCCTGCCAGTTTTCACAAGTTGCATTCCATGCCTAAAGAAGAGAGAGAGAAAATGTAAGGATGAATCACTAGACTATGACTGAAGATAAAACTGCAGAACCTCAGCAGCATCAACATCATCATCATCAAATAACACTTAAAAGTTGAACTGCAGAGAGCTGGTTACGTTAGTAAGGAGTGCATATGTATACAAACATAATCATGTACATATATATCACTAATATATTATTTCAACAAATATTTATTGAGTTCCTTTGAACTATGTGCTAGACACGGGATGACAGCCATGAGTAAAAGCTCCTCATCTCAAATAATTTATACTCTCGGGAAAAATCAGGAAATAATCAAATAAGTGCATATCAGGTAATGATAAAGAGTATCAAACATAAAGAAAAGCACATGCAAAGGCCCAGACGTGGAAACATGCATAGAGGACTTGACAAACACAAGGAGGCCAAGAGAAAGTGCAGTGAAGTAAGTGAAGAGTCGAATTCAGTGTGTGTCTTCAGGATTGACTGTGGTCCCTAGCATATCACAGTAGTTCAACAAATCCTGAGTTAAATTTAATTGAACCATAACCTAGAAGAGGAAACAAGGGATTCTTATAACTCTAGTCTTGCAATATTAATAGCTTTGATTATGTTTTCATATTGACAAAGGATTATGCTTGTTTTAGGTTTATAAAACACAACGCCAGCTTTTAAAAATTTTTGCAACAACATATTTATTGACACGTTATATGCCCAGCACATCACAAATATTATCTCTAATTTTCAGAAGAATCCATTTAACTCAATCCCACTTCCATCCTACTAGACATGAGAACAACCTGGGTTGAAGAATTAAATTACTAATCACAGGTCACCAAATGCCAGAGCCAGAATTTGACCTTCAGCCTATTGCACCACGCACAGTCATCTTTCACTACATACTTCAGCATGCTTGTTATGGGATGGATTGTGCTCCCCACAAATTCATATGGTGAGGCCCCAAAGCCCAGTACCTCAGAATTTAACCGTATTTGGAGCTGGACCTTAAAAGAAGTAATTAAGGTTACATGAGATCATATATATTTGTGTCCATATATGATGAGAAAGAGACGGCAGGGATGCATCCACCTAGAGGAAAGGCCATGTGAGGACATAGTCAGAAGACAGCCATCTGCAAGCCAAAGAAAGAGGCCTCAAGAGAAACCAAACCTGCCGACACCTTGATCTCGGATTTCTAGCCTCTAGAACTGTGAGAAAATAAGTTTCTGTTGTTTAAGCCACCCAGTCCAAAACATTTTGTTATGGCAGACCTAGCAACAAATATAGTGCTCAAAATAGTATTCTTAACATTTAATAGAATCTGTACAACTCCAGTGTTAAAACATGATTTTAAAAATTTAAAATATGAAGCTGAAAATATTAGTAATAATAACACCAGTGGCCACTATTTACTGAAGGCTTATAGTGTACTAGGCACTGTGCTCACCACTTTCCAAGGATTATCTCATTTAATACAGTGACATAAAGGACTGGGGATTGTTATTACTTTCACTTTATACACAAAGTCACTGAGTCTTGAAAGGTCATACATTTAGTAATAGACCACAATCATAGCCCCTTCTGAATAGGGGCCATGAAAATAAGCAATCTGATTCATTCAAACTTCAAAAGTCTTGCTCACCTGCCACTTTCTCTCTTTAAAGAGGCAAGATTATTTGTGGTTGGATAGACTATTTAAAGAATTGAATTTCTTAAAAATGTACTGGATTGCCATTTTGAAATATTAAATCCTACTTATTTCTAGTAAGAAAAAAGCAAGGTTGAAAATAAAATTTTCTAAAAATTTCCTATCAAATAGTCCTTGGAGTGTTAGTTGCAATCAAATGATTCTCTTGGTATAGTATTTTGGTAAATAGAGCAAAATAAGAACAAATGCATCTGAACTGCCTCTTCTGGGAAGCATGCAAACATTGAGCAGAATTTTCTGTAATGAAGGCATCTGGAGAACTTTTCTTGATTTTTTGTCAAATTCAAATGTTTTATTTCAGTTGAAGATCACTGCTACTTTTTTTTTTTTTTTTTTTTGGCTGTGCCACGAGGCTTCCAGAATCTTAGTTCCTCAACCAGGGGTTGATCCGAGCTCCCCTGAGGTGAAAGCACTGAGTCCTAGAGTCCTAACCACTGGACTGCTAGGGAGTTCCCAAGATCGTTGCTTCTTTGAGAGTGTTTTATTTACAAAATAATTCATGGAATTTTAGATATGATAAATGCAATATTTTGATGTTATTTTTAATCACTTACTTTAAAACATCCTAAATTCCTCTGAGATTCCTCTAAATTCTTCTCCTCAAGGCTTTCCATGGCAACCTGCCACAAAGTCCAACACTAGAAGAAGCTAGATCGGAACTTCCTCAGGCAGCAGACACACTGAACGATGCTGAAGAACCAAGCAAATTGGTTTCACTCTGTGTTTGAGGTTATGTGATTCTACTGCTCTCTCACAATGCCCGCGACTTATTACATTTTTCATTGTCACACTTTTCCAATTTTTTTAAACCTCCGTCCTACTCATCATGGATGAGTTTTGCCTACAAATCCCTGAGACAGACCCCGTCCACTGGGTGTCCACTCTCTGGTTCCTTCCTCCGTTACTGTCCTCTCCTCCTTCCTTCTGTTGACAACAGAGAATATCTATTCCTCTGGGCTTACTCCAGATCCAACTCATTCCCAAATTCTCAAGATTCCTACACGTTATCCATCTTGTCTCTTTACTGTCCCTTCAGCTTCTCCACCTCAACTGCATCCTTTTGATCAGCATTTAGACACTCTCATCTTGTCAGTCTTAAAAACAAGACATAGGAGACCTTCAAGATGGTGGAAGAGTAAGACGTAGTGATCACCTTCCTTCCCATAAATACATCAGAAATACATCTTCACGTGGAACACCTCCTACAGAACACCTACTGAATGCTGGCAGAAGACCTCAGACCTCCCAAAAGGCAAGAAACTCCCCACGTACCTGGGTAGGGAAAAAGAAAAAAAGAATAAACAGAGACAAAAGAATAGGGACGGGACCTGCACCAGTGAGAGGGAGCTGTGAAGGAGGAAAGGTTTCCACACACTAGAAGCCCCTTCACAGGTGGAGACTGCGGGTGGCGGAGGGGGGAGCTTCGGAGCCGCAGAGGAGAGCGCAGCCGCAGGGGTGCGGAGGGCAAAGCGGAGAGATTCCCGCACAGAGGATCGGTGCCGACCGGCACTCACCAGCCCGAGAGGCTTGTCTGCTCACCCGACGGGGTAGGCGGGGGCTGGGAGCTGAGGCTTGGGCTTCGGTGGGAGTGCAGGGAGAGGACTGGGGTTGGCTGCGTGAACACAGCCTGAAGGGGGCCAGTGCACCACGGCTATCTGTGAGGGAGTCCGGGAAAAGGTCTGGAGCTGCCAAAGAGGCAAGAGACCATTGTTTTGGGGTGCACGAGGAGAGGGGATTCAGAGCACTGCCTAAACAAGTTCCAGAGAAAGGTGCGAGCGGCGGCTATCAGCGCAGACCCCAGAGACGGGCATGAGATGCTAAGGCTGCTGCTGCCGCCACCAAAAAGCCTGTGTGCGAGCACAGGTCACTATCCACACCTCCCCTCCAGGGAGCCTGTGCAGCCCGCCACTGCCAGGGACAACTTAGCCGGGAGAACGCACGGTGAGCCTCAGGCTGCTGCAACGTCACGCAGGCCTCTGCTGCCGCAGGCTCGTCCTGCATCCGTGCCCCTCCCTCCCCCCGGCCTGAGTGAGCCAGAGCCCCTGAATCAGCTGCTCCTTTAACCCTGTCCTGTCTGAGCGAAGAACAGAGGCCCTCAGGCGACCTACACGCAGAGGCGGGGCCAAATCCAAAGCTGAACCCCAGGAGCTGTGCGAACAAAGAAGAGAAAGGGAAATCTCTCCCAGCAGCCTCAGGAGCAGCGGAGTAAATCTCCACAATCAACGTGATATACCCTGCATCTGTAGAATGCCCGAATAGACAACGAATCATCCCAAATTGAGGTGGTGGAATTTGGGAGCAAAGATATATATTTTTTTTCCTTTTTCTCTTTTTGTGAGTGTGTATTTTATGGTTCTTTGTGTGATTCTGTCTGTATAGCTTTGCTTTTACCATTTGTCCCAGGGTTCTCTCTGTCTGTTTTGGGTTTTTTGTTTTTTTAGTATAGTTTTTAGCACTTGTTATCATTGCTGGATTTGTTTTTTAGTTTGGTGCTCTCTTATATCTTTCTTTTTTTTCTCTTTAATTTTTAATAATTATTTTTTATTTTAAAAACTTTATTATTTTTTTCTTTCTTTCTTTCTTTTGTTCTCCCTTTACTTCTGAGCCATGTGGCTGACAGGGTCTTGGCTCCGGCCAGTTGTGACGAATGTGCCTCTGAGGTGGGAGAGCTGAGACATTGGTCCACCAGACACCTCCTGGCTCCACATAATATCAAACGGCGAAAGCTCTCCCAGAGACCTCCATCTCAATGCTGAGACCCAGCTCAACTCAACAACCAGCAAGCTACAGGGCTGGACACCCTATGCCAAACAATTAGCAAGACAGGAACACAGCACCACCCATTAGCAGAAAGGCTGTCTAAAATCATAATAAGGTCACAGACACCCCAAAACACACCACTGGATGTGGTCCTGCCCACCAGAAAGAAAAGGTCCAGCCCCACCTATGAAAACACAGGAACCAGTCCCCTCCACCAGGAAGCCTACACAACCCACTGAACCAACCTTAGCCACTGGGGGCAGACACCAAAAACAATGGGAACTACGAACTTGCACCCTGCAAAAAGGAGACCCCAAATGCAGTAAATTAAACAAAATGAGAAGACAGAGAAACACACAGAAGATGAAGGAGCAAGGTAAAAACCGACCAGACCAAACAAAGGAAGACGAGATAGGCAGTCTACCTGAAACAGAATTCAGAGTAATGATAGAAAAGATTATCTAAAATCTTGGAAATAGAATGGAGAAAATACAAGAAACATTTAACAAGGACTTAGAAGAACTAAAGAGCAAACAAACATCAATGGACAGCACAACAAATGAAATTAAAAATTCTCTAGAAGGAAACAACAGCAGAAAAACTGAGGCAGAAGAACGGATAAGTGACCTGGAAGATAAAATAGTGGGAATAACTACCACAGAGTAGAATAAAGAAAAAAGAATGACAAGAATTGAGGACACTCTCAGAGACCTCTGGGACAACATTAAATGCACCAACATTCGAATTATAGGGGTCCCAGAAGAAGAGGAGAAAAAGAAATGGACTGAGAAAATATTTGAAGAGATTATATTTGAAGACTTCCCTAGTATGGGAAAGGAAATAAGTCCAGGAAGCGCAGAGAGTCTCATACAGGATAAATCCAAGGAGAAATACGCCAAGACACATATTAATCAAACTGTCAAAAATTAAATACAAAGGAAACATATTAAAAGCAGCAAGGGAAAAACAACAAATAACACACAAGGGAATCCCCATAAGGTTAACAGCTGATCTTTCAGCAGAAACTCTGCAAGCCAGAAGGGAGTGGCAGGACATATTTAAAGTGATGAGAGGGAAAAACATACAACCAAAATTACTCTACCCATCAAGGATCTCATTCAGATTTGATGGAGAAATTAAAACCTTTACAGACAAACAAAAGCTAAGAGAATTCAGCACCACCAAACCAGCTTCACAACAAATGCTAAAGAAACTTCTCTAGGCAGGAAACACAAGAAAAAGAAAAGACCTACAATAACAAACCCAAAACAATTAAGAAAATGGTAATTGGAACATACATATTGATAATTACCTAAATGTAAATGGATTAAGCTCTACAACCAAAAGACATAGACTGGCTGAATGGATACAAAACCTAGACCCATATATATGCTGTCTACAAGAGACCCACTTCAGACCTAGGGACACATACAGACTGAAAGTGAAGGGCTTTTAAAAGATATTCCATGCAAATGGACATCAAAAGAAAGCTGGAGTAGCAATTCTCATATCAGGCTAAATAGACTTTAAAATAAAGACTATTACAAGAGACAGAGAAGGACACTACATAATGATCAAGGAATCAATCCAAGGAGATATAACAATGGTAAATATTTAGGCACTCAATAGGAGCACCTCAATACATAAGGCAAATGCTAACAGCCGTAAAAGGGGAAATCGACAGTAACACAATCATAGTAGGTGACTTTAACACCCCACATTCACCAATGGACAGATCATCCAAAGTGAAAACAAATATGGAAACACAAGCTTTAAATGATATATTAAACAAGGTGGAGTTAATTGATATTTATAGGACATTCCATCCAAAACAACAGAATACACTTTCTTCTCAAGTGTTCATGGATCATTTTCCAGGACAGATCATATCTTGGGTCACAAATCAAGCCTTGGTAAATTTAAGAAAATTGAAATCGTATCAAGTATCTTTTCCAACCACAACACTATGAGACTAGATTTCAATTACAGGAAAAATCTGTAAAACATACAAACACATGGAGGCTAAACAATACACTACTTAATAACCAAGAGATCACTGGAGAAAACAAAAAATACCTAGAAACAAATGACAGTGAAAACAGGACAACCTAAAACCTATGGGATGCAGCAAAAGAAGTTCTAAGAGGGAAGTTTATAGCAGTACAATCCCACCTCAAGAAACAAGAAACATCTCAAATAAACAACATAACTTTACACCTAAAGCAATTAGAGAAAGAAGAACAAAAAACCCCAAAGTTAGCAGAAGGAAAGAAATCATAAAGATCACATCAGAAATAAATGAAAAAGGAATGAAGGAAAAAATAGCAATGATTAATAAAACTAAAAGCTGGTTTTTTGAGAAGATAAACAAAATTGATAAAGCATTAGCCAGACTCATTAAGAAAAAAAGGGAGAAGACTCAAATCAATAAAATTAGAAATGAAAAGGAGAAGTAACAACTGACACTGCAGAAATAAAAAAAATCATGAGGGATTACTACAAGCAACTCTATGCCAATACAATCGACAACCTGGAAGAAATGGACAAATTCTTAGAAAAGCACAACCATCTGAGACTGAAGCAGAAAGAAATAGAAAATATAAACAGACCAATCAGAAGCACTGAAATTGCGACTGTGACTAAAAATCTTCCAACAAAAAAAAGCTCAGGACCAGATGGCTTCACAGGCAAATTCTGTCAAACATTTAGAGAAGAGCTAACACCTATCCTCCTCAAACTCTTCCAAAATATAGTAGAGGGAGGAACACTCCCAAACTCATTCTACAAGAACACCATCACCCTGATACCAAAACCAGACAGATGTCACAAAGAAAGAAAACTACAGGCCAATATCACTGATGAATATAGATGCAAAAATCCTCAATAAAATACTAGCAAACAGAATCCAGCAGCACATTAAAAAGATCATACACCATCATCAAGTGGGGTATATCCCAGGAATGCAAGGATTCTTCAATATATGCAAATCTATCAATGTCATACGCCATATTAATAAATTGAAGGAGAAAAACCATATGATCATCTCAATAGATGCAGAAAAATCTTTTGACAAAATTCAACACCATTTATGATAAAAAACCCTCCAGAAAGTAGGCATAGAGGGAACTTACCTCAACATAATAAAGGGTATATATGACAAACCCACAGCCAACATCATTCTCCATGGGAAAAATTGATACCATTTCCACAAAGATCAGGAACAAGACAAGGTTGCAGGACAGGAATAAAGACGCAGACGTAGAGAATGGACTTGAGGACACAGAGGGGAGAAAGGGTAAGCTGGGACGAAGCAATAGAGTTGCACGGAATTCTATATACCACCAAATGTAAAATAGGTAGCTAGTGGGAAGTAGCTGCATAGCACAGGGAGATCAGCTCAGTGCTTTGTGACCGCGTAGAGGGGTGGGATAGGGAGGGTCGGAGGGAGATGCAAGAGGGAGGAGATATGGGGATATATGTATATGTATAGCTGATTCTCGTTGTTATAAAGCAGAAACTAACACACCATTGTAAAGCAATTATACTCCAATAAAGATGTTAATAAATAAATAAATACATAAATAAATAAAAAGACAATAAAAAGTGAAGCCAATTGTTTAGACTTGCTGAGACAGGGAACAGGGAACCACTAGGTGGTGATGAAAGTGGTATTTTAACATTAGTCTGATAGCAGAATGGATTAGTGGGGAGAGACCTCAGTCAGAGGCCATGTAGTGGCCGAATTTCTAGAAATGAGCTAGCAAGCCATGAAAAGATGTGGAGGAACCTTAAAGATGCAAGAGGGAGGAGATATGGGGATATATGTATATGTATAGCTGATTCTCGTTGTTATAAAGCAGAAACTAACACACCATTGTAAAGCAATTATACTCCAATAAAGATGTTAATAAATAAATAAATACATAAATAAATAAAAAGACAATAAAAAGTGAAGCCAATTGTTTAGACTTGCTGAGACAGGGAACAGGGAACCACTAGGTGGTGATGAAAGTGGTATTTTAACATTAGTCTGATAGCAGAATGGATTAGTGGGGAGAGACCTCAGTCAGAGGCCATGTAGTGGCCGAATTTCTAGAAATGAGCTAGCAAGCCATGAAAAGATGTGGAGGAACCTTAAATGCATATTACCAAGTGAAAGAAGCCAATCTGAAAAGGCTACATTCTGTGATTCCAACTCTTTGACATTCTGGAAAACGCAAAACTATAAGGATAATAAAAAGATCAGGGGTTTAGGGGGAGGGAGGGAAGGATGATTAGGTGGAGCACAAAGGATTTTTAGGGCAGTGAAGCTATTTTGTATGATGCTGGAATGGTGGATACTTGTCATTATGCATCACCCAAACCCAGAGAATGTACAACACAAAAAGTGATCTCTAATGTATATCTCTAATGGATCAGTATTGAACTCCTTATCTAGGCTCTGCCCGGATGATCTCATCCACTTTCTATCTTTAATGACCATCCACATATCAACCTCTCAATGTTTATCCCAGCACAGACCTGTCTTATAAGCTCTACTGGTTTATACTTATTACCACGGATTGATCTCTCAGAGGTACCTCTACCTCCAGAAATCCTATATAAGCTCTCCAACTTCCTTCTCAGTCTTGCTGTACCTCCACCTAACTCAGTGAATGGCCACACCATTTACCCAGGTGGTCACCTCAGACATCCGAGCAATATCCTTGAAGTCATCTGTTGCTCACCTCCAATAACAACTAAACTATCCATGTCTCGTTGACTATAATGTCTGGATATTTCTCAAATTCACCACTATTGCTCCATCTCCTTCATCACCATTCTAATCCAGGCTACTATCATCTTGGACTATACAATATCCTTCCATGGTCTCCTCACATCTTCTCTGGTCCCCTTTTAATCTACCTTCAACATGACAGCTAAACAATCTTAAAAAAAAAAACTACAATCAAAATTCCAATCATATTACTCTACTCAACCAAAACGTTTCAATAATTTTTTTACTGTCTAAGGAATAAAGTCCAAAATTTTTACTGAGACTTAAGACCTGAATGGTCTGGCTCCTGGACTCCACTTCAGCCTCACCTGGTATTATTCTCCTCCTTTCTCATCTTTCTTCCTGCTCTTTGAATGCACAGACAACTTTCCTAATGTTCAGTTCATTGAATTTTTCTCTGACATTTTCCCCCTATGATTCTTGCTCCATCACATACTCTGTCTTACATCTACAATTCTTTCAGACCTCAGTGTAAGTGTGGGTTTCCCAAGATAGGATCTCTGACTCCCTAGTCTAATTAGCACCCCCTCGCCGCCGCATTGTATACTTATCTTGCTCTTAGCATTTCTCACAACTTTATGTTACTCACAGTTTACCTTTTACACCTGGTACAGTGACTACCAGGTAAGTAGATGGTCTGTAAATGCTTGCTCAGTGGAAAGAGGAATATAAACACTTGACTGTTTACAAAACATCTTTATAAATATTTCCTCCAAGGTCAGATAAGTAGTAAATCCACCAAATTAAGCTCCTTGCTCTATTTCCCTATAAAAGATGATGCTGCATATAGTATGACAAATATTCAAAACTGGCAACTGGAGTAGTGATAGCTGTGATTCAGACATATTGTTGTAGAAGGTAAAATTTGATACATATATATCTTCTAAGATCAATTTTTTAAATTAAAATTAACAAAAAAAATTAGAAATTTACATCTGAAATTAATAAACCTTAGAAAGCTTAGGACATATACCAAAGTATTAATACTTTTATCCCTAATGATGAGATTCCACATAATTTTTATTGTGTCCTTTCTCCTTTTGGTTTATCTGGACTTCCTATTTTTTTTCTGCAGATCAGCATGTATAATATTAAAAATTAAAAATTCTTAGGAATATAGCCGAAGGTCAATGGTCTTTTAAAAAATAATAATAGGCTTTAGTTTCTAGCTCACTGGTAATTTTTCAATATTATTTTTTACTCTATTCCCAGCAACTTCCCATTCCACAATTTCTGGAAGTTCTCCCTTCCTTGCCTTCTATGACATGGCAATCTCCTTGTCCTCCTTCCTCTCTCTGTAGACTCTTTTACGGTCTAATCCTTCTTTGCCCAAGCTGTAAATATTGGAGTTTCTGAAGGCTCAGTTCTAGGCAACTCTATTTTGGGAATACTCAAAACTCTGATGCATACACTCAAATGAATATTAAGACAATAGGAAGTCTCATTATGACAAGAAACTTGTTTTATTTTTGTATTTCCTCCTTTTCTAGTCATAATTCTTATTTTTCTGCCTAGTCAGTTCTTAAATGTACTGACTTATGTCAGTAGCTTATGTGTAGCCTAAAGGTTTGTCTGCTATGGAAGAAAAATGCATCCATGAAGACTTGTATAACTAGAAGCCAGATTACCAATAGCTACCACCCGGGCAGGTAGGGGCCATGTTGATGCCACAGAGAATTCTTCTGCTTTGAGTCATCCACTGGGATTGAGAGATTAAGGGAGGTAGCAGGGATAAAGAATACCACAACTAGTATAAGAGAAGTGAATGACTAACCATTGTCCTGCTTAGAGTGGTTGCTTCATTCATTTTTTAAAGAATAACTTTTAAAAACACCTGTTATTATGTAACACTCACTCAGAAAAGGCAGATAGGCAAAAAAATCAAAAATTTCTATAACCAACCATTCCTAATATTTGGATACCCTCCTACACTTTGATATATACTTGAATTTATCTTTACAAAAATGATATTATACTCTTTATGATGTTTTATAATCTGCTTTATTGATACATTTATTTAATTCTTAAAATAATTTTTCTAAGTCCAATATTAGTAATTCGTGGTTTTATAAAGGTAAGGTTGTCTAATATTTGCAAACCAATTTAACCTCACCAGGACACACAGTTTTTAGATTTCAAATTGGATGATATTTGTAGCTGCATGTGTTTTTAGGGTGGCCATCACAATTCTACAAACTGATGAAGTAAGCTAGTCCTTTAAGCAAAATTCCTGTTGAAGAGGAACTTCTCTCATGAAAAATTAATATTTCTCTCCTGCTTTGTAGTGGTTATATTTTTAATTTTTAGGAAATAGAAATCATAATAAATAGGTTATAGCTGATTTGGATTAATTATTTTTAACAGTTTTTTTTTCCTTTAGATATTGGCAATTAAAGTGAAATCTTTAATTATATTTATAAAAATATATCCAAACCTGTTAGAGGTATTAAACCATAAATAACATTCAATTTACTTACATAAGCAGATCAGTAGTTCTCATTTTTAATTTGGGAATAATGTTTCTTTCACTTTAACTGTATTCAGCCTTTTAAAAATGAACATTTTTAAAACTTAAATTTAAAATATGTTTGATAGTCTGTTAGCTTTTAAACTGCTTTTTCTTATAATCATCACAATTAAACAAAGAACATTTATAAAATTTTAATTCTTAACTACAAGGCAAGTTTATATAGCAACATGAGTAATTTATAAACAAATTAATTTTTCATTGATAAACTGAATGAAAATATTTACACTGAAAATATACAATCATTTAATATTGATGACTTCATTTTTAATATATTTTTATATATTCCGAAAATTACACCAGAAATCAAGATATTAAAAAGTGATAGTATGGTATCAACTTGTGTGTTTATGAAGTTCTTTAAAAGTACTTCACCAATTATTAAAAGTTCTGAAAGGTGTAATAGCAATAGTTTCTGCAATTTTCTTTTTTTCCTTGGTGAACTATATATATTCTTGAATAATGTAATTTTTACAAACATAAATGCTAAATTTCATTTCTGGAATGCCTTAAAATTTCCTCTAACACATTATTTTCTGAACATGCAAATATTATAGACTAGATTCTTTCATCTGATTTAGAAACTTTAAATTACATTCTATAAGTAATTCTATGTATTTAAGTAAATCCAATTACTCTTTTTGTTGAAATATCAGTTACCAAGACATTAGTAAATAAAATAAATTTAATAAAATTTATAAAATAAATTATAAAATAAATTTAGTACTTAATAAAATAAATTTAGTATTTGGCAATAAAATAAAATAAATTTAGTATTAAATTTAATACAATAAATTTAGTATTTATTAATAAAATAAAATTAATAAAATAAATTATTTTATTAAAATAATAATAAAATAAATATAGTATTTGGCAATTAAAACAAGACAAAATTTGGTAAAAAATAAATGAGGAAACAACTATGACTTCCTTTCTTTTGCTGTTCTACATGTACTTACAAATGACAGTTCAGACAGTTCATTTAAACATTACTTAAAACCTTAATTGTTCACAGGCCACTTTTAAAAGAAACCCTTAACTAATGGAAGGTCTAGCATTACTTTATATACCTGACAACATGAGTTGCATTAGAGCTTACCATTGTGTCAGAAGGCCCTGATCCCTTGACAAAAATTCTTTACCAGCCACTTGACACAGCTTCTGACCCAGTGCTGTGCTGCTGGCCGTAGTTAGTGCAGTCTGACTTGCATATCATGCAGCCAAGGTTAATAATTCAAAAGTCCAGGAGAAATTTCTTCAGTAAAGCCTCCAAGTCAGATGTTCATGTAAGCGAACTTCCTGAGAAGTTCAGACACAAAACAAATGACTCATTTCATGGAAAACACATTTCACATATAGGTTTTAAAAAGACTGCTGTTGAAATTATTCCATTCACTAGCAAAACAACAGAGAAGCACTCATTATTTCCATGTTTATTTGCATATTTAAATAATAAGAAAAGGTAAAGCACTGTTTGTGTTGGGTTTACAATTGCTTCTGTTTTTTCTTCATTTTTCAAATTTGCAAATTTTGGTGAATTCTGTATTGGGCATATAATAACTAAACAGCTGTTTTCAACAAATTTGAGGGAACTATAAAACTGAAATTTTGGAGGCAAAGCTGGATATATGCTGTCAGTGTACTATCAAAAGGGATACTAGAGCTTCAGGTATTTCCCATTTTATTTTCAGTGATTAAAAACAAGAGACACATAAAAAATACATCAAGTAGCTAAGGATTAGGGAGAGAGGTGGCAGTTAAGTAAGATAACCTCAATAGAAGGCAATTTATGCATCTCAATTAATGCTCTGCATAACACCTGGAAACACATAACCACCATTTCAAACAGGAAACACACCTGGCTTTTTCTGAGGATTATATTAGATTTATACTCAAGTAAACACTCAGTCTGCTTGATTTGAAGCATAGGGATGATGCTGAAAAAGTTCCTAATTGTGCAGGCAGTAGCAATTTAATTTGTATGCCATAAAAGTTGAATGTCCAATTGGCAGTGACAGACAGAAGCCCCAAAAGAAACTATTGCAGCCAGTCCTCCTAGCCAAGTATTTCCCCTTCTCTGATATACAAGAACTCAAAACTCAGAAACCTAAAAGATATATTTTATAAATATACACACATATGTATTTATTTACCTATATTATATACTTAAAAGTAAATACATACATGAAATACAAATGTACTCATATATGCATATATATATGAAATAATGTCTCTATAATTTGTTGAATTCTTGTGATGTGCCAGGTATTGCACTAAGCACCTTTATGTATTGAATACTTATAAAGATCCTCTGAGGTTATTTATTATTTCTAAAATTTTCTCACTTTACAGATTAAAAAGCACTGAGGCTCATAGAGGTTAATTAACTTTCTCAAGATCACAGAATCAGTAAGGAGAGGGACCTGAGCTAAACCTATGTATTTTGATTCAAACCTGCTCTAATTCTTGATTGCCTCCAATATAGAATGAAAATACTTTTGATGTACACCACAGATTGAATCAAAGATCAAAAATTAATGACAACTGGGACTTCCCTGGTGGCTCAGTGGTTAAGAATCCACCTGCCAATGCAGGGGACACAGGTTCGGGCCCTGTTCCTGGAAGATACCACATGCCCGTGGAGCAATTAAGCCTGTGCGCCACAACTACTGAGCCTGAGCTCTAGAGCACTTGAGCCACAACTACTGAGCCCGCGTGCCACAATTACTGAAGCCTGCGCACCTAGAGCCCATGCTCTGCAACAAAAGAAGCCACCACAATGAGAAGCTTGCGCACCACAACAAAGGGTAGCCCCTGCTTGCCACAACTAGAAAAAGTCCGCACACAGCAATGAAGTCCCAATGCAGCCAAAAATAAATAAATAAGTAAATAAATAAATTTATTTAAAAAAAATTAATGACAACTATTTTTCAGAAATGCAACTCTTTTCTACCTTTAGAAGGAAGACTAAAAACTATTTTTTGTCTACAATTTTAAAAGTGCAAAAAGCAAAGCATTTGAATGACCAGTGCCAGGCTTACTAATTTTAAACAAATTAACATGGACCCCCATCCAAATGACCAAGATAAACGGATATATTTTACAGGTTTCTGCCACCATTCTGATGGGAGGCAAGGGTGATTCCCTCTTTGTGGGATAGTGGGAGTTCCCCAGAACTTCCCCTTTCTTCTCCCCACATCCTGCCCACTATCTCACTCTGGACTGCTAAGATGAAATCTGGTCTCTACTTCTCCTTTCTCACAGCAGATCTGGTAGCCTTGCTTCCCTCCCAAGTCTTACCTCACCAATGGTCCCATTGCCTCAGGGGGCTCTCACTGGAAAAACTAGAGTAATTCTGAGACAGACTCAATAAGAGGTCTCCAGTGCTTCTGTTCCATTATGAGGCTTTATTGGAGCCTACAATAGGATAGATGTGCAGGGCCAAGGCCAGGTACAGGGTTATGAGCCCTGCTTGGGCCCATGTCATGGGTGTACTACATTTTAGTCACACAGGGTCTCATGCTCCACAGGACCACATACTTGATTTAATGCTCTACTGTCACATTCTAATTGGAATTCTTAATAACTTTTTAAAATAGGGTCCTCTAATTTTATTTTGCACTGGACTCTGCAAAATATGTAGCAGTCTTGCCTGTGAGAGTAAAAACCTCCTAGGAAATATTTCTATTCAGCACTCAAAATTTCAATGTGGACAGTGTTTTGGGTTTTTCTTTTTTTTTTAGTTTTGGTCTTGTTTTGTTTTGTTTTAGAAACAATGTGACTGGTTGAGAATTGAAACTTTGAAAGCAGTAACTTTGCAGTATAATTTATTAAGAGGTAATACAGTGTACTGGTTAAGAGCACCAGTCCTGGAGACAAACTTCCTCCTTTCACACCTTGGCTGCACCACTTACTAGGTCTCAGTTTTCTTATCTGTAAATCAGGGACTATAAGAGTGCCAGTCTCATGGAGTTGTTATGTAGATAGTAGAAGCACATAGTTTATACATATGTAGTATGGGATATATACTAAGTGCTAAATAAATGCTGGCTATTACAGATGTTTGTAATAAATGAGAAGACTTCCTCAGAATGATCATGTCAATCCAATGCCATCATTGTTAGAATATTTGCTGCCCAAGAATATTCATTCCAAATGACCTTATAAAAGGAAGCTTGGTGAAAAAAGGTTAGTGAATTCTCACGTTGTTTTGCCTTTTATTCACTGTGCGCTCTGTGAAAAGATAAAAAAACTTGGTTTCCTTGTTTGGCAAAGGGGGATAATAATTCCTACCCTATAAAACTAATAATGTCCATAATATCAAATGAGATAATATATGAAAATGCAATGAGCTATGAATGCAAGAGCAGTTTATATAAACCAGGGGCACCAATCAGGAAATTCAATAGGAAAAAGAAAACAGTGGGGGCTTCCCTGGTGGCGCAGTGCTTGAAAGTCCGCCTGCCGATGCAGGAGACGCGGGTTCGTGCCCCGTTTCGGGAAGATCCCACATGCCGCGGAGCGGCTGGGCCCGTGAGCCATGGCCACTGAGCCTGCGCGTCCGGAGCCTGTGCTCCGCAAATGGGAGAGGCCACAACAGTGAGAGGCCCGCATAACGCAAGAAAAAAAAAAAAAAAAGAAAACAGTGGGAAAGACAATCAAAATATTAATTAAATACAATGTTAATAACTTTCACTAACGTTTTTTGAGCACTCACTCTGTAACAACACTGTGCTTATTAATTCCTTTAATATAAAAAAGAGTTTAATGCAGGGGAGATTGGATCAAGATGGCAGAGTAGAAGGACGTGAGCTCACTCCCTCTTGAGAGAGCACCAGAATCACAACTAACTGATGAACAATCATCAACAGGAAGACACTGGAACTCACCAAAAAATATACCCCACAACCAAAGACAAAGGAGAAGCTGTAATGAGATGGTAGGAGGGGCACAATCACAATAAAATCAAATCTCATAATGCTGGGTGTGTGACTCACAAACTGGATAACAATTAAACCACAGAAGTCCACCCACTGGAGTGAAGGTTCTGAGCCCCACATCAGGCTTCCCAAGCTGGGGGTCCAGCAATGGGAGGAGGAATTCCTGGAGAATCAGACTTTGAAGTCTAGCAGGATTCGATTGCAGGACTTTGACAGGACTTGGGGAAACAGAGATTCCACTCTTGGAAGGCACACACAAAGTAGTGTGCACCTCGGGACCCAGGGGAAGGAGCAGTGACCCCATAGGAGACTGAACCAGACCTACCTGCTACTGTTGGAGGGTATCCTGCAGAGGCAGGGGGTGGCTGTGGCTCACCATGGGGACAAGGACACTGGTAGTAGAAGTTCTTGGAAGTACTCCTTGGTGTGAGCCCTCCCAGAATGTGTCATTAGCCCCACCAAAGAGCCAGGTAGGCTCCAGTGCTGGGATGTCTCAGGCCAAATAACCAACAGGGAGGGAACCCAGCCCCACGCAGCAGCAGACAAGCAGATAAGACTTTTACTGAGCTCTGCCCACCAGAGCAAAACTCAGCTCTACCCACCAGCAGTCCCTCCCATCAGGAAGCTTGCACAAGCCTCTTAGATAGACTCATCCCCCAGAGGGAAGAGAATAGAAGCAAAAAGAACTACAGTCCTGCAGCCTGTGAAAGGAAAACCACATCCACAGAAAGATAGACAAAATGAAAAGGCAGAAGACTTTGTACCAGATGAAAAAACAAGATAAAACCCCAGAAGAACAACAAAATGAAGTGGAGATAGGCAACCTTCCAGAAAAAGAATTCAGAATAATGATAGTGAAGATAAT
>NW_006799736.1:0-227 GCF_000442215.2 Lipotes vexillifer
CAGGTTTAATGGATTCTTCCTTCCGCTAAAACATTCAAGGGAAACCCAGAGTATGGTCAACCGTGTGATCGGGCAACATTCCTAAAATGCTTCTCAGTTTACATGCCCTGGAACACGTGTTGGCCGTTCAAGACACTTTCCGGACACTCCTCACACTTGCAGAATCAGTGCCTTCAACGCCCTGTTTGGCACACTTTCGATTTCTGCGTAAGATGGACAGGAATGGG
>NW_006799738.1:0-338 GCF_000442215.2 Lipotes vexillifer
ACTTAGAGTTAAATGTGCCGGTCCGAACACCTACAGCTAGTCTCTGGTTGGTACTCCCCTTTCCTATCCATCTTCCGCAGAAACTGCAAAGCGTGCCAAACAGGACGTTAAATGCACTGACTCTGCAAGTGTGAGGAGTGTCAGGAAAGAGTCTTGAACGGCCAACACTAGTTCCAGGGCACGTAAACTGAGATGCAGTTTAGGAACGTTGCCCCATCACACGTTGGACAATACTCTGGTTTTCCCATACATTTTTTAGTTGAAGGAAGAATCCATTAAACCTGGGGAGTGGGGACCCATGGAATGGGTACCATGCAGTATGACTTCAAAGGGTCTGC
>NW_006799741.1:0-912 GCF_000442215.2 Lipotes vexillifer
CGTGCCCCGGTCCGGGAGGATCCCACGTGCCGCGGAGCGGCTGGGCCCGTGAGCCATGGCCCCCGAGCCTGCACGTCCGGAGCCTGTGCTCCGCAATGGGAGAGGCTGCAACAGTGAGAGGCACGCGTACTGCAAAATAAATAAATAAAAAATAAACAGAAACAAAAGAAAACAAAAAAAAACTTCACATTGAAACAGAACTCAAAGCTACAAAGAATAGATTGCTTACTGAAGATGTGGGCAGGAAGGGGGAGGAACAAAGTGGGCGAAGATACTAAAAAGGTATAAACTTCCAGTTATAAAGGAAGTCATGGGGACGTAATGTGCAGCACGGTGACGATAGTTAATACACTGTATTGTATATTTGGAAGTTGCTAAGAGTAGATCTTAAAAGTGATGATGGATGTTAGCTAGACTTACTGTGGTGATCACGTTGCAGTATATCCAAATTTCAAATCATTATGATGCACACCTGAAACTAATATGTTATATGTCAATTATACCTCAACTAAAAATATTTTGTCAATGGAGTTAGAACCCTATTTATTACCTTAGTTTCATTTTACTTTTACTGATAAGTGTCACACTCTATTTTAATATTTAGTCTAAAGGAGTTGATGATGTGATTTTTTTTTACTCTTTAATTTTTTGTCTCTTGGTTGTTAGGTGTATTTGTTGTGGTTAATATTTGGTGTTTTAAAAAGAGAGACAGGGGCTTCCCTGGTGGCGCAGTGGTTGAGAGTCCGCCTGCCGATGCGGGGGACACGGGTTCGTGCCCCGGTCCGGGAAGATCCCACGTGCCGCAGAGCGGCTGGGCCCGTGGGCCATGGCCGCTGGGCCTGCGCGTCCGGAGCCTGTGCTCCGCAACGGGAGAGGCCACAACAGTGAGAGGCCCGCGTACTGCAAAAAAAA
>NW_006799741.1:1508-11930 GCF_000442215.2 Lipotes vexillifer
GAAGAGCGGAACCTGCGTCTCCTCCATGGACCCCAGCACCTGTCTCGGAGCCTGGCTCACAGTAGGGCTCAGTACTTGCTGGGTGGCTCTGAAAGCACACAGGCTGTAGGTGAAGAACTTTCCAAGTCCCAGATGTGTCCACTTGCTTCTCTTTTCTCCTTGGACTAAGAACTTAGCGGCTAATAAACCCCAGGCAGGAGGTGGGTATCAGAAGAAGAGACAAGTGTATGATTTAAATAGAAGATAGTTGGAGAGACAGGGAAAGAACTTGCTAGTTCAGGAAATGCATGGCCAAGAGCCAGTTGCTGTGATTCGCACAAAGCCTGTCCTGTCGTGGATGAAGAGGGCTCCCAGGATGAACGTGCCGTGGAGACTTTCCCTAAGGGCTCACTCTGGCTGATTCTCTGATATGCTGAGGCTCTGTGGACGAGGCTGGAAATGGAAACTGAACTTGGAGGGAAACACATGTTGTGTCTCTTTGTATAAATGGTTGTCATTTTCTACCCCAGATAAGCCAGTTTAATAGTGACATCAAACAAATTCTAGTGTACAAATCTCTCATCCACTCCCAGGTTAGAAAGGACATGGGTATCATTGAATCCCATCCCTCGACCTCTGCAGGAATTCCCTCTGCAGAATCTGATAATCCACAACTTTCCGTTCCCCACTTCATTAACTTAAAGGCAGCCAGTTCCATATTTGGAGACTTCTGATTGTTACAAAATCCCCTGTAGCCCAGGGCCTTGTATGAAGTTGTGATTTATTGAATTAGATAATAAGGGGAACCTATAGATTAAAAGAGATTTAAGAGCCATATCAGGCAAATGCAACAGCGAATATAGGGTCTTATATGGAGACTGACTTAACAAACCAACTGTAAAAGTTTTTAAATTATGAGGAATATGAAATAGACATTTTAATAAATAAATAAATAAATAATGAGGAAATGAGGGCTACTCAAAGCATTGCTTGGATATTCGATGGTGTTATGGAAATACTCTAAATTGGGAGAGGTGGCAATGATGTTTATGTGACTATGCTTTTTTTTTAATAGGTTTGATTTGCTCCATATTTCTTTTCTTTTTCTTTTTTAAAAATATTTATTTGGCTGCACTGGGTCTTAGTTGCGGCATGTGGGATCTCCATTGCAGCATGTGGGATCTTTAGTTGCAGCATGTGGGATCTAGTTCCCCGACCTCGGATTGGGCCCCCTGCATTGGGAGCATGGGGTCTTAGCCACTGGGCCACCAGGGAAGTCCCATGACTATGCCCTTTTTTTTTTTTTTTTTTTTTTTTGGCTGAGTTGGGTCTTCGTTGCTGCGAGCGGGCTTTCTCTAGTTGCGGTGAGCAGGGGCTACTCTTTGTTGCGGTGCACGGGCTTCTCATTGCAGTGACTTCTCTTGTTGTGGAGCACGGGCTCTAGGCGTATGGGCTTCAGTAGTTGCAGCACGTGGGCTCAGTAGTTGTGGCTCGCGGGCTCTAGAGCACAGGCTCAGTAGTTGTGGCGCACGGGCTTAGTTGCTCCGCAGCATGTGGGATCTTCCCGGACTAGGGATCGAACCCGCGTCCCCTGCACTGGCAGGTGGATTCTTAACCACTGCGCAACGAGGGAAGCCCCCAGACTATGCTTTTTAAAGCCCACGTTTTTTCAGATATAGACTGAAATATTTGTGGGTAAAATAATTTTGATATCTGTCACTTGCTTCAAAATAACTCAGCAGAGATAGGAGTAGGGGTGAGGAGTAGAGTGGGTATAGAAAAAACAAAAGTTGTCATGTGTTGATAATCGTTGAAGGATAGAAGATGAGAACATGGTGGTTGATTATACTATTTTCTCTACTTTTATATATTATTTCCATTATAAATTTTTTACAAGTACATGTTTTTTTCAAATGCTTACTTTTCCACTGACATATTTTTAAGGCACCAATGAAAACCTATTCCTTTTTTGTCTGTTGCAAATATATTTTCATTTGCCTCCTAAACTATATGATTTTTAACTCCTTCCTCTATCTTATGAGGAGGGCACTTGTTTATTTTGTCATATTTACTTGTAGTGATTTTTAAATTTTTATTGAAATGCATATTCTATATATGAGTCAATATTTCCTCATCACATTGTGATAAAATGCAGGTGCCCCCTACTTTGACAAACAAACCCCACCATAATCAAACTCCATCCTACATGTCAGACAAACTCTCCCAAAGTACAGAAGAGAGGAAACACTTCTATACTTTTTTTTTTTTTGCCACACGGCAGCATGTGGGATCTTTGTTCCCCAACCAGGGATCGAACCTGTGCCCCCTGCAGTGGAAGCACAGAGCCCTAACCACTGGACCGCCATGGAATTCCCAGAAAGGAAACACTTTAGAACCCATTTTATAATGCCACTTGCAGCAACATGGATGGACCTAGAGATTATCATATAAAGTGAAGTAAGTCAGAAAGAAAAAGACAAATACCATATGATATCAGTTACATGTGGAATCTAGAATACAACACAAATGAACATATCTATGAAACAGACACAGACTCACAGACATGAGAACAGACTTGTGGTTGCCAAGGGAAGGGGGTGGGGGGGAAGTATTAGGAGTTGGGGATTAGCAGATGCAAACTATTATATATAGAATAGATAAACTACAAGGCCTTACTGTATAGCACAGGGAACTATACTCAATATCCTGTGATAAACCATAATGGAAAAGAATATGAAAAAGAATATATATGCGTATAACTGAGTCACTTTGCTGTAAAGCAGAAATAACACAACATTGTAAAGCAATTATACTCCAATAAAGATATTAATAAAATAAAATAAAATAAAACCCCATTTTATTAGGTCAATATTACTCTGATATCAAAACCAGACAAAGACATCACACAAGAAAGAAAACTACAGACCAATATTTGCATTCAATGTACACAAAATTTCTCAACAAAATACAAGCAAATCAAATCCAGCAACATGTAAAAAGAATAATACACTTAAACATGGCAAATTTTACTTGATATATATTTTACCACAATATAAAATAGAGGCTTCCCTGGTGGCGCAGTGGTTGAGAGTCCGCCTGCCGATGCAGGGGACACGGGTTTGTGCCCCGGTCCGGGAGGATCCCACATGCCGCGGAGTGGCTGGGCCCATGAGCCATGGCCGCTGAGCCTGTGCGTCTGGAGCCTGTGCTCCGCAACGGGAGACGCTACAGCAGTGTGAGGCCCACGTACCGCAAAAAAAAAAAAAAAAAAAAAAAGGTAAAATAATAAAAAGAATTATACATCATGACTAAATGGGATTTATCTCAGGGATGCAAGGATGATCACATGATCAATCTCAGTAGGTGTGGGAAAAGCATTAGACAAAATCCAAGTTCATGGACCCCCGGTTAAGAATACCTGTTCTGGAAAGTCTCTAAACATAGCAGATGTCAAATAATAGTGAAGAAACAGCCGAGGGCTAGAAGGTAAATTTAAAGGGTGCTACTGGGGAAAAAATGTTCTCTTGAATCTATTGGAAAAAGTCTTCTTTTTTTGTTTTTGTTTTGTTTTTTTTGGCCGCATAGGCTGCATGGCAGTGGGATCTTTGTTGATGCGTTTGGGCTTCTCTCTAGTTGCCGCACTTGGGCTCAGTCGTTGTGGCACTCAGGCTCTCTAGCTGTGGCACGCAGGCTCAGTAGTTGCAGAGTGCAGGCTTAGTTGCCCCACAGCATGTGGGATATTAGTTTCCCAGCCAGTGATTCAACTTGCATCCCCTACATTGGAAGGCAGATTCTTAACCACTGGACCACCAGGGGAGTCCCTGGAAAGAGACTTCTTGAATCTACCTTGATCATGAACAATGACAGCGTAAATGATTTCTCTAAGATCTAAGAGGAGTACATAGTATAAATTTCTAAAGTGTAGGTATGTATATTCCTTCTTTGCTACAGGCATAATTATTCACCTGCTAGATGGGCATGCGTATTTTTGTGGTACCGTAATTAAAGGGCCTTTGAATGGCTTGGAGATTTAGGGCAAGTGCTTTAGACTTAACAGTAGCTGTGTTATAGTAGCTCAGTGATTTAAATTTTAAGCCTCAGAATTCTTTTAGCTTTTATTCATATCTGAAATTAGGACTCTAACACCATAAGATGAGAATTTTAAAAAATAATACCTATGAAGTATTTAGTGCCTGGGCCATGGAAGTGTTCATCATGATGAACAACATCCAAGGCGGTGTAAATCATGGGTCTGTCTTGAGACTGTTACGTCTGCCGCTTAGCTAGATTGATGTCAGGCTAGAGGGCTTCATAATCACAAGTTAAAGGGACTAATACCCTTGTTTAAGGACCAGACTTGTTGCTCGAATAACCTGGAAAACTGAAGAATAAATGGGCATAGAATGAAATTTATTTGGACAACTTTAGCAGTTGTGCATTTAAAGTAAACACATAAACGACATGAAGAAAAGACAGCACTGGCCGGGTGTTGCCAAAAAAGAGGATTTTGCAGGGCAAGTCCTCTGCCTATATTTTGGGAACTTGCCAAAGGGTGATTTTGTTCATATAGGGGCAGAGCTTGAACTTACTTTGGCTCTGGCTAAATGCTATAAATAATGTCACATCATTAAATGGTTTCAAAAACTGCTTAAAGATGTAATTATTAGTTGAGGGTGCAAACTCAAATGTTTCTGTGGGTAAAACAACTGAGGGAGGCCTTACGGTCTCTTGCAGAGAGAAGGGGGCCTGTCATCGGAGGGCAGACCCTGTCTAAAAGCATTTATATTCAAAATGTTTCAGAAGCATCAACCAGTCAGACACACAGGTTGTGGAGGCCTCAGTCCCCCGCAAGCAGCTTATAATCTTTGATCAGTGGAACAAGCATAAATTAGGTGTTTCTCTTTTGTGTCCCTGAACCCATACATGGTCTTTTCCCTTCCAATCAGATAAATACTTGGCAGGAGCTGAACTGCTAAAAGCTCTGAATTGTAGCATCACAGAATCCTTAGAGTTGCTTATCTTTTCCCCATTTCTGGTTGCTTCCAGTTCCCGTCACAAATTCTTCCCCCCACCTTTTTTTTTCTAGCTAACGCTCAGCTTCTATTTCGAATAAAGTGGTACTTGACCACCATTTAATTTTTTCATCTGCTTTTCTGAGCACTTAATGCCTCAAACACTGTAGTGTGTTCTGGCCCAAAAGCGCCCTCCTCTGTCAAGCAGTCACCAGGCCCAGATTCCTCTTCCCTTCCTTCCATCCCCTGAGTGGCTCCCAACCACCTGTGCCAAAGGGGCGCATGTGATAGAACCATCTCCAGCCCTCGGTGCTACCGACTACTCATTCTGGGCCTCTTAGTTTCCTTTGATACCAAAGCCTTTGCCTTTCTGAAAGTTATTTACTTCTGAAAAATATTCAAAGAATGATCAAAGAAAATCAGTTACGCTGTTAATAAACTTAGACACTTCTCCTTACAGGCTGAATGAATAAAATAAGCAGAAGTGACGATAAGGATTATAATCTGAAAGCAACCCAGTGATGCAGCGTTAGAGGGTAATTAATTCTTAAAAAGGTAAAATCATGACTCTCATGCAAATAATAAATGGTCATCATTAATCTGTGAGTTATTTATTATTAACTATTATTAATTCACGATGGAATCAGTAAGATATTACAACTGGTTTTTGTTTTTTGTTTTTTTAATATCTCTATTGGAGTATAATTGCTTTACAATGGTGTGTTAGTTTCTGCTTTATAACAAAGTGAATCAGTTATACCTATACATATATCCCCATATCTCTTCCCTCTTGCGTCTCCCTCCCTCCCCCCTCCCTATCCCACTCCTCTAGGCGGTCACAAACCACCGAGCTGATCTCCCTGTGCTATGCAGCTGCTTCCCACTAGCTATCTGTTTTACGTTTGGTAGTGTATATATGTCAATGCCACTCTCTCACTTTGTCCCAGCTTACCCTTCCCCCTCCCTGTGTCCTCAAGTCCATTCTCTAGTCGGTCTGTGTCTTTATTCCCATCCTGCCCCTAGGTTTTTCATGACCATTTTTTTTCTTTTTTAGATTCCATACACATGTGTTAGCATACGGTATTTGTTTTTCTCTTTCTGACTTACTTCACTCTGTAAGACAGACTCTAGTTCCATCCACCACACAACAAATAACTCAATTTCGTTTCTTTTTATGGCTGAGTAATATTCCGTTGTATGTATGTGCCACATCTTCTTTATCCATTCATCTGTCGATGGACACTTAGGTTGCTTCCATGTCCTAGCTATTGTAAATAGAGCTGCAATGAACACTGTGGTACATGCCTCTTTTACAACTGGTTTTTATAGTCTCTCCCTGACAAAATTCCTTTCAGTTGCCATGAACAGAATCGTTTGCACTGCTGTGAACAGGAATCATTTGTATTACTATTAGTTTTCTGCAAGTTAACTTCTACCTTAACGGAGTTGTAAAATAGCCTAGTGAAAGACAAAGGTGCTCAACTCTAGAGGATAAAACAACCCTGCAAAGATCATAATCCGGCATTCCACTGAAAAGATATTCTGCAGCCTCTCTTGCCCTTCCAGCATCTTTCACAGCTTTTCCTGTCAGTGGTGATCATTTTATTAACATCTCTCCATCTATCTTCATCCCTATCCCGGGCTTCCTCCCCCAACTCACAAGGAATCCGAGGCTTGGATAAATGGTGTCTGTGTGTATTATGGACTGTGTGAAAATGTTGGGACGCTTGTAAACATTTTACAAGGATGTGGAGAGGAAAAAAAAAGGCTGACCTATTAATAGAGCCTAAATACTGCATGCAAAGTGTTCTTTAAAGGGCAGTTTCTGCTGTTCTGTATCTCACAGAAGCACACAGAGTTCAAGCATTTGCGTTGTGATAGGAATAGTTAGTTTTGATTTAAAAAGCAGAGTAGCCTTCAGGAGTTTGGTTTAGGAAGCTTAAGTTGTTTCATTTCAAAGTTCTTTTTTTCCTAGAATAATGCAGATTCTCCCCCCCGCCCCCCCCCCCGCCCCCCGCCAAGGGAACCCTGGGCTTCATAAGCCATTGCTATAGTAGGTCAGGAAAACAGTCATGCTGATGGTACTGAGGCAGTGTGGGAGAGTGGAAGGAACACTTAGGTAGTATTCTGGAGATTCAACCACACAACAAGAAAAGCCAAATAATTTGGAGATGAGAATAAATGGGGATCAATGGTGAAGGAAAAAAGTAAAGTGGTTTTTAGCATAAATCAAGGCTTTGAGAAGTGTCTTTTCCTCTGGAAATTGGAGTCATCTCCAGAGATGAGGTGGTGACTAGGAATCAGATCTGCCATCAGATTCCAGGTTCAAGACAGAGTCCTCCTCAAGAAGTGGACAAATGCATAAATGACAACAATAGAGGTGGCCGTGAGATGGGTACAATAAAATGCTACCTGAAGACAGAGGAGCAGCTGTGGAGCCATGACCACATGAGGAAGGCTGGAAAAGGAAGTGGTTTGTGGGGGAACATGATGAGTTTGGTTTGGGACCTATTTACGACCTGGTAGGGCCTCTACATGCCTTATATTTATGTGTATCAGCTCCATCTTTTTCCTGTTCCCCCTTCTGCTTCAATCTTCCCTTCAAGTTTAAATCTCTCTTGAAGAATGGAAACATTAACTTGGTTTTCTTTGATGTGCCCTCACAAACAAAGCAAAATGCCTTACACATAGAAGATACTTAATAGATGTTGAATGGATGGGTGGATGGATGGATGGATGGATATTCAAATGTTCTTGAGCAGGGGTTTTACCTTTGCTTCTTGGAGTTCCGTAGAGCAAAGTGGGACAGGACAGGAGATCAGAGGTTGGAAAGAGTTGGGATCTTATGGGGACAACAAACAGACAGATGTAAGAGGTCAGAAAGAAGAGTTGGCAGAACATAAAAATAAGTTGTGTTTCGAGAAGTAAGGAAAAAGATTAAAGATGGCTATAGACGGTCTACTTGGTGTGCAAATAGCAAAGTAGTTTTATATTTAGAAACTGTGAAATTAAAGTTTAACCCCATATTACTCAGCCATAAAAAGAAACGAAATTGAGCTATTTGTAATGAGGTGGATAGACCTAGAGTCTGTCATACAGAGTGAAGTAAGTCAGAAAGAGAGAGACAAATACCATATGCTAACACATATATATGGAATTTAAGAAGAAAAAAATGTCATGAAGAATCTAGGGGTAAAACAGGAATAAAGACACAGACCTACTAGAGAATGGACTTGAGGATATGTGGAGGGGGAAGGGTAAGCTGTGACAAAGCGAGAGAGAGGCATGGACATATATACACTACCAAGCGTAAATAGCACAGGGAGATCAGCTCAGTGCTTTGTGACCACCTAGAGGGGTGGGATAGGGAGGGAGGGAGGGAGGGAGACGCAAGAGGGAAGAGATATGGGAACAGATGTATATGTATAACTGATTCACTTTGTTATAAAGCAGAAACTAACACACCATTGTAAAGCAATTATACTCCAATAAAGATGTTAGGAAAAAAAAAAGTCTATAATAAATTTTGAGTTGATTTTCCTGTATGGTGTAAAAAAAAAAAAAAAAAGTTTAACCCCAAATGACACAGAATTATATTGCTCCTAACATCACGTTAAATAAAAGCCATTCCAGCTTGTTTGGACCTGTCTCTGACTGCTTGGCCTGGTACAGTCATTTTTATTGCTCTAGATGGCATCTGTTTTCATTATCAAAGCAGGGACTTTCTGTTACGTCACCTTGAAGTCCAACTTCACTTGTACAACATGCTGTTCTGTAATTAAATTAAAATCGCAGGATGTTTTGGATTAGAGGAATCTTCCTTCAACCAGACCCAAGGTTAGTAAGAGAGTGTGACCTGTCTGGGATAGAATTCCCTAATCCAAAACATCCGGAATATTTCACTGGATTAATTTGCAACTCACTGGGAGGTTTTGGGTCCAATTGCTAAAGATCTTCTGTCTGTTTCCATTACTCTTTTCAAGTCAGGTCAAAATGCATTTATTCAGCTCTCTTATTGAAAATGATATGAAAAGCATTACTGAGTCCAAAGAATAAAGAAAATCGCAGATAAAATGCAAGGAAAGGAAGAAAAGTAATGAGTGAATAAATAAGTTCGCTCATGAATAAAGAATTTATTCATGAATAAGTAAATTCATTCATCCAACAAATGAACTTACAGAGTTCTTATTTGTACCCGGCACTGAGCTAGGTAAGTGCTGTGCAATAGAGAGAGAAATATAAGCTACTGGTTCTGTTCCCCAGGAGTTTAGGATTTGTTTTATTTTAATTAAAAAAAAATTGCCATTGGACAGTTTAAATTCAATTTATATTGGTGTTTTAATCCAATCAAAAACTTCACAAAGAAAAAACCTTGAACAATTTCTTTGAACATTCTGTGAGGGAAAAGGCTAACAAAATCACACTGCACCACTGGATAGGATGTGTGTTTTGGTTGGATTGAATCCCAGGGCCCCTAGCCAGTAGGCTACAGGAAGAGAATTTTTAAAATCTATTTTACTGGCTATAGAAAATAATCCACGGTACAGTGTATCAGGCACACTTTTTGCTTTGAGCATTGCCATGAGTCTATGTAGCTTTAGAAGGAATGACCTTTAGCAAAAACTAATTGACAGGGACTTCCCTGGTGGCACAGTGGTTAAGAATCCACCTGCCAATGCAGGCGACATGGGTTTGAGCCCTGGTCCGGGAAGATCCCACTTGCCGTGGAGCAACTAAGCCCGTGAGCCACAACTACTGAGCCTGTGCTCTAGAGCCCAAGAGGCACAACTACTGAAGCCCCTGCGCCTAGAGCCCGTGCTCCGCAACAAGAGAAGCCACCGCAATGAGAAGCCCACATGCCACAACGAATAGTCGCCGCTCACTGCAACTAGAAAAAGCCCGCGCACAGCAACGAAGACACAATGAAGCCAAATAAATAAATAAACTACTTAACAAGTAGGACCAAATATTCTTATAGTTTTGAAACACACTGAGAAAATTTCCACTTAATCCATCTATGCCCCAACCTTGGCTCCTTGTTGGTCAAACTGTAGTTCTTCAAAATTCAATGAAAGAAGGTATGGAAAGCAACAGAAATGCCATAATAGAGTGTTACTGAAAAGGTTTAGGGAGATGAGGCTGATGAACATTCATCCAGAAAGGATAGTTATGACATGTATGGCATTTGAGGGCTATTCCCCAAGCCCCTATGTCTTAGCTAGTTTGGGCTGCTATAACAAAGTACCACAGAGTTCGGCGGGGGGGGGGGGGGGGGGGGGGGGGGTGGACAGTGGGAAGAGGGGCGCTAGTGAGCTCCACTTTCTGAAATAAAAATGGATGCTTAGGGGCATCCCTGGTGGTGCAGTGGTTGAGAGTCCACCTGCCGATGCAGGGGACACGGGTTCGTGCCCCAGTCCGGGAAGATCCCACA
>NW_006799741.1:12881-17157 GCF_000442215.2 Lipotes vexillifer
GGGGGGGGGTGGAGGGCTTATAAACAACAGAAGTGTATTTCTCACAGTTCTGAAGGCTGGAAGTCTGAGAACAGGGTGCCAGCATGGTCAGGTTCTGGTGAGAACCCTCTTCTGGTTGGCAGACTGTCAAACCCCCATTGTGTCCCCATGTGGTGGAAAGAGAGGGAGAGAGCTCTCTGGGGTCCCTTTTATAAAGGCACTAATCACTGCCCAAAGGCCCCATCTCCTAAAACCATCACATTGATGGTTAGAATTTCAAAGTACGAATTTGGGAGAGACATTCAGTCAATTGAACCCCCCTCATTTCCTCCTGTTCCCGCTAAAACCTAAGCTCCACGAAGGCAAGGACTTTGTTTGCCTTGTTTTCTATTGTGTCTCCAGCGCTGAACAATGAATAGTACATGGAGGGACTCCATTAGTATCTGCAGGTTGAATGAATCAGTCAGCTCTGCAGTCACCCCCAATGATGCATCCTGAGGACTCTCAGGAAGACAAAGCACAGGACACTGGCCCCAGATAACTGAGGTCCACATCAAAGGAATGATTTCAGTGAGCCCAGACTCTTGATCTTCCCAGACGTACTTGAGATGTCTGGTCTTCTTTAATTAACAGTAATCTTTTGATGTTCCACCCACCTGTTCTTTGTTGCAAAAATTCCTATATATCCTGGCTCCTCCGTTACCTCTTCAGAGCAGTCTCCCAGAGTTATCTGAGAGGCTGTGTCCTGGGATTAATTCCTCGGTTTTTTGACCGTGTTGCACGGTTTGCAGGATCTTTGTTCCCTTACCAGGGATTGAACCCACACCCTCAGCAGTGAAAGCTTGGAGTCCTAACTACTGGACCACCAGGGAATTCCCAAGTCCTCAGTTTTGTCCGCCAAATAAAATATAATTCTCAGCTTTTAGGTTGTGTATTTTTTTCAGCCGACATAGTCAAGTTTTCTGAAAGGCACTAAGACCCTCACATCGTCCCCCAGACCCCCTTCCATCCTATCATCCTCACACACTACCTGCTCTACTACCATCTCCACTGAACCTCTACGATGAGGCCAGAGTGTGGAAAGGACAGCACTTCCCTTCCCACCCTGCCATCAACCCCATAAAAGGGTGGGGAGAGAGGGAGGGGAGCCTGAGCAGTGATGTGGTCTCAGCATCAAGCTTCTTTAAATTGTTGGAGAGGGCTTCCCTGGTGGCACAGCGGTTAAGAATCTGCCGGCCAATGCAGGGGACAGGGGCTCGAGCCCAGGTCCAGGAAGATCCCACATGCCACGGAGCAACTAAGCCCATGTGCCACAACTACTGAGCCCATGTGCCACAACTACTGAAGCCCATGTGCCTAGAGCCCATGCTCCACAACAAGAGAAGCCACTGAAATGAGAAGCCCACGTACGGCAATGAAGAGTAGGCCCTGCTTGCCACAACTAGAGAAAGCCCGTGCGCAGCAACGAAGACCCAATGCAGCCGAAAATAAATAAATAAACAAATAAATAAACAAATAAATAAATAAATTTTAAAAAACTTGTAAATTGTTGGAGAGGAAGACAAGGGTCTTGGTCCAATGTGGCACCAACATCAACACGTATCCTGACTGCTACCTTTTCCTGTTGTTTTTTTACTAAACATCTAAGAAGCACAGCTTGTTTTTTTTTTAAATTAAATTCAGTCAAACTATTCTCTCTCATTCTATCCAATTGATTTTTGGTTTTGTTTTTGTTTTTTTTGCGGTACACGGGCCTCTCACTGTCGTGGCCTCTCCCGTTGAGGAGCACAGGCTCCGGACGCGCAGGCTCAGCGGCCATGGCTCACGGGCCCAGCCGCTCCGCGGCAGGTGGGATCTTCCCAGACTGGGTCACGAACCCGTGTCCCCTGCATCGGCAGGCGGACTCTCAACCACTGTGCCGCCAGGGAAGCCCCCCCAATTGATTTTTAAAGCCAAACATTAAGTTGAGAATCTGACTGCTTGAGATCTTGGTATGTATTGGAAAATACTGTCCTGGGAGAAGGGATGGAACTTAGGGTGGGAGCTGCTCTGCAGCCAGCTTCCCCTTCCACTGCCCCCAAGTCTCTGGGCCAGAACCTTGGAGCACCCATGACCCCTTCATCCCTCATGAGTCACCAAGTTACTCGGTCTTCTCAGTTCTACCTCTAAGTACCTTTCTTGTCTGTTCCCACTGTTGCCCTCACATGAGGTTCAGATTCTCACATGAAATACTGCAGTATCTTTCTGAAATGCAAGTCCCGTCAGGGATTCTCTGCTCAAAATGTTTCAACAGCTTTCCGGCTCCTCTAAGGCAAAGTCGAAATCCCCTTATAGAGCTTACAGGTCCCTTTGCAAGTGCCCCTCCATGTGCACCTGCACCCCATCTTGACATCCTCCCGCACATCCACATGGAGTCTTTCCAATGTGCTCACTGGTCCCTGAGACGCTCGGCTCCTTTCTGCTTGGAGGTCTTTGCTCGTACGTGCCAGGCCCTGCTCTGAATGCTCTACACAAATTAACTCACTTCAGCCTCACCACCACCCTCTGAAGTAGATAATATTAATCCCATTTTACAGACGGGGAGCTCATATGTTAAGCATTTTGCCTGGTGTCACACAGTTAATAAGTTGTAGAGCAGGATAAGTCCCGTGACCCGAAATGCCCCCCCTTTCTTCCTCCTGGGTGAACTTCTACCCATCTTTCAAGACAGTTCAAGCACCGGCTTTTCTGGAAAGTCTGCCTCTGCCCTGAACTTAACCCCAGATAGCACTTATCGTTCTGGGCTAATCGTTTGCTAAATGATCATCTCCCTCTAAGCAGCACATCCACGGAGATAGGCCCCTGTGCTTTCCTCACTGAGCCCCCAGAACCTATATTCTGTGCCAGGAATCTAATGAATGCTTTGATGAAAGGAACTCATTAATGAATAAGTGAATTAACTACTTACAGGGTTCCTTCCGTAGTTGTAATATGGCATCATAGCCATTTACCAAATTGTTAATTTGGGGCCATCAGTTTTTCCTGTAATGCATACAAAAATCTGGCCAAAGCTTAATTGTAGATCAATTCTTACTTTTCTTAAGAAAGAATTAAAGAATTTAAAAATTCTTAATTTTCTCCTGAAATTCAGATCAGTTTAAATATTTAAATATTTATTTAAATATTCAGATCAGTTATCCTGGCTTTGTCTAAGAGCAGTACTGCTTCCTGAAGTGCTCTGGAATTACTTAAAAATGCACAGCGGCAGTAAGTTTTAAAACTACCAACCCCAGTATGCTCTTTGCTCAGGTGTCCTTTGAGTTCATCCCCTGGAGGATGCGAGTGAGTCTGTAAGAGAATCAGCAGAGGAGACTCAGGAGCGCCAGCTTGCCGCACGTGCGGTCGGACGGGCAATGAGCGAGAGAGGAGCAGTGGGCCCGGAGAGAAATACGCCTGAGCCTTTTCTGCACAAAATATTCACCACGAGAAGACAAATACTGACAATCAGATAAGCATGAGAAGCCACAAAGGGGAGGTGGGATAGCCTTCCTGACCTCCCTACGCAAACACCACCAAAGGATCTCGTGTTCGTACTGCGCTCACTGCCTTTTCTTATTTTCTGCATTCTCCATGCTCTGGCATCTAGGGCCTCGGGTGTGGCAGGTGAAGGGAGGGGAAGACTGCCCTCCGGGGGCCAGCAGATTCTTAGAAATAACACACAAGTGCAGCTTTCAGAGACAAATCAGCTAATCCAAAGCACACACCCCAGGGACGTCCTTTGTCAAGCTTTTGCACATCAAACCAATATTCCTCCACCTTAATCAGCCCAGGGCCGGGGACCAGACAACTCAACAAAGGCTCTCGCAGGTGCTTTCCTCTCACTCCTTCTGCCTTCTGACCGGCTCTGGTGCTTCCCAGCAGGGTCCTGTGTGGGGAACCAGGCCTCCCTCTTCTAGGGACCTGTGAGTGTAAAAAGTTCTTCCTTCATGACAGCGTTTCATGTCTGTGTGTCTTACCATCCCTGAATAAAACAGAGTCCAGGTACATTTAAAAACATATTCTAGTCTATTTCATGTAGTAGGATTCTTTTTCTTGATCTTCCTACAAACTTTTGGTATGTAACTAGATATCATCATTATCATCTTATAGATAAGAAAGGGAGGGAATTGCCTGTTGGTTCAGTGGTAACAACTCTTCGCTTCCACTGCAGGGGGCAAGGGTTCCAACCCCCGGTGGGTCGGGGAAATAAGATCCTGCAAGCCACTCTGCAGGGAGAAAGAAAGAGAGAGAGAGAGAAAGAGGGAGGGGGGGGGTGGGG
>NW_006799741.1:17192-24221 GCF_000442215.2 Lipotes vexillifer
CGCCCGCCTGGGGGTCGGGAAAAAAAATACCCAAAAAGCCACTCTGCAGGGAGAAAGAAAGAGAGAGAGAGAGAAAGAGGGAGGGGGGGAGTGGGGGGAGGGAGGGGGGAAGGAAGGAAGGAAGGAAGGAGGGAAGGGAGGGAAACAAAATGAATTTAAGTGACTTATCCCAGGTCACATGAAAAATTAATGGCCGAGTTGGGATTTAAACACAAGTTTTGGGCTAGTACTAAAGGCTGAACATTTCCCCAAAAGTTCTACAGATGACCATACAAAGTTATAAATATGTTCTCTTGTGAGCCTCAGTTAATTTGTCTGTAAAATGGGGACTACAGAATACCATCTTTTGGATAAATATGATAATATATGTGAAAGCACTTTGTAAAATGCAAATGTGATTCAAATCAATATGTTAAACTGTTTGTCACAAAGTTTTTCCCAGTTCTCAGGGCCAGGAATACTCCTGGAAACCTTTGTCCTTTTTTGACTGTTCAGAACACAAACACGTCCTAGGTCTGGTGAATCTCTATCCCCTACCATGGAGCCCAGAGGGGGCCTTTTCTCCCCGTTTCAGCAGATGCAACATGTGATTGACACTAGGAACGGTCCCACACCTATGGTGAGAAACTGACTTCTAAACAAAGTGTGGTCTTGCCTTATGAGGTACAGCAAATCCTTACCTGTAGGATAAGCATAAACTGTAGTCCAATGAGCACAATAGCCTTTGCTTTGTTATAAATATGACATAAGACATTCAACAAGGCATCAGAGTCATCCCTCTATTAGGTTTTGGATTCCAGGAAGCAGCTACTGCCGTCCTGGCTGGAAACAAATAGATGGAGCAGAAGTAACAGTCACCTTCCTGCCACTGAGATGTGAGCTCTCCAGGCATTGAAATCTCTATTTATAGGAATGACTGCTACCCTTTATGGTGCATGTCTCTGTGTCTGGCACTGTATAAGGCACTTTGCCTATGTTATCTCATTTCATCACCATTTCACAGGTAAGAAAATTGAAGCACAGGGAGATTAAGACCCTTAGTAAATGGTGAGTCCCTCAGACTCGAAGTCCAAGCTTTAAACAGAATTTCTCACCTTTTAACGTGCATGGGAGACACCTGGAGATGTTGTTAAAGTGCAGATTCTGATTCTATGGGTCTGTGGTGGGGCCTGAGAGTCTGCATGTCTAGCAGGCTCCCAAGTGATATAGACGCTGCTGGTCTGAGGACCACACTTCAAGAAGCAAAGCTCTAAATCGTCCTGCTCTTCAAAAAGTGCTTCTTGAATCTCATCATAAAAAAACACTCATGGAGGGCTTCCCTGGTGGTACAGTGGTTAAGAATCTGCCTGCCAATGCAGGGGACACGGGATCGATCCCTGGTCCGGGAAGATCCCACATGCCGTGGAGCAACTAAGCCCATGCACCACAACTACTGAGCCTGCGCTCTAGAGCCCGCAAGCCACAACTACTGAGCCTGAGTGCCACAACTACTGAAGCCCGCATGCCTAGAGCCTGTGCTCCGCAGCAAGAGAAGCCACCGCAATGAGAAGCCCACGCACCGCAAAGAAGAGTAGCCCCCGCTTGCCTCAACTAGAGAAAAGCCCACGCACAACAACAAAGACCCAATGCAGCCAAAAATAAAAATAAATAAATAAATTTATAAAAAAAAAAAAACAGGGCTTCCCTGGTGGCGCAGGGGTTGAGAGTCCGCCTGCCGATGCAGGGGACACGGGTTCGTGCCCCGGTCCGGGAGGATCCCACATGCCGCGGAGCGGCTGGGCCCGTGAGCCATGGCCGCTGAGCCTGTGCGTCCGGAGCCTGTGCTCTGCAACGGGAGAGGCCACAGCAGTGAGAGGCCCGCGTACCGCAAAAAAACAACAACAACAACAACAACAACACAACACTCATGGCTCTTCAACTATGCACTTCCCTAGGGCTTCTCCTTCTACCAGAGCTTGGTGACATGAGAGGCAAGTCCCTATGCATCTATTAAATGCTCTGATTTAACTCAGTGAATGATTTCTTCTTTGATTTGTTCAACCCACAAACCTTTATTGAGAGCCTGCCTGGAGCCAGCCATAATGGTGGGTGCTGAGGATACCAGGATAAGTAAGATAAGGTCCTGGCCTCTAAGAGGGGAGCTACTGATGGGCACAGGCTGTCCTGAAAACCTCTGAACACCCTGCAGCAGACTGACTTAGGACCAAGTCCACTTGTGGGCTGCCTTGGCTCTGGCACCATCCTCACCACCACAAGGTGTGGGCATGTTTCAGCATCTGGGTCCAATTCTCTTGGCACAGAGACAATTTTCTGGTGGCTCCTCCTGTCCAGAGTCTACTGTGAAAATATAATTCACCTACCTTGGGTCACTGATTGTGTCAGTAAACATAAAACTATGCCATTTTTTTGTTGGGATAAGAACGCACTGAATGTTTCTTACACTCCTTTTGGGGTGAGAACTGCCAAAGACAGAACTTGAGTTTTTCTACATGCTTTTAGATAACTTTACATGCATTTGGAACACAACAAGAAAATAAATCTGAATTAAAATTAACCTTATGTTTATTTAACAAAATTAAGTCTCAGAAAGCAATCAGAATTTTAGCAAATGGACACCTCTCTTGAGATTAAAGGTAAATGCCTTCTAAGGCGCGCCACCAGGGAAGCCCTCCATACACTTTTAGATAACTTTATACACATTTGGAATACAGCAAGAAAATAAAACTAAATTAAAATTAACCTTAGGCTTATTTAATGAAATTAAGTCTCAGAAAGCACTCAGAATCTCAGCAAATGGACACCTGTCCTGAGATTAAAGGTAAATGCATTCCAAGCGTACATAGATCTATCAAATGTGTTATTTTGAAAATATTTTTGAAGCATCTAAATTACTCAAGCCAATTTTCACTGTTATTTAATTGTGGACTAAGGCACACATTTCAACCAGGAAGAAATCTGAAGTTACAACATTAGGGCTTCCCCTAATGGGCCCCTTTCCCCTGGGCCCGTGAGCCATGGCCGCTGAGCCTGCGCTCCACAACGGGAGAGGCCGCAACAGTGAGAGGCCCGAGTACCGCAAAATAAATAAATAAAACTAATAAAGTTATAACATCAGATGGCTCCAAACTATCCCCTAAGTGAGAATAAACACCCACAGAAACCCCTTTTCTTAGCAAATGCCATTCCTTTCCCCCCATCCTTATGGCCTGGCTGTTAAGGGGATGGGGAGAGAGGCGAAGCATAGACAGGTGAGGAGAGGTCCACACTCCTACAGGCAGCCAGCATCCTGTGACCGCCAGCTTCCAGAGTAGTGTTAAGCTCCATTCCACTGAAACCTTGGCACATTCACTTGAGTCATACGGTCATTTAGGTCATTTAGACCTATCTCCACACAGATGCAGATAAGATTCTATACTGTCAGGAACCAGGAAGCCAGCAAGATAATAGATAATGGGAGTGGGAGAAAAAGGCTATCAGGAGCAATTATGTTAGAGGAGCCTCTTACAGCCAGATTTTTTTTTTTTTTTTTGGCCCCACCGAATGGCATGCGGGATCTTGGGATCTTAGTTGCCCCGACCAGGGATCAAATCTGCATCCCCTGCAGTGGAAGCCCGGATTCTTAACCACTGGACCACCGGAGAAGTCCCATAGCCACCATTCTGTAGTGAACGTGTACTTCGAGGTGGTCAAGGATTGTAAAGTCCTTGAGAGAACTTCAAGTAGAAACATACCTTAAGGGACTCCTGGCAGCCAGCTCTCTCAATTTATGGAGGAGGAAATTTATGAATGAGGCACAGAGAGTTTAATTACCAAGGTCAAGATCTTGAGACTAGCTAATAAAAGAGTCAGAACTTGGAGCTCAGTCGGCTGAATTGCTGTCCAGTGATCTTCTTTTGTCCTGCCTGAGTACCCATCCTAAATCATTCCTCAACACCCCAGCCTTCCTCCAGGAATACAATTTTGTCCTCATCACAAACTGTCTCCTCATTATTTTGTTCATTCAGTCATTTTGCAAATATGTATCCAGAGCCCACTGTGTGCCTGGAGCACAAGGAGAACATCACAGACCAGGTCCCTGCCCTCAAGGTGACCATGATTCAGCTTTACTCTCTCCTTGGAGCAGTGCTTTCTGGATCCAGCCTTCCCCGTCAGAAATTACTGCTGCTCTCCCTGTGAGAGATGCTTTGCTTTCGCAGTTAAAACTCTCTACTGGGCTTCCCTGGTGGTGCAGTGGTTGAGAGTTCGCCTGCTGACACAGGGGACACGGGTTCGTGCCCCGGTCTGGGAAGATCCCACATATGGCGGAGCGGCTGGGCCTGTGAGCCATGGCCGCTGGGCCTGCGCGTCTGGAGTCTGTGCTCCGCAATGGGAGAGGCCACAGCGGTGAAAAACTCTCTCCTAACATCGAGAAGAGAGAAAAACAAAACACAACAAAACAAGAAACACAGCCTAGAGTGGATATTGCATCTAAAGACAGTGAATTGCTTTTGAAATTGAGTCAGGAAGCTTTCGGGCCACAGTGAGGACTGAATTCCAAGTGTCCCTATGGTTTTGTCCTGAAATTGATTCCACAGAACTGTAGTTGCAGGGGGCCTGTGTCTTTCACAATAGCCGTAAATGCCCCTTTCCAAAGAGGTGTGGATTGTATAAAATCATTAAAGGATGTAGTCACTATTAATCTAATGGTGACTACATAGAGTCCTAGAGTTCCTAAAAACCCGTGGCTATACTGGAGCGTCTAAGAGGGTTAGCAACAAGAAAGTATGACTTTGACAATAAGTTATGTAACCAGCAAGGAAAAAAAAATCTGGCAGCTTAACAAGGTTTTCTATTTTTCTTTCTTAGAGGAGGCTTAATCTGGCCCAAACCTAGAAGATGTGTCTCAAGTTGACAATGTCGGCTTAAATCGTTTATTATTTTTAAATGTGATATAACCATTTTCGTTCCTCTTTGGCTTGTGGGTTCTTTTCTCAATTTGGAATCATTGTGACATTTGAGAGCCTATTGGCATAGAAAGCTTCCCAACACCCCACTATTGTGTTTTCAAACAGGAATAAAGGAAAAGCAACCAGCCTCGTCAGCAATGACTCCGTGTTAATGAGGAAATCCAAACTGGTGTCTATTTCCTTTGGAAATATGAATCAGTGTTCCTGATGTTGAATATAGATTTCTGTAGTAACCTGTATCTTTGGTAAAGATTTTGATTCAGGATGAAGAAAGTGGAGAGATTATGTTAAATGAATTTTACAAATTCTAATTGAAGCATTGTCAGTGGACAAGGTTTTCCAAATTACCTTTTGTGTGCAGGGTACACAGCAGACATAGAATACGTTATTTTTACTGGTTGAGAAGCAAAATCAGAAGGGTCAAGTTTTAAGGGTGGAAGATTATTTAGACCACCACCAACACTATTGAGAAGCAAAATTTCTAACTCCATGTTTCCTAAGATGCATTTGGAAGCAGCTGTTGAAATCCTAACAGAAATCTACTTTGGAGCTAAGGTCGAACACCTATTTTTCACAATACCTGGGCTTCATTAAGGAATACAGAATGAAGGATAATAAGAAAAAAATATTTTTTTTAAAGGATGAGCCCAGTAAAGAACACAGAAATACACTTAGCCACATGACATAACTTCTACCTGCTGCCTCAAGGTGGGAATGTGCCAAGAGGTCTGTGGAATGACACCCGTGTCCCCATAATACTCTTCTTCTTTTATAGTTTTCCCTGCACTTAGGGAAACCTTCTGTAGTAGAAGGAACAATTTTGAAATATCCCAAAGTAAGTTTAGTAGCCGGGACTGAAGAGAGACTAGCATTGATTCCTCTAATGGGTGCTCAGGAAAGTCCATGTTATTTGGAGGCCTAACTGGGGTGTCCAAGCTTGAACACGTCCCTTGATTGTCATTAGAATCTCCTGGCTTTAAATAAGTATCCTCTCTTTATTCTTTGGCACGCACTGTGGACTAATGACGTGAATAGTTGACACAAAATCCCATAAAATATGATGCTTTGGTAGCTTCCTAGTTAAAATTTTATTTCATTTTCTTTACTGGGGCCAAAGTACAGTTTTGCAATTTGATTGTGAAAAGTCTGTATATTATAAAATACCAGGGGCAATTTTAAATATAATAAACCCACAACTTGTGGCAGATTTGTAAAAATAATCAAATAGGCAGAAAGCAGATACAGATAGTGATTCTTATAATGACATACAAGCCAATAGCCAATAATTGTGCCCCTGGAGGTATGCTGAGGTATGAAAATGCCTTTTTTTTTTTGAAGTATAGGTGATTTACAATATTATATTAGTTTCAGGTGTACAACATAATGATTCAATATTCTTACAGATTATACTGAAAATGTCTTTCTTTCCTCCTTCCTTCCTTCCTTGGCCACACCACGCACGCTTGTGGGATATTAGTTCCCCAACCAGGAATCGAACCTGGGCCCTCAGCAGTGAAAGCACGGAGTCCAAACCACTGGACTGCCAGAGAATTCCCTGAAAATGCCTTTAAAATGCTTTCCCTCTTTAACATACATATGCTTGTAATAGTTCCTAATGTGCAAAGCATTGAAAGCTTGTCTACATATATATATATATACATATATATATATATTTTGTGTGTGTGTGTGTGTGGTACACGGGCCTCTCACTGCTGTGGCCTCTCCCGTTGCGGAGCACAGGCTCTGGACGCGCAGGCTCAGCGGCCATGGCTCACGGGCCCAGCCGCTCCGCGGCATGTGGGATCTTCCCGGACCAGGGCACGAACCCGTGTCCCCTGCATCGGCAGGCGGACTCCCAACCACTGCGCCACCAGGGAAGCCCCCATATATAATTTTAATAAAACCAAGTAGCAAAAAGGGAAAGATCATGGGTATTTTCTTTCACCTAAATATTTTTAAAATTTTTCTTGCTCTGCTATTTTATCACTAAATATGATTTTTTTTTTTTTTTTTTTTTTCAGTCACTAGCGCACTCTGGCCTCTCACTGTTGTGGCCTCTCCCGTTGCGGAGCACAGGCTCTGG
>NW_006799741.1:24391-41505 GCF_000442215.2 Lipotes vexillifer
ATATATATATATATATATATATATATATATATATATATATATATGAAAAAAAATATATGGAAACTCCTCTAAAAGCAGAATTCCTCCCTCTCTCAACACTATCCATCTTCTCATATGCTTCTATCACTGTGAATATATATGAATATACATATGTGTGTGTATGGATTTTATGCTCAGATGGCCTGAGAAATACAGGAGTTTAGAATAATGTGTGATCTGCTGACAGCATGTGTGTATAAATATGTAAGTATATATAATATATGCACAAATATAGTATATAATTCCTCCATGATGCAAGGCAAATTGAAACTAGTTTGTGAAAGAAGCCAGTCACTTTCCTTTGGAGTCTATTATTCGCTAGGTATTTTTCTAAAATATCCATAAAGTTATTCCTAACTTTCCTTTACCATGTAAAAGACCCCATCCATCCTAGGCCAATCTTGGCACTTGGATTAAGCACTCAGTTAACAGCCAACTGTATACAGCCACTTCAGCACAGTGAGGGGAAAAGCAACATTTTACTTCTACCCCAAACAAAGCTATTGTATTTACCTTCTACTTTGAAGATAATAAAGGGCTGTCGGCCATGGAAAGAACCCAACACCTTACCCGCGCAGTTCATCCACAGACCCTGGTAAACCCAAGTGGCCGTTATCACCGAGGATGCTCGGGTAGTTACTTTGCACTCACTAGATGCGGTGGTAGCGACGAGAGCGCCAAAGCCCCCGACGCCAAACACCAGAGCTGAGATCTGTGCCCTGGACGTGTCGCTCAGGCGTCTCCAGGGACACTGTCCAGACAGATTGCTGCGGTGGTCTAGGCATGCAGCGGACACAACCCGCTTGGACCAGTGTTGCAGCAAGTTAATGCTTCATGCTCGGGTGGCCTGAGGAAGGACCAGAATTTAGGATAAAGTCTGATTTACCGATGCCATTTTAAAGGTAGCCTAAGACGATCTTTCTAACTTCCTACACGGATATTTACTAAAAGTTTGTAGATGGATTCTAAAGGTTTTGAGTTCGCAGATTTTTTTCCTGCCACATAGTTAATGTTTAATTTTCTGTTAGCCTGAAGCTTAATGAACCATGCAGGGACCAGGTATTACAAAGTAAAAATTATACAGTAACAGTTAAGGCTTATTTGACCCATTGCTTTACGCTTGTGTACTTCTGAATGTTTATATAAATGGAATCATAGTTTAGGTTTCCTTCTGTAACCTATTTTTTCACACCTTATGTTTGTGAGATTTATCTGTGTTCAAGAATATAGCTATCATTCATTAATTAATGTAGCTGAATATAGTATTTTATTAAACATGCTACAATTTATCTGTCTTCCTGGAGATGAATATGTATGTTGCTTCCCCCTCACCCTCTACCCCTTAATATCACTAATTGTAGCAGCTATAAACATTCTCACACGTTTCTCCTTGAGTACAGGTGAAAGTGCTTTTCCAAGGTAAATCCTAGAAAGAGAATTGCTAGGAAGTAGGAAATACCCATCTTCTTTTTATAGATGATGTTAATTGCTCTAATGAGTATGTAGTCACAGCTGTACACTGTCCCGCTGCTAGAGGCTGTGCCTCCACCACGCTATTTCATAACACTTGATATTGTGGTGTTCTCAGAATTGTTTTTGTTCTTTTGTCCAGTCTGACGGGTGTAAAGGTACCACATTATGATTACTGCTTTGTACTTTCTGATTACCAATGAGGTTGAGCATCTTTTTGTGTTTATGGACTCTTCGTGTTTTTGTCTACAAAGACATTTGTAGTTTTTGCCCATTTTTATCCACTGAGATGCTTGATTTTTAAATAAATGTATCTTTAGTTCTGTAATACTCTGGAGAGTAATCTTTTGTTGGTTATTTATGCTGGAAATAGCTTCCCCTAGTTTGTGGTTTGTCTTTATGGGCCATTTGATAAAGAGTCTTAATTTCAGTGTAGTCATATTTATCAAGTTTCCCTAAATGATTTGTGTGTCTGAGATCTTGATGGCCTCGCCCTTAGCAGTGAAAGCACTGAGTCCTAACCACTGGACCGCCAAGGAATTCCCTCCGATTCAAAGTTTTAGCCTTCACATTTAAGTTCTTAAATCATCCAGAACTGATTTTTTGTGTGTGTTTTATGGTTTGCCATCTATTATATTTCATGTTTTTAAAACGGAAACCCATTTTTTCTATCTTTACTGAATGTCCCTGTTTTCCCTGTTGATCTGTGATGTTACCTCTGTCGTGTCAGGTATCGATATTTGCATGGTCTGTTTTTGGGTTCTCTGCTCCGTTCCATCTTCCTGCTTTTCTCTTCCTGCACCAGTACAACACTTGCTTAATTACTCAAATGTTATAACTGTGTCTTGACATCTTGTTGGTGTCTCTTACCTTGCTCTTCTTTTTCAAGAGTGTCTCAGACTTTCTTTTTTGTTTTTAGCTTTTTGCTGTGCCTTATATATTTTAGAATAAGTGGAGTTACACACATACATACTTATTAGGATGTTTGTTAGAGGAAAGTGGAGAACATTATAAAATTGAGTCTTCCTGTCAATGAATATCATATGTCTCTTCATTTAACCCATCTTTAATGTCTTTCAGTTATACACTCTAATTCATAAAGGCCTTGTTACATTTTTTTGCCAGATTTAAACTTAGGACTCACTCTAACATCTATTTTCTCTAACTTATGATTTCCTTTTTTTTTTTAATTTTTCTTTCTTTTTTTTTTTTTTTTTTAATTTTTGGCTGCCTTGGGTCTTTGTCGCTGCATGCGGGCTTTTCTCTACTGTGGCGAGCGGGGGCTACTCTTCATTGTGGTTCCCGGGTTTCTCATTGGGTGGCTTCTCTTGTTGAGAGCATGGGCTCTAGGTGCGTGGGCTTCAGTAGTTGTGGCTCGCGAGTTTAGCTCTCTGTGGCATGTGGGATCTTCCCGGACCAGGGATCGAACCCGTGTCCCCTGCACTGGCAGGCGGATTCTTAATCACTGCACCACCAGGGAAGTCCCTAACATATTATTTCTCATTTTTTCTTGTATATACATATAGTTTTCCTTCTTGCATTTTTTGAGTTGAGTTTTTTTCCACACCTCAATTTTTCCATTCTATTAAATTGGAAGTTATACACTATTTGTATTGTTTAATGGTTGCTCTAGAAATGTTAATACATATCTAATTTAATATATAAAATTATTGTCTTTACTCTCCTTCTGAATAACACAGGACATTAAAATGTTTAACATTAATAACTCCTCTTCTGGTCTATCTTATTACTTTATTTGTTATGTTGTTTGGTTTTTAGCCCCACAAATTGGATTTTTACCTCCACAAATGTTATTGTTACATTGTTTAGTTTTTATTTATTATGATATTACTTTATTTCTATGTTGTTTGGTTTTTAGCCCCACAAATTGGATTTCTACCTCCACAGATGTTAACTCCACACTAAGTATTATTATTACTGTGTGCTGTCATTGTTTACCTTTTTTTTTTTTTTGCTTGTTATTCCATTGTGCTTCTCAAACATTCCCTGTGAGTTTATTTTCTTCTTCCTAAAGTCTGTTCTTTTTTTTATTTTAACATCTTTATTGGAGTATAATTGCTTTACAATGGTGTGTTAGTTTCAGCTTTATAACAAAGTGAGTCAGCTATACATATACATATATCCCCATATCTCTTCCCTCTTGCATTTAAAGTCTATTCTTGAGAAGTTTCTCTAGAAACAGAAGTGAGGGACCGTTGGTAGTTACCTCTCTCAGTTTTTGTGTGTCAGATAATATACTTACTCTATGCTTGCTTTTGATAGATAATTTTGCTGGGTATACAGTTATAAGTAGACAGTTATTTTGACTCAGTACTTTGAAGTATAATTCCATTTTGATTTGGCTTCCATCATTGCTGTTGAGAAATCAAGAGTCTGACTTGTCATTTCTTTGTAAATTAATCTGTGTTTTCTCTTTGGCTGGTTTTAAGATTGTCTTTGGTTTGGTCAGTTTCACTTTGATTTTCTAAATGTAGATTTCTTTTTAAGTCTTTTCAGGGATTTACTAAACTTTTGAAACCAATAATTCATATCTTCTATCAGTTTGGGAAAACTATTAGTTCCTTTCCTCTCAAGATATTACCCTCTGTCCCTATCCTTTCATTATCTCCTTCGTAACTCTGGTAAGAACTATTTTTTAGTTTGTCCTATGGCTCAAACTCTCTTTAACATTTTTTATCTCTTTATTTCTCCATGCTGCTTTCTGGGGATTTTTTCAGCTATATGTTGATACATTAATTTTTTCTTCAGCTATGTATAATCTGCTGTTAACCCATCCAGAGTCTCTAATTTCTAAATTCCTTTTTTTTTTTTATCTCTAGAAGTTCTACTTTATTTTTTTCAAATTTTTGTTTCTTTTTTTCTAATGTCTTGTTCTTTAGTCATAATTCAAATGCCCTATTTTATTAAGTATTAAAGATACTTCTTTTATATTTTGTGTCTGATTATCTTCATAGCTGTAGTTTTTGCAGGTGGGATTGATTATATTTTTTCCTATTGAATCTGTCATTCATAGTGGTTTGTTAAAATGTGTGCTTCGTGACTTGTGATTGTGAGCTTGTGTTCCTTGCAACTTTACTCACGGAAACGAAGGGAGGGAGGGAGAGAGGAAGTAAGGAGAGAGGAAGGGAGGGAAGGAAGGAAGAAAGGAGAAAGAAAGGAAGGGAGGGAAAAACGGAAGAGGAAAAGGGACGCACACATCTAAGCTTGGAAGAGCAATGTACAAAGACTTCATAGGAGGCAGAAACTCTAGGAGGGTCAGGGGAGGGGATACAGACAGTGAGGGTAGGCTGGAGTGTGCCCTCTGCTGGTAGCTGCTGAGTGGTGCCGAGAACACCAAGTCCAGATGGATTCTCAGGCCGCCCTCCTCAGGACAATGTGCTGACTTGTCTCCCAGGACAAGATGTTCCTTCTTTCTTGCAGGCAGGTGGCAGTGTGAGGGGAAGATAAGGTAGAAACAGGAAATGCTGGGCCTCTGACAGGAGATTATCGTTTGATTGTGGAAAATAGGAATTCAGTCACTTTCCTCCACCCTCCTCGACCCCAACAGAAGCTGAAAACCTGGAACTACTTGTGTCCTGGGGGTGAGGGGACTCACAGGACACAGAACATTCAGTGCTAAAACCTAGACCATCTGGGCAAACAGAAAGGGTTGGTCACCCTGATCTCAGTACCCTCATCTTTCTGGGAACAATAATAACAATAGCTGACATTTATTCAGCACTTTCACTGTGCTCTACATGTATGATGCCATAATCTTCACACTAACTTAGGAGTGGAGGTATTTGTGATATAGTAAAATTTATGAGCCTGGAAGTGTTCACAGATTTCCACCCCCCTTCAAAGAAAACCTGGAATTACAGCTCCACTCACAGCACCCCACTGCCACCCCTCTAGCCGAGTGTTCCATCCACTCACAGCATCCCACTTCCACCCCTCTAGCCAAGTGTTCCATCCACTCACAGCACCCTACTGCCACCCCTCTAGCCGAGTGTTCCATGATTTAAACTGGCTATTTCTAATGTTTGTGTCTTTGCAGACTTAATTCTTCCCCTTTTTTCTATGATTAATTACGATGGATTCTTCCCTCCACCCTCATCTGCATTTGCCTTTTGAATTCCAGGAAGCTTTGCAAAAGCTCAAAAACAATAAAATTTGGTATCTCTTAGCAATTTTGACAATAGATAGTGATCAAAGTTCAGCTGAGGGCTTCCCTGGTGGCACAGTGGTTGAGAGTGGCCTGCTGATGCAGGGGACATGGGTTCATGCCCCGGTCCGGGAAGATCCCACATGCCGCGGAGCGGCTGGGCCCGTGAGCCATGGCTGCTGAGCCTGCGCGTCCAGAGCCTGTGCTCCGCAACGGGAGAGACCACAACAGTGAGAGGCCCGCATACCAAAAAAAAAAAAAAGATCAGCTGAATTCTTCCAGAGAAGTCACCTTTTCTTTCCCTTCCGTGGGGGAGGTGAGCTAGGAATGTGCTTATGCCCAAAACATTTGCAGACTCACCCAGGTAGTGTTTCTCTCGGTTTTCTTTCTCATGTTCTAATCCTCTGAATCTTTATGTCAGAAAGAAGACTTTAACCTGTATTTACATCTGAAAAGAAAATCAAAGTGCATAAAATTCTGGCAGGCAAACTAAGATAATAATAATTACTTATAGACAGAATTGTTTACTTAATTTTTAGTGCTAGTTATTAAATACTTGGAAGAATGTTTGACGGGGCTCTAATTAAACCCTGAAATCAAGATATTGACCAAAAGAGGTAAATATTAATGTCTTCAAGATTAAAAAAAATCTAGCTTAAAATTTGATTTGAATGATATAAGAAAATAAGTGGTTTTTCATTTTAAATTGCTGGGTTTTCTTGGCCTCACCGCAAGGCTTGTGGGATTTTAGTTCCACTAAGGACTGAACTCCAACCTGTGGCAGTGAGAGTGCAGAGTCCTAACCATTGGACCGCCAGGAAATTCCCTGGGTTTCCATTTAAATGTAGAATCAAGCATATCTTTTCTGAGAATTCGACTCATAGTTTGATGAAGAAAAATATAATGTACTAAGAAACGGGGGGGGCTTCCCTGGTGGCACAGTGGTTGAGAATCTGCCTGCCAGTGCAAGGGACCCGGGTTTGAGCCCTGGCCTGGGAGGATCCCACATGCCGCGGAACAACTGGGCCCGTGCGCCACAACTACTGAGCCTGCGCGTCTGGAGCCTGTGCTGCGCAACAAGAGAGGCTGCGACAGTGAGAGGCCTGAGCACCGCGATGAAGAGTGGCCCCCGCTCGCCACAACTAGAGAAGCCCCTTGCACAGAAATGAAGACCCAACACAGCCAAAATTAAATTAATTAATTAATTTAAAAAAAAAAGAAATGGCCATATTTAAAAAAAAAAAAAGAAAGGGGTTTATCACACTTTTTTTTTTTTTTCAGGAGAGCTCTTTCCCCTAAACACACACAACTACTTTCCAAATGAAGCTAAATATGAATTGAGAGCAGGTGAAACAAAAGAATTTGCAGAAATCTGAAATTCCAGGATTCCCCTCATTTGGGATAAATTCATTTACTATTTCCCTCCCTCCCTCTCTCTTCTCCCTTCCGTCTTCTTGCCTGTTTTTTCCGTTCCTTTCTGGCTTTCATTTCTGATTTTAGGTGCAGATGGTCGGGTTCATCGTACGCCTCAGTTCATGACGTAACAGCCTCTTTGCACTGTGGGAAGCTGCTCTCTTGTTTGATTCCTTTTGTCCCTCATCTCCATTTCCATTTTCCTCTTTTCCATAAACAAACCACTGTCCTCTGGTGTTTACTCTGCCTTCTTTTGTTCTGTATTCTTTTAAAAAGGTACATGGTTGTTTGATGTGCAGGTTTTATTGATTTAAAAAATGTAGGGTATAAAATACATTACTAGTGTAATGTATAAAATATATTGTTCTGTTAATGTATCTCACTCTGTTGTTTTTTGTCAACGCTGTACTTTTAGGACCCTTCTGTGTTGCTCAGAGCACAGCTGATTCTAACCTAATGTCACAGTGTCAAAATGTAGGTAACTTACCTTCAAATGGTTCAGAAAAATAAGTATATACAAAGCAAAGGTGGCAAGACATTGTGGATAACTGATGAACCTGGATGAGGGTGTCTGCGTGTTCTTTGCACTATACATTCAACTTCTCTGGTTGAAAATTTTCAAAATAAAATGTTGGGGGAGAAGAAATAGGAAATCTTAGAAACATTAGGTATGCACAATGAGAACTGTGTGTAAAAAGGTTTCCATGTCCTCAGAAGCATCAGTCAGTCTCCCAGGCAGGAGTGGAGACTGCATTTCGCGACCACGAGGGGCAGCCCCCTGCTTCCCTGAGGTGAGCAGAGTCCCATGCGGATTTACTCTCCTGGGAGGTTGGAGTCCTGGCTTCTTTTTTCCGGTGTCTCCAGGTCTGTCTCTTCCACACTCAGGGTTGCTCTCTGGGGCCTGGGCAGAACCAGGCCTGTGTGGACCAGGACTTTCCCCAGGTGTGCAGCTCCCAGGTTTGTCCAGCCCAACTGTGGCCACCTTTTCCTTCCCCGTCTCTTCCTGTTGGTGGCTTCCTCCATCATCAGCAACCCCTCCTTCCCCCCAAACCCAAGCTGCTCTCAGCAGGGCACCTGCTGTCATTGGAGGCCAGTGTGGATTTCAGTCTGTGTGTGCCTCTCAAGGATAAACGTTTTTAAACTCAGTGACTGATGGTTTAAAGTGCCCCCACTTACCTCCATCACTCTAAACAGTGTTTGCTATGTAAATACAACTTTAAGACAGTCCCCAGCCTCTTTTCCAACAAATTGTTGTCCCTTAGCCCCTCCTACATAGAAATTCTCGGTTCTCAACAGCTTAGCCCTTACCTGTACTTGTTATGTAGGAATTACCTGGATGTGATGTTAGCCTCCACGAGCATGGCCAAGGCTACCCCAGGGGTCATGGATCAGAAAGACTCACGGTCCAGGCTTAGGATGGGGTGTGAGGGGGACACAAGGACCACACTGCCTGAATCCCAGATCATGCAAATTTCATATGTCCTGTCTCTCTTCTCTCTCTCCCTCCCTCTCCCTCCCCCTTTCTCTGCTGCATCGCCTCCTGGCAGCACGCATGTGAGGACCAGTGTTGCGTGTTGATCAAGCGGACCCAAATGACAGCAGGCACGGGGGACAACACAGCCCCTGCTCTATCAGAGAGACTCAGGTGTGCACACCTGGCCACAGCTGCAGCTTGCCAGTTAGCCTCCTGTGCGGCTCAACATTCTACTTCAGTTTTCTCGGGCAGAGCACGTACAGGACCAGATGGCATATACTGGGCATCACCGATGTGTGGTTGACGTCAGCATGAGCACAGCTGCCAGCTTAGGGCAAGCACGGTGACTTGGTCTCTCCATCTTTCTATCTATGAAGAATAATGCTTGTCCCATTGTATATTCCTTTTATTCTGCTTATTTTTAGCATGGCTTTCAGATGATCAACTTACTTATTAGCTATATCTAATATATCCTATTAGGTTTGCTTATGTTTCATAAGCTACTTGCTTACCTACTATCTATACCTAACACTTAGGAGTTTCATCCATTCTGCCTGCATTTCTTGTCTCCTAAGCAGAATTGACTACTGCCGAAGAATATAGAAAAGGCATAGTATAGTACTTGAGAGGCAGACTTTGGTCTCTGTCAAAGAAATTTCCAGCACTCACAGTCATGTAGCACAGGTTTGGACAAAACAAATCACCTTCATATTGTCCTAAAATGAACCCAGGCAGGGAAATGGGTCATAACTTCCGCAGAGGAGTCAGGGAACGCTAGCAGATGTACAAGTGAGGATGAGTAAACATGTACCGGGCTTTGTTAGTCCTGCTTACATTTCACATTTATGGAAGTGGGGAATATATACGTTGTATATATGTAAGAGAGAGAATATATATATTGTATAATGTAAGAGAGAAGTCTGTATATGTAGACGTATGGTATATACTTCTGAAAGTGCTACTACCACAATACCTCTGCACATTTGTACTTCTGTCTTTGAATCAAGCCAGAGAAAGAGGCGTCAGTACTACATTAATAATAAGATGCTCCGGGACTTCCCTGGTGGAGCAGTGGTTAAAAATCCGCCTGCCAATGCAGGGGACACAGATTTGATCCCTGGTCTGGGAAGATCCCACAGGCCGCAGAGCAACTAAGCCTGTGCGCCACAACTACTTAGCCCGCGAGCCACAACTACTGAACCCGTGCGCCTAGAGCCTGTGCTCCACAACAAGAGAAACCACTGCAATAAGAAGTCCATGCACCGCAACGAAGAGTAGTCCCTGCTCGCCGCAAATAGAGAAAGCCCACGTGCAGCAACGAAGACCAAATGCAGCCAAAAATAAATAAATTAATTAATTAAATGAAATTTAAAAATAAAATAAAATGCTCCTTGTAACCCATTTTTGCTCCTGCGATCCTCCCCTTTTCCATTTCTGTCCACATAAACACTTCCTGTTCCTGCCATGAGTCAGTTAAAATGGGAACATGAATTTCTTTGAGCATATGAGTTAATGTTATTCTGTTAGAAAAGAAAAAAAAGAGAGAAAAGAACAGCTAGAGAGCTCTGTTGTCACCCCAAATAAGCAGTCATGCTTCCCAAATACAGGGGATGTAGTGTGGATCCCTACAGTTGCCCAGTTTGGCCACCAGATGGCGCCATGCAGCATTAGGACACTACGGTTGCTGCTGCAGGGTTGGAGCCCATGGAGGGGGGCTGAACCCGAGGAAGCGAGTGAAGGCGGAGGACGTGAAGGCAGTGCAGAGCAGAGGCGGGGAATGTAGACTTTAGGATCAAATGGCTTGCTTCCCAGTCCCAGCTCCCCCGTGGCACCTTCGCTTTAGATTCTCATTGAGAAAGGGAGGGGCCCTGCTCAGGGGAGGTCATTCGGCAGAGAAAAATGGAATGATGCTGTGGACCACCAAGCACAGCACCCGGAACACATTAAGCACACAGCACTCATCTGGGGCTGGAACATGTATAAATTCAAGACTGTATTATGTTTGTTGAGGGGACACCATCAGTGAGACTTTGCACACACACAAAGGACTTCTATCTCAGTTCCCGCTAATATTTCTCATACTGCAGAAAGGGGAAACGAAAGCCTAATCTATTGAACAGATTTATGCTCAGCTCGTTCATAAAGCCCCTGAAATGTATCCCCTGGCCTCCCTCCTCTCTCTCTGGTTCCATCTGTCAGCAACACAGCTGGGAAAGTCTCGCCAGGATGAGGTGCTTATTCCCCAGGAACAGCCCACAGTTGCTGAAGACTGGGTTTTGCTCCCCTCTTCCCAAACGACATGCCACTGATTAATCTTTTATTAAAAGGAATAAGTTGTCGAGGGGGGTTGTTTTGGGTTATCGGTTTAGTGATTTATTTGTTTTGAAGAAGAGGAAGGAAAAGATCTATGAAAAGGAAGTTCATGAGTCATACTTGGCATGACACTGACTTTTTTCCGTTTCTTTTCTTTCTATATATATATAAAAGCAAAGACGCAATTGCTTTCATAGCATGGATCATTAATAGATCCCTTTCCCACCTTAAAATTCATTTAAAAATACTTTAGTGCATCATTAACAATTGAATAATTGAGCAGAAATAGAGATTTCTAAGAAAAACTAATGGTTGACATTCTGCTATGTTATTCATTTTGAATGAAAGCTGTGGTTTAGGAAAGACTTTTGGTTCCTTCAAAAATAAAAAGGTAGGGCTTCCCTGGTGGCACAGTGGTTGAGAGTCTGCCTGCAGATGCAGGGGACATGGGTTCGTGCCCCGGTCTGGGAAGGCCCCACATGCCGGGGAGCGGCTGGGCCCATGAGCCACGGCCGCTGAGCCTGCGCATCCGGAGCCTGTGCTCCGCAGTGGGAGAGGCCACAGCAGTGAGAGGCCCACGTACTGCAAAAAAATAAATAAAATAAAATAAAAAGGTAACAAAGTTTATATTTCAAGATGCTTATTTATGCTCAACATCCCTAATTATTAGAGAAATGCAAATCAAAACTACAATGAGGTATCACCTCACACCAGTCAGAATGGGCATCATCAGAAAATCTACAAACAACAAATGCTGGAGAGGATGTGGAGAAAAGGGAACCCTCTTGCACTGTTGGTGGGAATGCAAACTGATACAGCCACTATGGAGAACAACATGGAGGTTCCTTAAAAAATGAAAAATAGAATTACCATATGATCCAACAATCCCACTACTGGGCATATACCCTGAGAAAACCATAATTCAAAAAGACACATGCACCCCAATATTCATTGCAGCACTGTTTACAACAGCCAGGTCATGGAAGCAACCTAAATGCCCATCAACAGACGAATGGATAAAGAAGCTGTGGTACATGTATACAATGGACTATTACTCAGCCATAAAAAGGAACAAAATTGGGTCATTTGTAGAGCCGTGGATGGATCCAGAGACTGTCATACAGAGTGAAGTAAGTCAGAAAGAGAAAAACAAATATCGTATATTAACGCATATATGTGGAACCTAGAAAAAATGGTACAGATGAACCGGTTTGCAGGGCAGAAATAGAGACACAGATGTAGAGAACAAACGTATGGACACCAAGGGGGTAAAGCGGCCGGAGAGTGGGTAGTGGTGGGATGAATTGGGAGGTTGGGATTGACATGTATACACTAATATGCATAAAATAGGTAACTAATAAGAACCTGCTGTATAAAAAATAATAATAAAATTAAAAACTGTAAAAAAAAAGATGCTTATTTATTCAATTAGAAATACCACAGTGCCAACTAGGGTGCCAGACACTTTCTAGTCCGTCTGGCGGAGGCAGTAGAAAAGTGGTATCAAATTACACTAATTTATATGGGAAGAAAAATAAATCTCCTCGCACACTTTGCTATCATCTCCAAGGGTGCTCTGGGTTTTGTCCAAGAATCATCTGGAGGGCAGGGCACAGGTGCATGACAAGCCCTCCATTCTCCAGTCTGCCCTGCGGCCTGAGGGCCACCTGGAGCCAGAACCCCAAGGTCCCTGCTGGAGGAGGTGTGGGCCCCCCCGGATCCCCTGGGAAAGCCCAGAGCTACCGCCTCTCCTGCCAATCCAGCACACCCAGAATTCTCCCTCTTACAGAGCTGGTTCAGTGAAAACCACACCTGAAACAGCCAGCTGTGTCTCTGTGCATGTATGTGCTCAAAATCTGTTTTTAAAGGCGCTTAATTGGGAATCCTTGAATAAAGCACAACTGTATTGAATCCTTCCTTCCTTCAAATCACAAATTCCAAATAATGATATTACTGTAAGCTCTTTAAATTCTGGCCAAAACAAATCTCTTGGGGTTTTCAAAATCCTCTTTCACTGGTAGTGAAACAAGCCTGTTTTGAGAAGCTGCTGTCACTCTGTAAGCAGAAAGTGGTGGCCGCCTAGACTGCACGGTGGCAGCAGAGAGACAGTCAAGACATTGTAGGTAGAAACGTTTGGACTTGGAAACGGGCTGGAGGACAGGGGAGAGAGAGAAGGCAGGTCATAACAGTTAGAGTGTCTGGGAATGCATGTCTGGCCGGTGGCAGTGCCCTTACTGATATGAGGGAAAAGGCAGAGCACACTAGACATCAGTGTGTGGAGCTCAGAAAAGATATCAGAGCTCCCTTCAGGAGAGACTGAGCAGAGACACAAGGAAAACTGGAAGAGGGTCCTGTCGAGGAAGTGAGAAGAGAGTGTTTCAGTGGACCCTGTAGACAGTGGCATTGGATGCCACAGAGAGGCCAACACATGCAAACTGGAAATGTCTACTGGACATAGAACAGGGAGGTTCCTGGTGATCTCTGCAAAGGGTTTTGGGGCATCCTGGAGGTGCAGGCAGACCGAGGCGGGTTAGTGAATGATTCAATAATGAAGGAGTAGAAAGAGTAGTGGAGACAATTTTTTAAAGATGTTTTTCTTGGAAAAGAAACAGGCAAAAGGCAATAACCGAAGGGGGCTGAGGGTTTAAAAGAATTTGGGTTTTTTTGTTTGTTTGTTTTGCTTTTTGTTGAAATACAGTTGACATATAACACTGTATTAGTTTAAGGTATACAACATAATGATTTGCTATTTGTATATATTGCAAAATGACCACCACAGTAAGCCTAGCTAACTAACATCCATCACTACACAGTTTCAATTATTTTTTCTTATAAGGAGAACTTTCGAGACCAAATCTCTTAACAACTTTCAAGTATCCAGTAGAGTACTGTTAACTATAGTCACATGCTGTACATTACACCCAGGACTTATTTATCTTGTACCTGGAACTCTGTGCCTTTCGACCACCTTCACTCCTTTCACCCAAGTCCCCTGCCCCCATCCCCGCCTCAGGCACCACCAATCCGTTCTCAGCATCTATGAGCTTGTTTTTTCTGTTTGTTTTTTTAGATTCACATATAAGTGAAATCATATGATATTTGTCTTTCTCTGTCTGACTTCTTTCACTTAGCGTAATGCCCTCAAGGTTCATGAGAAAAACGTCTGCATGTTTATGTGCTGATGGGAATGATTCAGTAAAAAGGAAGAATTTGATGATGCATAAGAGAGATTGGGGAAAGCTGCAGAAGCCAAGCTTTAAAAAGGCTCGAGGGAATGAGAGTCCAGCAGCACTCATGGAGCCATCTGCCTTTGTCAGGGAGTCGGGGGAGGGGTGTGCACAACTTGGGCTCTTTTGCTAGATAAGGGGAGCTGTCAAAGAATCCACTCCCCCTACAGCCTCACTACAAAGTTAGAGTAAACCCAGCTTCAGCCAGAGATATTTATTTGGCCAACAGTTATCAGCACAGAAGGCACAACACCATTCATGCAACCAGTTCTGCAAGCTCGACCGACTCCCAGCTCGCCAGCCTTGGAGGGTTAGTGGGTTGTGCGTGTGTCCATGTTCCCTGCCACCGCCACCGACCCAGCAACCTCAGGCTTGGCCATGTGCTTTGCTCTGGCCAATGAAAGGTGAGTGGAAGTGATGTGTGTCACTTCCAAATAGAGGTTTTAAGATCCTTCCTTTGGTCTCACCATCATTTCCTGCCCTGTGCCTTGAGACCACTATATCCTACAGAGGGGCTCCTCCCTCAGGCTCGTGGGATGAAGGAGATGCAGAGCAGGAAGCTGACCTGTGGCCAACATGCCAACAGCTTTGGTTGCTGGAAGCCCCTGAGAGTTGGGGTAGTGTTTGTTACCGAAACACAAGCCAGCTAAGGCTGACTGATACACAGGAATTCCAACCTACTTTTCCCACTCTATAAAGGATTCACTTGGACATCTTTCCCAAAGCAACACTCTGCACCCTCTTTCTGATATCGTGTGGTCAGAAATTTCCCTAAACCAATTTCCTGGACCCAGGAAGCCACGAGCCCCATCTGTAAGAGGTGCAAGCTGGAGGCTTCAGTACATACTTTTCCATGTTCAGGGAAGGTAGGTGTCTGAGGCAGTGGAGAGGGTGGTATTTTCAAGCTATTTTACCTTGTCCACACATATCAGATACTTTTTTTTTTTTGGTGGTACGCAGGCCTCTCACTGTTGTGGCCTCTCCCGTTGCGGATCACAGGCTCCGGACGCACAGTCTCAGCGGCCATGGCTCACAGGCCCAGCCACTCCGTGGCATGTGGGATCTTCCGGACCGGGGCACGAACCCATGTCCCCTGCATCAGCAGGCGGACTCTCAACCACTGCGCCACCAGGGAAGCCCCAGACACTTTTAATGTCCCCAAGAAGTGGCCCTTTCTAACATCCATCACTCAAACTAACAGGCCAATAGTTTTGCAAATAAAAACCCATTTGTGGCATCTGATACATTAGTAAATGCTCAATTCTCGACTAAGATAGAGACAATATCCAGACTTGTAGTGGGGCTTCCCTGGTGGCACAGTGGTTAAGAATCTACCTGCCAATGCAGGGGACACGGGTTCGAGCCCTGGTTCGGGAAGATCCCACATGGCGCGGAGCAACTAAGCCCATGTGCCACAACTACTGAGCCTGCGCTCTAGAGCCCGCAAGCCACAACTACTGAACCCGTGTGCCACAACTACTGAAGCCCACTCGCCTAGAGCCCATGCTCTGCAACAAGAGAAGCCACTGCAATGAGAAGCCTGCACACCGCAACAAAGAGCAGCCCCCCTCTCACTGCAACTAGAGAAAAGCCCGTGCGCAGCAACGAAGACCAACACAGCCAAAAATAAGTAAAATAAAATAAATTTATTTTCAAAAAAATGAATTGCAAACACCGTGACTAGGGAGGGGTGTGTGTGTGTGTGTTTGAGGGCTTGAAGGGAGAAGAAAAGGCCTGAGGTAGCTATTTTAGGGAAAGTGGGAAAGTGACCCCATTAGTACAATTTCTTGTTCCTTAAAGTCCATTTAAAGTTTGCGCTTACATCTCTTAATAAGTTCCGTCTGCCCAGGTGGGTGATTCCTCGGGAATGCCCAGCGGCAGGCTTGGAGCAGGTGGGGCTCCCACTCTCCAGGACTGGGTGTTTCCAGATGATACAGCTGAGGGAAGGGGAGGACGTTGCAGGTGTTTCCCAGGGAGTGAGTGTAATTCCGGGTGGTGGAATCCTGGCTGGACGCTGGGACCTGAGGTGATGGCATCCGTGGAGGGGGGTCTCCCTGAGGCTGAAGAGTTGTTCCCATGGGCGTCCTGGAGCTAATATGCGGGAAGGGTAGGGGATGGGTTTGGAGAAGCGGGTGTCTACATCTGAGATTTCAGGGGCGGCACACTTCCTGGTGATGAAAAGATGCAGGGTTTGGCATTGGGGTCAGGTGGCCGAGATGGATGGACTGGAGGGAAGGTTCCTGTGGATAAGATGGCTAAGGAAAGAAGAGGCCAGAGTGTAAATGCCGATCGAAGGTGGAGTGGAAAGAACTCCTCTTAAGTGACTGTGGGGCAGTGAGTAGGAAGCTGCTTGGAAGCAGAAGGCGGGTGGGCAGAAGGTGGGGTGGCCTCATGGTCTGGGCATCGGGGGAGCTGGTACCGTTTGGCAAGAAGGAAAAGGAGAGAGGTCCGGAAGGCTGGGGAAAAAGGGCACAGAACCCACCTTGGGATCTGAGATGAGTGGTGTGTGTGAAAATAAAGGGAATCTGCAAAAGATTATGGAGGAAGCGCCCGTTAGTGAAAGGAGGTGGGAGCTCGGTGGAAGACCAGGTGGGACTGCAGGGTGTTCCTGCTCTGATACAGAGCAGGTGTTCCTGCTCTGATACAGAGCAGGTGTTCCTGCTCTGATACAGAGCAGGTGTTCCTGCTCTGATACTGAGCAGGTGTTCCCGGGGAACACAATGGACATTTGAAGCAATGAGCATGAGGAACTGGATCACATCAGAGGATATACTGGGCAGTTTGGAGATGACACTGGCATGTCCTGCTGTGCCTGAGTGATGGCAGGATTTGAGTCCTGACTTATTTCTCATCCAGTTTTTCAAAAGATTTTCCTAGGGCTTCCCTGGTGGCGCAGTGGTTGAGAGTCCGCCTGCCGATGCAGGGGACGCGGGTTTGTGCCCCGATCCGGGAGGATGCCGCATGCTGCGGAGCGGCTGGGCCCGTGAGCCATGGCCGCTGAGCCTGCGCGTCC
>NW_006799741.1:41618-43728 GCF_000442215.2 Lipotes vexillifer
GATTCTCCTAGAGGCACGGTGGCATCAAGGGGTAGGGATTCCACGCTTCAGGCTGCTTGGAGGCAGGGCAGGTGATGAGGAAGACTCCCCATCAGAGTTTTCTTGGGGACAAGATGGCCAGTGTCCCCTCCTGTCATCCCCAATTCCACTGCTTTGCTGCTTCCACTCCTTCCCATGGTGCTGTTGCAGCAGTGCTTTCAAAGCATCTCTACCTGCCTTCTTTTTCTCCTCTTTCAAATACACCTTTTTATCTTCAATTCTCTTGCTTCCCTCCTTGAAAAGAATAATTTTTTTTTTTTTTTTTGGCTGCACCATGCGGCATGCAGATTCTTAGTTCCCTGACCAGGGATCAAACCTGTGTCCCCTGCAGTGGAAGCGCAGAGTCTTAACCACTGGGCCACCAGGGAAGTCCTGAAAGAATAATTTTTTTAATGAACAGATTTATCTGTTGTTAGCTCAGTCGTATGAAAGTGGAGGAAAGCAAAAAGCTCAGAAAAAGTCAGATGGATGATGTGAAAATCTGTGGAGCTCATGCTAGGACATGGGTGAACCTTGAGGACATTATGTTCCGTGAAATAAGCCAGACACAAAAGGACAACTAGCGTGTGACTCTGCTTCCACAAGGCACGTAGAGTAGTCAAATTCATTGAGACAGAAAGAAAGGTGGTCGCCAGGGGCTGGGGGGAGAGGGGTGAGAGGTTGTTGTTTAACGGGTACAGAGTTTCAGTTTTGCAAAATGAAAAGCATTCTGGAGACAGATCATAAAACAACGTGAATGTACTTGACACAACTGAACTGTACACTTAGAAATGGTTTCGATGGTAAATCTTATGTATATTTTGCCATAACTAAAATGAAAAGAAATCTCTGGAGGCACTCCAGAAAGCCTGGATCAGATGATTTATACATGACAGAGAAAATACCAAATAGCAGGAAGAAAACAAGTTACTGTTCATTCAAATCACCTCTGTGTACCAGTAGTTCCTGGTCCTGAGTTTATCCAGCTCGAGGCTAGGAGACCCACAAAGCCAGACTCTAAGCCCAGGAAGACCAGCACTGAACAACAAATGTATTTCAAAAAAGCTATTAAGAACACTATCTTTTTTTTTTTTTCCTCTTTCAGGTCAGGAAAGCTTGCCAAGACAAAACAAACAGGTAATTAAGAACTGGTGCTGTTAACCAGCCGCTTCTGTTTTCATTCATAGTAAGAGAGCTTCCAATTTCCCTATGGAAAAGAGGCCTTGATCTCAATGATAAACCCAGACATGAAAAGGATGGGATTAATTGAAGTCCTCTTTGGCCTTTGTCCAAGTTGGCTCTGGGAAGTTTGGCAAGGTATAGGGACATCACTTGGAAAACTCAGATTAGACAAAAAGCCACATAGGGGAGCTCCCTGGGGAAGTGGATCAAATGAATTAAGAACTTGGCCCAGAGTTCACAGGGGAACCTGTCAGGGACCTTGCCGGCAGAAGCCTCCCAGACCTAGAATGCAGAGAAGAGAATCTCCCTACCGACCTCGCCAGGGGCTGCGTCAGGGCGTGCATCGCTGTGCACGCATTTATGGCCATGCTTTTTAAACAGAGATGTAGCGCATACTTCACTCACCTTCCCCAGAAGAGCAGGGCTGAGGCCGAGAGAAGCCTTGTCATGTCTCCATAACCGGCCCCCTGACTGCTGAGTGAGGCCGTGACTGAGAGGTGGGGAAGAGAACGAGACGAAGGAGTGTCCTCTGACCCCTCGGCCGGCCCGCCCCCTGCCCTGCCCCCACCATCTCCACCCTTCTATTCCCCTCTGCCCTTGTATCTGACCTTGGACTTGCCCTCACATCCATCCGGGTCTCCCCAGAGTTCTGTCTCAACGCTGGAATCTTTCTTAAGCTAACTTCTCTGTTGTTTAAAAGCTTAGCCCTGGATATTTGAGTGGCTTGACACAGAAGGACAAGGAGGGGAGGGCTGAGGATGGAAAAGGCAAGAGGGTCTGAGGTATTGATTGGCTTCTTCTCTCAGCTTTTTTTTTTTTTTTTTGCCGTCCTCGGGCCTCTCACTGTTGTGGCCTCTCCCGTTGCAGAGCACAGGCTCTGGACATGCAGGCTCAGCGGCCATGGCTCATG
>NW_006799741.1:43960-62411 GCF_000442215.2 Lipotes vexillifer
ACACCGTTGTGGCCTCTCCCGCTGCGGAGCACAGGCTCCGGACGCGCAGGCTCAGCGGCCACGGCTCACGGGCCCAGCCGCTCCGCGGCACGTGGGATCTTCCCGGACCGGGACACGAACCCGTGTCCCCTGCACCGGCAGGCCGACTCTCAACCACTGCGCCACCAGGGAAGCCCTTCTCGCAGCTTTTAAACCAGGGTGTGGGGCACGTAACATGCAGCAATGGCAAACACCATAGCATTTTCACTAGACCCAGGTTCCCCACCACTGTGACGGGGGAAAAGTTACCTTTGTGGGCCCCTGACCTCCACGCTGCAGCCCCTCCAACCTCTCCACGTATGTTCCGACCTCTCCTCAAAAGCATTTTAAATTTCTGACTCAGGTGTTGGGTGGCAGACTATCTGATTAGGTTATTGCATAATAACGACAAAAGAAAAGGACTGGTAGCAAGATAAGACTGAAGCTAATTAGAGACACAGATGTAGAGAACGAAAGTATGGACACCAAGGTGGGGAAGTGGAGAGGTGGTGGTGGTGTGATGAATTGGGCGACTGGGATTGCCATGTACACACTGATGTGTATAAAATGGATGACTAATAAGAACCTGCTGTATAAAAAAATAAATTTTTAAAAAAGCTATAAGGCTATACTGTACAACAGAATATAGCCAATATTTTATAAAAAACTATAAATGGAGTATAACCTTTAAAAATTGTGCATCACTATATTGCATACCTGTAACTTACATAATATTGCACAGCAACTATACTAATAAAAATTTTTATTCCAAAAAAAAAAAAAGACTGAAGCTATTTATCCAGCATTTCAAAGGGAAGAAATGAATCATTCCAGAAACTGCTGTCAAGTAAAATTCCAAAATGCATTATTAAACCGATGGCTTGTGGAGATTTAGAAAAGGAAGCAGTGATCATTGGAATGACCTCTTGGGTTCAATAAATATAGGAATGTAATACCAAATTAAATGCATATGCTTATAAAGACTGATGGATCCAAAGAAAACTGTAACGAGATCCTGTATAAAGATTTCAGCAGGCATCTAAGTTTCTCAACTTTTTTTTTTTTTTTTAATAAATTTATTTATTTATGGCTGTGTTGGGTCTTTGTTGCTGCTCGTGGGCTTCCTCTAGTTGCAGCGAGGGGGGGCTACTCTCCATTGCTGTGCACGGTATTCTCATTGCCATGGCTTCTCATATTGCAGAGCACGGGTTGTAGGTGCATGGGCTCAGTAGTTGTGGCACGTGGGCTCAGTAGTTGTGGCTCGCAGGCTCTAGAGCACAGGCTCAGTAGTTGCAGCACACAGGCTTAGTTGTTCTGCAGCATGTGGGATCTTCCCGGACCAGGGCTTGAACCCGTGTCCCCTACATTGGCAGGCGGATTCTTAACCACTGTGTCACCAAGGAACTCCTCTCAACATGTTCTTGACACATAGTACTGAGCATATACATATTACACGATGTTAAGGTGATTATTAAATGGGATAAGGGTATTGTGTTTATCTTTCTCAAGTCTTTATCTCTTAGAGATGTGTATGGGAGTATCTATCGGTGAAATTATACGTATCTGGGAGTTGGGTTAAATACTGGAGGCAAGCAGCAAAAATGGAGAGTTTAATGAAAAAATATGGACAACATGTTAATAATTGTTGAAGCTTGTTTCATTGTTAATAATTGCTGAAGTTCACTGTACTATTCTGCTTTTGGATATGTTTGAAAATTTCCATAATAAAAAGTTTAAACACCTACTTCCCACGATAGGATATGAACAAATTGTTTGTTAAATAAAAAAGAATGAGTGGAATAAATTCCCTAAACTTTAAAATTGTAATATAATTGTGTCCCCGCTGACATTTCTAAAGCGTTGGATCATTTTATGGATCTTTTTTGCTTCTTGGATCCCACACTTTCCTTGTGGATCCATTTTTTTCTTTTCAAAGTATATTTGTAAGTGTATTCAGGGAATGGTATACCCTCTCTGAATTAAAGAATTTTAAAGCCTTTGTGCTATTCCGGAGAAAGACAGAGATACTCAGTAGAAGTTGTGATAATGAGCATCCTTATCTGGTTCCTGATTTTGAAGAGACATTTTCTAATTTCCAACCACTAAAATATGGTATTTGATATAGATTTCTTCTAGGTTCCCTTTAGGCTAAGGGATTTCCCTTCTAATTATAGTTTACATTTCTGGGTGGAGTGGGGAGACTTAATTGTGCATTGATATTGAATGCTATAAAATGATTTTATAATCTATTGATATCATGTAGGTTTTCTCCCTGTATCTGTTATATGATAAATTACATTATTTTCTGGTATTACACTATCTTTGGATTGTTGAAGTGAACTTATTAAGTATTATTAAAATATATTATGTGTTTTCATTTGCATTAAATTGCTTTATAACATTCTGACTTTTTTACACACCCTTTTCAACCTTAAATTAAAATTTCTTTTCCTTCTCTTTCTCTGTTTTTTCCCTTGACTAACCTTTCCAGACCTTTACTTATGCTATTATGCTTTTCAAACAACCAGCTTTGGTTTCCCAATATATAAAATATATATTCTTTGGGGTTAATTTTTTCCAATTTATTTTTAATTTTACTGCATCATGGTCAACAAGCGTTTTCTCTATGATATCAATTCTTTTAATTCTTTTGTGTCCTAATACATTTATAAAAATATTTCATATGCACTTAATAATTCTCTATTTGTTGGACAGAGTTCTATACATCTTTGAGATCAAGCTTACTAATTTTACATTTATATTAATTTTGTATTTGATCTGGAGTTTCTAAGCAGCATGTATGAAACTCTCTATATGTGTGGATTTACCAAATGATCTTTTTAAAAAAATTTTATTATTTATTTATTTATTTTATTTAGGCTGCATCGGGTCTTAGTTGTGGCACGTGGGATCTTCGTTGAGGCACGTGGGCTCTTTGTTGTGGCGCGTGGGCTTCTCTCTAGTTGTGGCGTCTGGGTTTTCTCTCTCTAGTTGTGGTGTGCAGGCTCCAGGGTGCGTGGGCTCTACAGTTTGCGGCACGTGGGCTCTCACGTTGAGGCACGCGAGCTCAGTAGTTGTGACGCGCGGGATTAGTTGCCCCGCGGCATGTGGGATATTGGTTCCCCGACCAGGGATTGAACCCATGTCCCCTTCATTGTAAGGAGGATTCTTTACCACTGGACCACCAAGGAAGTCCCTATCAAATGATCTTTTGATTCTATGTACTTTTGATTTATATATTGATGCTAAATCATCAGCGTGTACAAACTCAGGATTGTTTTAACTTTCTGCAATTTTGTTTCATTTTTCTTTCAGTTTTATTGAGATATAATTGACATATAGTACTGCATAAGTTTAAGGTGCACAGCATAATGATTTGATTTACATGAAATGATTGTCACAATAAGTTTAGTGAATAGCCATCATCTCATATAAATACAAAATTAAAGGAAAAGGTATTTTTTCCTTGTGATGAGACTCTTAGGATCTACTCTCTTAACTTTCATATGTAACATAGAGCAGTGTTCATTATATTTATCATGTCGTACATCACACCCTTAGTACTTATGTATCTTATAAATGGAAGTTTGTACCTTTTGACTGCCTTCATCCAATTCCCCCTCCTGATTTTCTGTGATTTTTTTAAAAGTCCTATAATATTATTGATCATCAAATTCCCCCTCCTGACTTTCTGTGATTTTTAAAAAATCCTATATTGATCCTCTTTATCCATAATAATACTTTGTCTTTTTTCTTTTGTTTTTTGTTTGTTTGTTTGTTTGCCACAGGATCTATTTTATCTACTATTAATGTATTACTCAGGTCAGGCTGCCATAACAAAACACAAACTGGGTGGCTAAAAAATCAGAAATTTATTTTCTCACGGTCCTGGAGGCTGGAAGTTCTAAATCAGGGTGCCAGCGTGGTTGGTTTCTAGTGAATATTCTTTCTTGGTTTCAGAGGGCTGCCTTCTTGCTGTGTACACACATGGTATTTCCTTAGTGTGTGCTTGCAGAGAGAGAGAGAGAGAGAGAGAGAGAGAGAGAGAGAGAGAGCGCAAGAGAGCAAGAGAACTCTGGACTCTCTCTTCTTACGAGGACACTAGACCTACTGGATCAAGGCCCTACCCTTATGACCTCATCTAACCTTGATTACCTCCCTAAAGGCCCTACCTCTAAACACAGTCACACAGGGGTTTAGGGCTTCAACATATGAATTGGGGTTGGAGGGACACACACATTCAGTCCATAACATTTAATATTGTTATACCAACTTTGTTGAGGGAAATGTTTTCTTCGTATATCATTTTCCTTCACTTTAAACCTCTAATTTCATTATGTTTTAGGTGGATTTCTTATAAATGGCATAGATGGTATTTCTTTTTTTCTTTTTTCTTTTTTTTGCCACACCATGTGGCTTGTGGGATCTTAGTTCCCAGACCAGGGATCAAACCCAGGCCCTTGGTAGTGAGAGCTCAGAGCCCTAACCACTGGACTGCCAGGGAATTTCCCCGTTGACGGTGTTTCTTGTCCAATCTGAAAATCTCTTTTATGACTGATGAGTATAATAATATAATACATACATTATATACAGGATAAGTAGAAAACACTACACTTTTATTGTCATTTTAAAGCCCTGTTTGAGATAGAGGTCCCTACTTTTCTTCAATTCTGGACAATTTTCTCTTCAAAAATCACCTTTTTACCTGTTCTCCCTCAGTTTCATACATCCCAACCTTCGTTTCTTTTAATCACGCTTTCATATATTTCATCTCTTCATTTCTCTGTGCTACAATCTGGATAGTTTCAGATTTCTCTTCCAATTTACTACGTCACTTTTCAGCTATTTCTAAACTGCTGTTTAATCTGGTAATTGAGATTTTGCAAACTGTAATGGCCTTCAAAGGAGATTATCTTCTCTGTGGGAGTTCCATGTGACGTGGTTTGTGAGTTTTTCTATCTGGTGGTTTTAAGGTTGCTTCTGCCAGGTATAGGGGAGGGTCAATGGTCTATTAAACCGCTCCTTCCCTCCCTGCCTCCCTCTCTCTCCCCTCTTTATTCTGCTAATCCCTTAGTTTTGACTTGTATAAATCAGGATCCAATCAGGAAAAGAGAAACCACACTAGTGCTTTAAACAGAAGGGATTTAACACAAAAAACTGGCTACCTAGGTATTGGAAATCTGAGAGCACAATGGAGATACTGAGGTAACCCTGAAACAAATAACTGCAGGAAGCAGATAAAATCCCTTGGGTTGAGGAAACAGAAGAGGTGGGGTGACCAGAACTAAAGCTTGAGAGAAGGGCACTACAGGTGCTGCTCAGACTCCTGAGGGCAATGTCCACTCAACCGGTGCTCAGGCAAGGCCTCAGCAGCCGTGTGGACCCCTGAGGAAGAGGCCTGACTCCACAGGGGCTCAGAGAGGAGACGAGTTCTGGGAAACCAGTAGGTGTGGACGGGGCATTAAGGAGCTCAGCTCCACTGGGGCTCCAACTGCCACTGCTCCTAGCCTCGCTGAGAGGGGGCTTGGGCTGTGGCTGGAGACGGTGCCAGAAGCTGGAGGAATGCTGGCAGAAACCAACATATGAAGTCTCCTTTCCCTCCTCTGGCCTCAGGTCTCCCTCTGGTGCCTCCTGCTGACAGAATCTAACAGGAACAAGCCAGCAAGGGAGTCTGGGAAAAGTGGTCTCCAGAATCCTGGCCCCAGCTCTCTAGAGGAGCCTATTAAAGGACGGCTGTATACACAGCATAGAGTAAACACAGTAGAAATGTTGTTTGGGGTTTTACCTCTTTCCCAATCCCTAAACTGCCACCTACTTTCTGTTGTTTGAATAGTAAAGGTAATATAAAGCACTAGATTGTGGTGTAAACAAATGTGAGAATGTTTAACTTGCTTTTGGTTCTACTCATACTTTTTTGTACATGAAAGAACATGGACTTCTTTTTTTCTTAAAAAAAAAAAAAAAAAAAAGAAGGATGGACTTAGGGGTAGGAGACATGAGTTGACCAAAAGCTCATGTTGCTCTGCCCCCTCTGACTACTCCATACACGCTCTGCCACCCATATCTGAGCCTACCTCCGACAACTCGAACAGTCTTCTGCTTTTTAAAGAAACTATGGTGAAATACACACAATGTAATATTTGCCATTTTAATCCCTTTTAAGGTACACTTCGGTGGCAGTTAAGTACTTTCACAGTGTTGTGCTACCATCACTACCATCCATCTCCAGAACTTCTTTTTTTTTTTTTTAAATATTTATTTATTTATTTGGTTGTGCTGGGTCTTAGTTGCTGCATGTGGGCTCCTTAGTTGTGGCATGAGAAATGTTAGTTGCTGCATGCATGTGGAATCTAGTTCCCTGGCCAGGGATTGAACCCAGGCCCCCTGCATTGGGAGCACAGAGTCCTAGCCACTGGACCACCAGGGAAGTCCCTCCAGAACTTCTTTATCTTCACAGACTGAAACTCTGTACCCATTAAACAATATCTCTCCATTCGCTGCTCCCCAAGCCCCTGGCAACTACTTTTTTTTCTCTCTGAATTTGAATCCTCTAGGTAACTCATATAAGTGTAATCATACAGTATTTGTCCTTTTGTGACTGGCTTATTTCACTTAGCATAACGTTCTCGAGGTTCATCATAAATAACATGTACATAACAACAAAGTAGAAAACATGCCTAGCTGCTGTAGACCTCATTTCTATAGCTGATCCTGAGCCTTTAGTTGATATTTATAATTTTTTCCTATTACCCATTCCAGCTTCCCTTTCACTTCAGCCAGGATATCAGCTGGTTGGGATTCTTTATGTGGTATTGTGACCTAAATCTTCATTCCTGAAGGATCAGAATCCTTAATTGGATGAATACAGTCATTCTTTTAACCTTAATTACTGGACTTGAGGGTATTAAGAGGCATTCCAGAGAGTCCCTGGTTTGACTAAGTCTTACCTGCCCCACCGTGTGGCAGCAACCCTGCATCCTCTTATAATTGTAATCAATTACTCCAGTCAGTAATTTACCTCCTTCTCTGCATATTGATTCAGTGGCAAGAGAAGCAGTTTACCTGGAACCATTGGTGTGTCTCCTGGTGGACACATGCTCCCCTCAGAAATAAAGTAAGTCCACTAAACCTTCAGACATTAAAAATGCAGGAATGGGAAGCAAATTTCAGGTGTGAGACTGAGAGACGCTATTCCAACTTCTACCACCTATATCCTGGACCAGTGTCTGACTGTGGGAGAAATATTCATTTAATTTCTGACCCAAAGCATGTACTTTATCCTGTAAAATAGCACTCCAACCTAACAGGGTGTTTTCAACCAGGAAAAGGAGTCTCGTCTCCTTGGACACAGAGAAGAGAGTGAATCCACTTGTAATGGTGACTTAGGGACCTCTGGTGTTTCAAAATCATTTTATTTGTTCAAATCCACACAAATGTCCCCATTTCAGTTCTCAGAGTCCCAGTTCTCAATTAATGCCCTAAGGTTTATGCCAGAAAACTGGAGGGGCTGATAAATAGGTTTCTCTCGTAATTCTTCAGACCAAATCATCCAACTGTAGGTCTCTATCAGTTCTGTGGCTACAAGAGATCAGTGATTGTTCTAGGGCTATCATAGAAGTTCTTGGGTTCTCTGATGGCCTTAAATTGAGTATTTAAAGTCCTGAGTTGGTCATTTTCTTTATTTAAGGCTCTTTGGTACAGTAAGGAGTAGTCATCCGACCTCACGATCCCTGCACCATCATTCCCGACGAAATGACATGTTCAATGCAGTAGCCACTCAGTGTCCCAAAGGCTTGCCTTTGAGACGTACTTCGTTCAAGGCAGTCACAGGCTATCATAACTCAAACACCTCTTCTGCCATTGATGCCATACCCTACCTGGGTCCTATTTTTCATTGGCCATAGGGTTGTCACTATATTCCAGCCCAATCAAGTTGACGACCAATCTCAGATTCCCATCTTGAGGGTCTGTTTTTTTGTGATCCATTCCTGGTACCAAATAGTGCTCAACAGTCAGTATCTGGTCCAGAAAAACATGACTCTATGTATTTCCAAAACCATCCATCTGCACTGAGGAAGACTGAGTGAGACCCAGGTTTCTTAAACACAGTGGGTGGGGGAGCATATATGAAGATGATCCAAGGAGAGAAGGAAACACTGAACTTTTTGTGAATAAGGCACGTGAGTACGCAAGCGTTTTGTTGGAAAAATGAAGGGTGAGTGACTGTGCTTGTCCTCGGACTGGATGAAGACGTTCATACTGAAGGGCTTATATGATCTGTTTCTTAAACTGGAGGCCACGGTGGTGGCTCCTTCATGTACATTACTCCTGCTCTTTCTGTCTCTTCCAGCCTTTGGTGCTTGATATATGTTTATCTTTCCATGAACGTATCCCGTCACCCCAATGGGATTTCAAGCTCTGATGACAACGACCAGGAATACTTCCTTCCCTAGACTTGTAACCTTAAAGCACAGTGATGCCCGAGGCACCAGGAAGAGGTGAATTCATTCACCCTGTTAGTCATCCCTTTGATCTCAGAGAACTGAAATTATAGATTAAAAACGAATTAAGTAAAAGAAGTCACAACATAGTAAATAATTAGCAGAAAGCAAGTCTTAAATGAATTACTAAAACCAAACCAGCCAAGGTTTTTTATTTCAAAAGTAAAGTCTCAATTCTCATCTATTTTTATATTCAGTTTCCAATTAATACTGCACAGCTGGTCGTCATGTACCCAGTTTCTATTTGCTAAACCAATACACAGGTAATTTCCATAACAACTCCTGTAATGGCAGAAGCAACAAAAATGTTAAATATTAACTTTTGAGGTGAGCGGGCAGAGGATCAGTGTCAATTCATTTAAAAAGTACAGAGTAATGATTTAATTATTTGGGGGAAGAAGACAGATTTTAAGTTCAAATCCCTGTACATTTTATTCTCAAAGCAATGCAACTGAGCAGATTTGTGTTTGTAGCTAGAGATGGGAGAAAATGAAACGAGAAACATCAGGTGACTTAGTCAAGGTTCCCTCTGCCCACAGTTTCTGTGTGATGTTACCTGGACTGACTGGAATATTCAGGCTCTGGACGCGCAGGCTCAGCGGCCATGGCTCACCGGCCCAGCCACTCCACGGCATGTGGGATCCTCCCGGACCGAGGCACGAACCCGTATCCCCTGCATCGGCAGGCGGACTCTCAACCACTGCACTACCAGGGAAGCCCTGACTGGAATATTTTGATAAATAAATGCAACCACATGTGCTTTCTGGCTGGGGCTGGTGGGTGGGAGTGGGGAAGGTTTTCTGCTTCTGAAACTCTAGGAGAGGAAGAATGAGCCCCCAAGAACAGTCTTACATTTGATTAGGAATCATTGCTAAATGATAAGCAAGATGCACAGTTGGGGAAAATGTCTATATAATTTACCTTTTGGCTTAACTATTTCTATCCAGATCCTAGCAATCCTAGAAATTACTTTAAAATTAGACAAAGGGGTGTTGGAGGATAATGTTCTTTAAAAGAAAAGCGTTCAGGGGAAGATTCACCTAATTTTTGCCTATAATTACCTTTGAATGAAATTTAACTTTCAAAAATATAACCTTAAAAGACTTCTGCTTCCAGTCAAGATGAATAAGAGGGACTAGATTTATTCTTCCACTTGAAAGAAGAACAACAACAATAAATCACAAAAATATGTGTAACTTTAAGACACTAGACATCAAACAATGAAGGGCAGTGACCCCTGAGACACAGAAAAACAACAAGGTGAGCCAATACCTGATTCAGCTTATTGTCCTGAAACAGTTTCCAGGCCAGGGTGCAGGAAGTGGGCACCGGGACAGAGCCCACAGGAGTCTCTGAGTCAAGAAGATTGAGCCAAGGGTCCAGGTAGACCAAGGTGGTTACAGAGCTGCACAGAGAGAATCCCTCAAGAATTCACTAGAAGAGATTGGTTCAAGATGACAGAGTAGAAGGATGTGCGCTCACTCCCTCTTGCGAGAGCACCAGAATCACAACTAACTGCTGAACAAGAAGACACTGGAAGACACTGGAACTCACCAAAAAAGATACTCCACATCCAAAGACAAAGGAGAAGCCGCAATGAGACAGTAGGAGGGGCGCAATCACAATAAAATCAAATCCCGTAACTGCTGAGTGGGTGACTCACAGACTGGAGAACACTTATACCACAAAAGTCCACCCACTGGAGTGAACGTTCTGAGCCCCACGTCACGCTTCCCAACCTGGGGGTCTGGCAATGGGAGGAGGAATTCCTAGAGAATCAGACTTTGAAGGCTAGTGGGATTTGATTACAGGACTTCGACAGGACTGGGGGAAACAGAGACTGCACTCTTGGAGGGCACACAAAGTAGTGTGCGCATTGGGACCAAGGGGAAGAAGCAGTGACCCCATAGGAGACTGAACCAGACCTACCTGTTAGTGTTGGAGGGTTTCCTGCAGAGGCAGTGGGGACAAGGACACTGGCAGCAGAAGTTCTGGAAAGTACTCCTTGGTGTTAGCCCTCCCAGAGTCTGCCATTAGCCCCACCAGAGAGCCCGGTAGGCTCCAGTGTTGGGTCGCCTCAGGCCAAACAACCAACAGGGAGGGAAACCAGCCCCACCCATCAGCAGAGAAGCAGATTAAAGTTTTACTGAGCTCTGCCCACCAGAGCAATGCACAGCTCTAGACACCACCATTCCCTCCCATCAGGAAACTTCCACAAGCCTCTTAGATAGCCTCAGCCACCAGAGGGCAGAAAGCAGAAGCAAGAAGAACTATAATTCTGCAGCCGGTAGAAGGAAAACCACATTCACAGAAAGATGGACAAAATGAAAAGGCAGAGGACTTTGTACCAGATGAAGGAACAAGATAAAACCCCAGAAAAACAACTAAATGAAGTAGAGATAGGCAACCTTCCAGAAAAAGAATTCAGAATAATGATAATGAAGATGATCCAGGACCTCGGAAAAAGAATGGAGGCAAAGATTGAGAAGATGCAAGAAATGTTTAACAAAAATCTAGAAGAATTAAAGAACAAACAAAGAGAGATGAACAATACAAAAACTGAAATGAAAAATACAGTAGAAGGAATCAATAGGAGAATAACTGAGGCAGAAGAACAGATAAGTGACCTGGAAGACAGAATGGTGGAATTCACTGCCGCAGAACAGAATAAAGAAAGAAGAATAAAAAGAAATGAAGACAGCCTAAGAGACCTCTGGGACAACATTAAATGCAACAACATTCACATTATAGGGGTCCCAGAAGGACAAGAGAGAGAGAAAGGACCAGAGAAAATACTTGAAGAGATTACAGTCGAAAACTTCCCTAACAAGGAAAAGAAAATAGCCACCCAAGTCCAGGTAGTGCAGAGAGTCCCAGGCAAGATAAACCCAAGGAGAAACACACCAAGACACATAGTAATCAAATTCACAAAAATTAAACACAAAGAAAAATTATTGAAAGCAACAAGGGAAAAATGACAAATAACATACAAGGGAATTCCCATAAGGTTAACAGCTGATTTCTCAGCAGAAACTCTACAAGCCAGAAGGGAGTGGCATGATATACTTAAAGTGATGAAAGGGAAGAACCTACAACCAAGATTACTCTACCCAGCAAGGATCTCATTCAGATTCCACAGAGAAAGCAAAAGCTTTCCAGACAAACAAAAGCTAAGAGAATTCGGCACCACCAAACCAGCTTTACAACAAATGCTAAAGAAACTTCTCTAAGTGGGAAACACAAGAGAAGAAAAGGACCTACAAAAACAAACCCATAACAATTAAGAAAATGGTCATAGGAACATACATATAGATAATTACCTTAAACGAGAAGGGATTAACTTCTCCAACCAAAAGACACAGGCTCACTGAATGGATACAAAAACAAGACCCATATATATGCTGTCTACAAGAGACCCACTTCAGACCTAGGGACACATAGAGACTGAAAGTGAGGGGATGGACAAAGATATTCCATGCAAATGGAAATCAAAAGAAAGCTGGAGTAGCAATACTCATATCAGATAAAATAGACCTTAAAGTAAAGAATGTTACAAGAGACAAGGAAGGACACTACATAATGATCAAGAAATCAATCCAAGAAGAAAATATAACAATTATAAATATATATGCACCCAACATAGGAGCACCTCAATACATAAGACAGATGCTAACAGCTATAAAAGAGGAAATCAACAGTAACATAATACTAGTGGCAGACTTTAACATCTCACTTACACCAATGGGCAGATCATCCAAACAGAAAATTAAAAAGGAAACACAAGCTTTAAATGACACAATAGACCAGACAGATTTAATTGATATTTATAGGACATTCCATCCAAAAACAGCAGATTACACTTTCTTCTCAAGTGCACACGGAACATTCTCCAGGATAGATCACATTTTGGGTCACAAATCAAGCCTCGGTAAATTTAAGAAAATTGAATCATATCAAACATCTTTTCTGACCACAACACTTTGAGATTAGAAATCAATTACAGGGAAAAAAAAAACGTAAAAACCACAAACACATGGAAGCTAAAAAGTATGTTACTAAACAACCAAGAAATCACTAAAGAAATCAAAGAGGAAATCAAAAAATACCTAGAGACAGATGACAACAAAAACACGATGATCCAAAACATATGGGATGCAGCAAAAGCAGTTCTAACAAGGAAGTTTATAGCAATACAGTCTTAGCTCAAGAAACAAGAAAAATCTCAAATAAACAATCTAAACTTGCACCTAAAGGAACTAGAAGAAGAACAAAAAAAAACCCAAAGTTAGTAGAAGGAAAGAAATCATAAAGATCAGAGCAGAAATAAATGAAATAGAAACAAACAAAACAATAGCAAAGATCAATAAAACTAAAAGCTCATTCTTTGAGAAGATAAACAAAATGGATAAGCCCTTCGCCAGACTCATCAAGAAAAAGAGGGAGAGGGAGAACACAAATCAATAAAATTAGAAATGAAAAAGGAGAAGTTACAACAGACACTGCAGAAAAACAAAGCATCCTAAGAGACTACTACAAGCAACTGTATGCCAATAAAATGGACAACCTGGAAGAAATAGACAAATTCTTAGAAAGGTACAACCTTCCAATACTGAACAAGGAAGAAATAGAAAATATGAACAGACTGATCACAAGTAACGAAATTGAAGTTATGATTAAAAATCTTCCAAAAACAACAACAACAAAAATCTTCCAACAAACAAAAGTCCAGGACCAGATGGCTTCACAGGTGAATTCTATCAAACATATAGAGAAGAGCTAACACCCATCCTTCTCAAATTCTTCCAAAAAATTGTAGAGGGAGGAACACTCTCAAACTCATTCTATGAGGCCACCATCACCCTGATACCAAAACCAGACAAAGATACTACAAAAAAAGAAAATTACAGGCCAATATCACTGATGAATATAGATGCAAAAATCCTCAACAAAATACTAGCAAACAGAATCCAACAACACATTAAAAGGATCATACACCATGAGAAAGTGGGATTTATCCCAGGGATGCAAGGCTTCTTCCATATATGCAAATCAATCAATGTGATACACCATATTAACAAATTGAAATATAAAAACCATATGACCATCTCAATAGATTCAGAAAAAGCTTTTGACAAAATTCAACTCCCATTTATGATAAAAACTCTCCAGAAAGTGGGCATAGAGGGAACCTACCTCAACATAATAAAGGCCATATATGACAAACCCACAGCAAACATCATTCTCAATGGTGAAAAACTGAAAGCATTTCCTCGAAGATCAGGAACAAGACAAGGATGTCCACTCTCGCCACTATTATGCAACATAGTTTTGGAAGTCGTAGCCACGGCAATCAGAGAAGAAAAAGATATAAAAAGAATATAAATTGGAAAAGAATAAGTAAAACTCTCACTGTTTTCAGATGACATGAAACTATACATAGAGAATCCTAAAGATGCCACCAGAAAACTACTAGAGCTAATCAATGAATTTGGTAAAGTTGCAGGATACAAAATTAATGCACAGAAATCTCTTGCATTCCTATACACTAATGGTGAAAAATCTGAAATAGAAATTAAGGAAACACTCCCATTGACCATTGCAACAGAAAGAATAAAATACCTAGGAATAAATCTACCTAAAGAGACAAAAGACCTGTATGCAGAAAACTATAAGACACTGATGAAAGAAATTAAAGATGATACAAACAGATGGAGAGATATACCATGTTCTTGGACTGGAAGAATCAGTGATGTGAAAATGACTATACTATCCAAAGCAATCTACAGATTCAATGCAATCCCTATCAAATTACCCATGGCATTTTTTACAGAACTAGAACAAAATATCTCAAAATTTGGATGGAGACATAAAAGATTCTGAATAGCCAAAGCAGTCTTGAGGGAAAAAAACAGAACTGGAGGATCAGACTCCCTGACTTCAGACTATACTACAAACCTACAGTAATCAAGACAATATGGTACTGGCACAAAAACATAAATATAGATCAATGGAACAGGATAGAAAGCCCAGAGATAAACCCACACACCTATGGTCAACTAATCTATCACAAAGGAGGCAAGGATACACAATGGAGAAAACACAGTCTCTTCAGTAAGTGGTGCTGCGAAAACTGGACAGCTACATGTAAAAGAATGAAATTAGAACACTCCCTAACACCATACACAAAAATAAACTCAAAATTGATTAGAGACCTAAATGTAAGACCAGACACTATAAAACTCTTAGAGGAAAGCATAGGAAGACACTCTTTGATATAAATCAGAGCAAGATCTTTTTTGATCCACCTCCTAGAGTAATGGAAATAAAATCAAAAATAAACAAATGGGACCTAATGAAACTTAAAAGCTTTTGCAAAGCAAACGAAAAGTACAAATAGATGAAAATACAACCCTCAGAATGGGAGAAAATATTTGCAAATGAATCAATGGACAAAGGATTAATCTCCAAAATATATAAACTGCTCATGCAGCTCAATATTAAAAAGACAAACAACTCAATCCAAAAATGGGCAGAAGACCTAAATAGACATTTCTCCAAAGAGGACATACAGATGGCCAAGAAGCACATGAAAAGCTACTCCACATCCCTAATTATTAGAGAAATGCAAATCAAAATTACAATGAGGTATCACCTCACACCAGTCAGAAAATCTACATATAAATGCTGGGAGGGTGTGGAGAAAAGGGAACCCTCTTGCACTGTTGGTGGGAATGTCAATTGATACAGCCACTATGGAGAACAGTATAGAGGTTCCTTAAAAAACTAAAAATAGAATTACCATATGACCCAGCAATCCCACTACTGGGCATATACCCAGAGAAAACTATAATTCAAAAAGACACATGCACCCCAATGTTCATTGCACCACTATTTACAATAGCCAAGTCATGGAAGCAACCTAAACTCCCATCGACAGACGAATGGATAAAGAAGCTGTGTTACATATATATAATGGAATATTACTCAGCCATAAAAAGGAACGAAATTGGGTCATTTGTTGAGACATGGATGGATTTAGAGACTGTCATACAGAATGAAGTAAATCAGAAAGAGAAAAACAAATATCGTTTATTAATGCATATATGATGAATCTAGAAAAATGGTACAGATGAACTGGTTTGCAGGGCAGAAACAGAGACACAGATGTAGAGAACAAACGTATGGACACCAAGGGGGAAAGTGTCGGGGGGTGGTGGTGGTCTGATGAATTGGGAGATTGGGATTGACATGTATACACTAATATGTATAAAATGGATAACTAACAAGAACCTGCTGTATAAAAAAATAAATTAAATAAAATTCAAAATAAAAAAAGCATTCGCTAGAATACAGATCAGCACATGCATGTGAGGAAACCCGGGGCTTGAGAAAGAATCATCTGAAAGAATGAGAGGAAACAAGCATTGGTGCTTACACAGGACCAGGAATCATGTCTGTCATCAATGGCCAGATTGAAAAACTCAAAATTTATGGGCATTGTGTAGAGTATTCAGGAAGATCTTGCCTCAATAATGGGGAATAATTAGCTCTAGACTAACTACTGCTCCAGAGCCTCCTAATAAATTATAAAAGCAAGACCCTAAAGAATCCAATTTCTAAGAAACACATTGCAGAATAAAGCTCAAAAATATTTATAGGATTATAAAAATATCCAGCCTGTAACAAGGTAAATTTCACAATGGCTGACACCTAATGAAAGATTATACAAAAATACATGCAGAGACATGGAAAATACAACTTATAATAAGGAAAATAATCAATTAATTAAAACTAACCTAAAACTAACACAGATGTTAGAATCAGACAAAGACATTAAAGCAGCTATAATAACTATTTCCCATATGTCCAAAGGTTGAATAAAGGCAAATAAGATATAAAAAGACTCAAATTGAACTCTAGTGACTACAATTTGTGAGGTGAAAAAATAATCAGATTAGGCAGTTTAGACATTGTAGAAGGAAAGATTAGTTAATTTGAAGACGTCGCAATACAAACTGTCTGAAATAAAACACAGAGATAAAAAAGAAATTTAAAAAATAAAAAACAAAGTGCATCAGTAAGCTGTGGGACAACTTCAAACAGCCTAACAGATGTGTAGTTGAAGGCCCTGAATGGAGAAAGGGGAAATATATTTGAAAAAAGAAATTTCCAAATTTGATGAAAACTTTAAACCCATGGATCACAGATGCACAATTAATGCTAACATAAGAAATACAAAGAAATCTACATTAAAGTGCATCATAATCAAATTGCTCAAAGCCAATGACGAAGAGGAAACTTTAAATACATCCTGAGGAAAAAAGAAAAGAAAAAGGACATGTTAAATACAGAGGAGGGAATTCCCTGGCAGTCTGGTGGTTAGGACGCAGCATTTTCACTGCCAAGGGCCTGGGTTTGATCCCTAGTCAGGGAACTAACATCCTGCAAGCCACGCAGCGCGGTAAAAAAAAAAAAACCAAAAAAACAGAAACAAAGATCGAAATGACAACAAAGCTTTTGTCAGAAACAAATTCAAGAAAAAAAGATATTGGTATAGAGTCATTGAAATATTAAGGGATAACACACCATTGTAAAGCAATTATACTCCAATAAAGATGTTAAAAAAAAAAAAGAAGTATTGAGGGAAAAAATACCCTGTGAAACTAGAATTGTGTAAGTAGCAAAATTATCTTTCAAAAGCAAAAGTGAAAACAACTTGGTACCATTTACTGAAAATCATGGAATTGTACAATTAAAAGGAGGGCATTATATGGGCTTCCCTGGTGGCGCAGTGGTTGAGAGTCCGCCTGCCGATGCAGGGGATGCGGGTTCGTGCCCCGGTCCGGGAAGATCCCACATGCCGCGGAGCGGCTGGGCCCGTGAGCCATGGCCGCTGGGCCTGCGCGTCCGGAGCCCGTGCTCCGCAGCGGGAGAGGCCACAACAGTGAGAGGCCCGCGTACCGCAAAAAAAAAAAAAAAAAAAAAAGGAGGGCATTATATGACATAAAAAATATGCCTTGATAAAGTTGCTTTTGAGTCCCTCTTGCAAGGGCTTCTCTTTCCAATTTCCCTTTAGCAGGGATATCTCTTGCTCTGAAGCAAATGACCTTTGTTCCATCAAATTTATAAGAATTTTACAACATTTTTAAAAAAGCAAAAGACGGGCTTCCTGGTGGCGCAGTGGTTAAGAATCTGTCTGCCAATGCAGGGGACACAGGTTCGAGCCCTGGTCCAGGAAGATCACACATGTCGTGGAGCAAATAAGTCCTTGTGCCACAACTACTGAGCCTGTGCTCTAGAGCCCGTGAGCCACAACTACTGAAGCCTCCGTGCCTAGAGCCCATGCTCCGCAACAAGAGAAGCCACCGCAATGAGAAGCCCATGCACCAAAACAAAGAGTTGCCCCCGCTCGCTGCAACTAGAGAAAGCCTGCGTGCAGCAACAAAGACCAAACATAGCCAAAATAAATAAATAAAATAAATTTATTTTTTTAAAAAAGCAAAAGACTTTTGCAATCATACAAAAGCTAAAAGAATGCATCACAGCAGACTCACACTACAGAAATGTTACAGAAAGTCCTTCATGCATAAGAAAGATATTATCAGGTGGAATGCTGAATCTACACACAAGAATGAAAAGGACTGGAAATAGTCACTACTTAGAAAGCATATGCTAAGTATTAAATAGTATTAAGTAATAAATACTAAGATTTTTTCTGAGTATTTAAATCTCTTTAAAAGATAGTTGACTGGGGCTTCCCTGGTGGCGCAGTGGTTGAGAGTCCGCCTGCCGATGCAGGGGACACTGGTTCGTGCCCCAGTCCGGGAGGATCCTGTGTGCCGCGGAGCGGCTCGGCCCGTGAGCCATGGCCGCTGAGCCTGCGCGTCCGGAGCCTGTGCTCCGCAACGGGAGAGGCCACAGCAGTGTGAGGC